>NC_056729.1:847529075-847896575 GCF_019279795.1 Protopterus annectens
CATTCTAAACTGCCACTTAAATACCCACAATAATTTGCTACTGCATCAATCTACATCCCAACTGGTAAAAACATCCCAAGCCTTAAACAAATACTTTTTTGGTTATCACAAAATATTGCCTATGAAACTTTAATCCTTGGAGATGTTAACATAGATTGGAATTACCTAAATATTCACTCCCCCAACACAGCATCAATCTCCATGGCTTTTCCCAACTGATCTCCACCCCCAGCTAACTACACAAAAACATACCAAAATCCACTCTAGATTGCATCCTGACTAACAGACCTCACATGTACCATAATCCCTACACCCCCTCCAGCTCTATAAGTGATCACCTACCAACTTGCATCTATCGATACTCCCCCAACTACAGAGACCTCACCTCTATAAAGACGGTGGAATACTCACCAACTTTAACCTAGATACTCTGAATAATTATCTTTCATCTATCAACTGGTCTTTCCTACACTCTCTGCCCATTAATAAAGTTGTACTTAAATTTAACCACATCTTTCTTGACATCCTGACCTCCCTTGCTCCCCTAAGGAAAAGCAGGGTCAAATCCAACTATGCCCCGTCTCACTAGACATAATCTCTCCATCATGGTAAAAAGAGATAATGCCTGGAAACTCTGGCTAAAGTTTAAGTCACCCTAACAATTACAAGACTACAGAGAAGTTAGGAACCTCACCGAAAAAAGTCCCCATCAATAAGTAAAATGATTACATCGAAGCTCAAACTAACCACTACACCAACCGAAAAAAATTTTGGAGTACTAGTAACAAAATTCTTCATCCTGGTACCCCCACTACCCCCAACCACTTCCCTAGCAACACCCCAACAGAGACTGCATCACGTTTTAACAAATACTTCATACAGACTATTGCCAAGCTCATTGCTAGTAACTCCTCTTCTACTACAGATGCCTGTGACAAACACCACTCCACCCATGTCACTCAGACTGCCAATGCCAACACTTTCTGATTCAAATCTGTCTCTATTTCCTACATCAGAAAAGTAATCCTGAAGCTTAAACCATGTTCTCCCTCTGCTGTCAAGTTTCCTCCTCAGTTCCTTAAAATAGCTGCTGACTCTATTGCTTTGCTGGTCTCTATTTTAATTACTAGATCCATTCAAGAATCCATAGTTCCTGATCTCTGGAAATATTTCTACACTATACCTCTACACAAGGGTGGTAATTCAACTGAACCTAGCAACTTCAGATTCACTGCTATCCTCTGTCCTCTGTCTAAAATCGTTGAAAAATGTATCCTCTCTCAACTAATTACATATCTTATCCAAGAAAATCTCCTCACTTCTACACAACACGGGTTTTGCCCTAAACACAGCACCTCCACTGCCCATATTTCCTTCTCTGAAACTGTTGCTATGGTCAGAGACAACAACAAACTTTTATCTTGCCTGTTCCTTGATCTATCTAAAGCCTTCAACACTGTTTCTCTTGCTGTATTACTCTCCAAACTATCCTGTCTCAACGGCTCTCACACTGTCCTCAAGTGGTTCTCCAGCTACATCTCTAACAGACAACAATCAGTTAGATGGCTTAACTCTTGATCCCCTTTCCTCCTTATCCAAACTGTGGTACCCCAAGGCTCCATCCCTGACCCTCTGCTATTCAACATCTTTACCAATAACCTCCATACGTCTTGCAGTCACTCTTCTATCATCCAATATGCAGATGACTGCACATTAATGTCTGTCTCTGAAAACTTGACAGTCCTGTTAACTACTACACAGAACTCCTTTTCTTCTGTAGAAAGATGGCTCAATGGCAATCAGCTCATCCTCAAGCCCAATAAAACAAAGCTCCTCCTTTTCCTACCTAACTCACTCTCCCAATGTAAATCAACCTTTTCAATCTCTTCTCTCAACAACACTATTATAAAAGTTAAAACACAAACTAAACTCCTCTGCACCATTATTGATGACCAACTAAAATTTGACCTACATGTCCAAAAAAGCATAAAAAAAAACACCAAAAATTAGATCTACTATACAGAAATAAAAAATACCTTAGTGCAGAATCCAAACATGCTCTTTTTCAAACTTTCTTATTACCTACCCTACTCTAAGCTTCCCCTATCCTGACTAACTTACAATCCTCCCTTATTCATAAACTCGAATCAACATACAATAAAGTTGCTAGATTTGCTGTAAATCTTCCCTACTCCTCCCACCACTCCCTGTCGCTACAGAAACTTCACTGGCTTGAACTCCCACATCAACTTACTCTCACTCAACTCTGAATTGCTCACTCCTTTCTCATTAACCCCACTTCCTGCCCATCACTTTCCAAACTTCTGTTCTATTACACCCCCAATCATCCTCTTCATAGTTCCAATCAACTCTTACTACTGACCTATAAACCCTGTCAAAATATAGGCAAAAACCTTTATAAATACTCTGTCTCTCATAGCTGGAACAAACTCCCATTACATATCAGAAATATAACTCATGCCAACAATTTTAAAAAGACACTGAAAGATCAGCTGCTTAACTCCAAGATCTGTCACTACAATCATCCCACTTAACCTCCCATATACCTCTGTCTATTAACATTCTACAACATCTACTTAGGAAGTATCTTGGCATTACTTCTAATTTATGTAAATATTAGAGCATGCTATCTTTTCAGCACTGTGACTAAACTGTTTGTATGTTTATATTTTTAGCACTCACACTTTCTTATGTGACAACTATAATTTGTTCTGTATGCCTGCATTCCAGTTTCTACTCTATTGTATCTTATGTATAATGTTTCTTTTACTTTTTATTGCTGCAGATATTATTGGAGCTTTTCTCCTCAGGTCTTCACTGGAAATGTGTTTTTTGTAACTCAGCCTGACCGACCCGGTTAACAAATGTGAAATAAATACACACAAACACAGACACAAACACACACACACACACACACACACACACACACACACACACACACACACACACACACACACACACACAGACATACACACACACACACACACACACATATATATATATATATATATATATATATATATATATAGATAGATAGATAGATATAAATACATATAGATATAGATAGATACGTAACTACATACATTGATAATACATATTGGTCAAACTGCTAGCATACAAGTGTCTCTAATATGCATGTATGTCCAGATAGAGGTATTAGCAGACATGAGCAAGTTGAAACCATTTTTACATAAAACAGTTATCTATTAATAGTGGAAATGACAGATACAGTGATGGCTAAATGAAGAAAGTAGTAGTTAGTGAAATTACTAAAAGAAACACTGAAACCCAAGTACTCCTTAAGAGACTGCATTTTTCATTTAGCATAGCATAGTATAGTGCTGCTCAAGCCTAGTTATTAATCTCAGAGAGAAAATCCAAAAATAAAGACAATGCAAAAAGGTCCAAGGATAGACATGTAGGAAGACGATAGCAGACCAAAAGAAAAAGTGCAATTGGTTTGAGTTAAATGTGTCTGCTCATACCTCTAATCAGGTAATACTGGTTGTAGCACCATGAACATAGCTGAAATGTGAGGGTTCAATTCCATCTGTATTTAGTGTTCCATAATGTACCATCTCTTGATAAAAAAATTACATTTATGACTGAAATATATATATATATATATATATATATATATATATATATATATATATATATATATATATTTTTTTTTTTTTTTAGTTTGAAACATAAAGAGAAAGACTTAAATTTGGATTTATAACAGTTACATGTTATTTCTGATTGGGTTAGTTTAAAAAACAATAAGTAAATGCATTGTCTAAGCTACAGATGGTAGACATCCAGGATTCTATTTTGTTTGTGTTAACAATCCACACTACAAGGCATCAGATATTTAAATTCTTCTCCATCACTTGATCCCTTAAACATTACAGAACATTGCATTACACAAATAATTATAGTAACAAATGTTATATTTGCCATTAAGGAACAAAGTTAGCTAGAAAAGAATGTCTCTTCTAAGCCATGAAAGCAGGATATTCAGAATTCTAGGCCACAAAATGCAGGCAACCAGCACAATTTCCATAAAGCATTACTCCTTCTGTAAAAGATAAACCAGCAGGATGTAATCGTATTTAGCATTCATGCAAGTATTGTCCGGTTATAAAACCTGAAAAAACAAAGATGAAGAGAAGCAAGTGTTTTATTTGGGGGTATTAAATTCTATTCTATCCTATGTGTGCTGTATTTTTCTGCCACCAAAGTAGCTGAAGTCAGGGACCCACCTACCTAGCTGCATGTTTTCTTTTACTCATTTTGTGTGTGGCTGTACCCACATCATTACAATCCAATGCCAAATATTGAACTACCTTGGTGGTAAAACACAGACAAACACACGCACACACACACACACACACACACGCACACACGCACACACGCACACACGCACACACACACACATGCTCACACACACACAAAAAAACCCACACCAGAATTCTAGGTAACTGATGTGTAAGTCTTTGCTTATTTCCTACTTCCAAGAATTACACATTACATGCATATATACCCCACTGCTGGAATTGTTTTAACTCAAATTTTTTTTTTTTTACTGTAATCATTTATGCACACCAGGATATGTAGTAAAGAATGAGGTTATGATTTATTAAACACTTTTGTAATGTGGTTTTGGAATAGCTGCACAATGATTGCAGTGGTTTATTTAATGAGCTGAAATTCTTTTTCAAGTTTTGTCAAAATGCCAGATTCAGTAAAGAAGTGTTTCTGTTCATGAAAATAAATCTGTAACAACCTTTTCATTAACATACCTTGTTCATTGCTTCATTACATGTAAAAGTCTTGGAAGAAATCAAAGTGCTATGAACATAGCTATGCACAAAGCAACTTACATTACAAGCAATGATTCTACTGTAGTACCAGATAAAGGTGTTTTGTGAAATGCTTCACTTGCAGTCTTGTCTTTTTTATCAAGAGTTATCTCATTTTTGACTTATATTCTTTAGGTGTGCACATCTGTCTAGCTTGACATCTGCTTATCCTAGGTGGATGTATATTTGTGAAAAAGTTCATTTTTTATCATCAGAAATAATATCAAATCCTTTTAGGTTGGTCCTCACTTGCATACTATTTCTTCTAAATCCGATTTGAGAATTATTAGAACAAGTCTATTATGCATTACCTTTCATAAGCTGACTTTGCTTCTTTCATGCTATATCTGCAGAATAACACCCATGTGTACCATTTTGCTTCCTTCCTTAAAAATCATCCCCTTTGCTTTGAAAATATTAGTGTTCATGCCACTGAAAACCAAGCAGAATTTGAAGAATCCATAAATACAACAAAGAAAATGTCCTCCAAAAATGAACGAAAGCATATTTCATTAGCTGTTTTAGAATTCAAGTGTAAAATGAATGTTTGTCAATGAACAGACCCCCAAAATAGACACAAACACACACACACACACACACACACACACACACACACACACACACACACACACACACACACACACACACACACACACACACACACACACACATACACGCGCGTGCACACACACACACACACACACACACACACACACACACACACACACACACACACACACACACATAACACACACACAAAATATCTTTTCTGGTTCACTGTAACATATCACACAGCAGCAGAAGTAATGGATGTAAAACAATACAGAGTTTTTGGAAATATATACTTTTATTTTGTGGTTTTTGAATACAGATTTTCTCAGTATTCATTCTTAGCTTTGCTGTTCTATTTAGCTTCCAAAATAGTTGCAGTCATATTCCCACCCACCTGGCTGCTCATATAATTTGTGAGGTATAAAAAACATACAGATTATCATTGTTTAGTGACTCATTTACAAAATCTAGGCATTTGAAATGTGAGGTTACAAACCCACCCACAATGAGCCCAAAGCTGCCAGATGATTTTTTTTAATGTAAATCAAGCCATCAAAGTACTCAAGGAAAGGAGAAGCAAAAGAAAGTAAGAACAATTTTCTCAAAATTGTTTGAGTGTCTAAAAATTGTCTTTGTTCAACATTGCACAAAATTTTGTACCATCAGAGAGAGCAAAACTGAAGTTAAAGTCATACGAGTCATCAATAAACCACAGTTACATTTCTTTTTCAGTGGTCTTCTGCTCTAAGGGACTTACATTTTGGACACTATGCTCTTTTAAACTGTATAAATAAATTCCCATCACCCCTGAAGGGACATGCTGGGTTATTCAAGGTGGCATGTTGAATAGAATTTGAACAGAACCCCAAATAGGAAACAAAGGTCTGTTCTAATCTCACTATGGATGAAAAAAAGCATTAGATTCTGAAAGAAAGAACTCAGATATTTCATTTGTTCAGAACACAAGGCATCTGCAGAGTATAGAAGTCTACAACGAAATATGGCTTGATCCATGTATTATGTTCAAAAGGCACCATTTAGACTAATAGATAAATGTATGAATTAGGTTACTACATGAATACACCCATCTGAATTTCTAAAAGAAAACAGTGGCAGAACTGAATTAATGTATGGGTTAGCCAGTCTTGTTTAAACAAATCCAGATATCTCCTTCATCTTATAAGAAGAAAAGAAGGCACACTATTTGAAAGTGCCAGTACGTTCAGACATTTGCAACTTTTTTCATTAATAAAACATATCTGTACTTATGTCTGGGATCCCTTCTATTTTATGGAAGTCATTAGAGTAAGCATATGGGAGAATACTTTTTTCTTTTTTTTGAGAGTAGACACCACTTCCTTGTACACAAAGATTCGAAATAGATCAGTGTCAGCTTTCAATTTCTTCCTAGAGAAATATTTGGCTTTTTCTCCCCACTTGCAGAATGCTACAATAAATCTCAGTGATTATATGTTATGCTCAGTATTTTTGCATTTGAAGATAGTGATATCTGATGATGAAGGAGGACAAGGCTCTGACTCCTAAGTACACAATGATTTTAATACTGAATTTTGCAGGGAAGCTGGACTATGTAGTACTCAGCAGAGGCTAACAAATTAAGAATGATGCAAACATTTCTAGGTAGAGGATAACTTTACCTACTTTGGTTAAAAATGTTCAGCTGTGTTCTAATAGAGATTGCAAATGTGATGATATGAGAATATTAATGTGACATCCATATGTCAAGATGTTAGGAATACTCAACAGTGCTAGATACATTTGATAGAAACATAAAGGCAGATGGTTAACTTATGTAGAAATATAAGCAGCAAATCTGTGTGAAATGCAAAACATGGATGAATTGTAATATTACATGGAGAAGAAAATAAAAATTAATCAAATTCAGTTTGCAAGAACTTAGACAGTAGATTTTTTTTAAGAGTGAAGAAAAACAGGTACTTTTTCTTTAACGGAGAAAAACTCAGAATGTGCGGTCCTGCTTATTATTTTCTAGTTTTAAGTTTCTGTTTTTTCTCACAGTACTATTGATTTTTTAGTTTTTATTTGCAAGACACAAGTGCCAAAACAGGGACTGCCCTGCACAAAAAGAAGCAGGTGGTAGATAACCCTGTATGTGACTCATTTGGGAAGTTGTTTCTTGCTGTAAAACTTATATATATTTGGTAGGGGAAGCTTGGGTGAGAATTTAGCAGTATCCTGGTGTTATTTCTCTAAACAAAGTGGAGATGCATTGCGTTTGTTGCATTTTAATCATTGTGTGTCACTTAAAACATTGTCATTAAGTAACACTTCTGAGATTTATGCATTATTTGTTGACAGTCGAGTGAATTTGCTTTCTAAGTGGGTATGTGGTCTACAAATACACCGACCGTTTTGATAAAAGATTGCACAAATGATACAACAGCAAACAGGCTTACAAATACATGGATGTCTAGGAAGAAATGACTACATCTTCCTCCACAACTGACTAAAATATCAAGAGGTGTAATCAATGGAATTACACAGTCCTGCTAACTGCAGCATAAAAAAATGGGTGAAAGTAAACAGCAGAACAGCACGTATTACAAAAGACGTGATATCAAGTCTCTTATTTGTGAAAAGATTTTGACTAGTCTGCCTTGGGTGGTATGTAGGCTGTAGCTCCCTGCCCATGCCCCTCGACTGCTATTAACATTCTTCGAGGTATGATGAATAGAAATGTAAAACCACAAAAGGAATAGGCAGCAATGAGTTCACATCGACCACATATTTTGAGTGTTGCCCCGTTAACGGAAAAGTACCAAAAACATTAAGCAACTTTTGGCCCTTCTTGATATTTGAAAACAAACTACTGAAGAGTCTTGCAGTTGGTGCAAAAGACCAAGGCTATGAGCTGTTAACAAGCTAACTTCTTTAGTACAAGGTTTGATTCTCTCAGTCATCATTTGTTTACTGTGTGACCTTGAGCAAGTCTCTTAACCAGAGCATTGAGGCAATTAGGAATTTGGGCTAGACTCTTCGATGATCTCCTACACTGCAAGGCTATAAGCATCAAAGACACATTTTACCATTCACCAAAAGGTGTTACTCTGAGCTGTGTACCAATGAGTTAACCGGACAGTGGCTTTTAGATGATGTGACTGTTGCAAATATATTCTGAGAACCAGTACAAGACAAATTGGATCTATGTGTGAGGAGATTATAATTAGAGACTGTATCACTTATGACATCACATTTTTGGATTACTGAGCAGCATGCATCTGTGAGGCAAAACAGAGAACACCAGTACTGAGAATTTTTTAATCATTGCAGCCAACAAACCTGGTTCATAAAACAATGTTATGGACATGTATACTAGGAAAGATACATATCATATTTGATAGAAGAGTGCTAAGAAGTAATATACTGTCGGAATTTCATACTTAAGACAGTGGTATCAGGAGGCTTTTAATATTTTTGACTTAGGTCTGGTTAAATGCTTTAGCTAATCCCTTTACATATTATAAAAAAATGATATTGTGGAGGCACATCATCTATTCAACAAAGATTATATAATGCATACTACTTTTTGTGATGTTTTACTGACCTTTTTATTTAATCTTTTCACTTTTATACTATTATATGACATTTTTTTTGCATTAGCTTAAATTTTCAGTTTAAATACTTTCATACATATAACTGAACACCCACAATATACTTGAGTAAAATATTTGTTAGCCCTTTAAAAGAAAAGGGGGCAATAAGCTGATGACTTCACTAAATTAAGTCACTCTTATTACAAGTCCATATGGTTTTGGAGGACTAATATAAAACTTTTCAGATTGTTTGTGTACGTATATGTATATGTGTGTGCGTGTGTGTGTGTGTGTGTGTGTGTGTGTGTGTGTGTGTGTGTGTGTGCGTGTGCGCGTGCGTGTGTGTGTGTGTGTGTTTTTTTATGTGACTACATGAGTATATTTGTGTAATAATGTGTGTGTGTGTGTGTGTGTGTGTGTGTGTGTGCGTGTGTGTGTGTGTGTGTGTGTGTGTGTGTGCGCATGTGTGTGTGTGTGTGTGTGTGTGTGTGTGTGTGTGTGTGTGTGTGTGTGTGTGTGTGTGTGTGTGTGTGTGTGTGTGTGTGTGTGTGTCTGTGTGTTTATGTATAAAAAGTTTTACAAATTTTATATTCTGGGTATAAAAATACTTCCTTCAACAACAATTACATACCATAGACCAACTTTCAAACATTAAGCAAGTGATCAACTTTAAACCTTTATGCTTACTTAAACCTAAATGACAGCCATCCCAGACAATTGTTGCCCTAATGGATCAGAGGAAACCTCAGTGCTAGTGAACAAATGAGCTTCATTCCTTTAGGGAGAGGCTTGATGATCATCAAGGCAGAGGGGGAATAACATAAAAAAGAAAGACATTTCTGGAGTGATAATCTACCCGCCATCATGGACACCATTACTTCCAGCTGGTATGTCATTACAGATTTTTACTGTAAATTAAATAGCAATACACGGTTTTGATAGGGATGGTGCTCTTATAAATCATCCAAAGTGGAGGCACTGTATCCATAACCCAAGTATCTAAATATGCATCCTGCAAGACTGCACTGACCTGGTAAGAAATTAAATGTATTTGTGTTTCTTCTAACATGCTATGATCTTGGAGTTAGGCCATAGACAGCTTATGGGCACAGGGACACACTTTGGATTTAGATGCACTAGATCCCCTAAAAGAATAATTGTGCAACTGATACAGAGCATCTGTCACATGTAGTAGTAGAATACTTTAGCCGGTAAGTCTGTTTTCAGCAGGTTTCTCAGTAATCAGATCGGGTAGATATATTTATGTCCATCCAAAGGAGGAAGACAAAAGTAATTCTTAAATGGTTGTCAAAAAGGGAAGAATCATTGATCCCAAAATCCCATATTATCTTGGTGCATATTTTATTTTTTGACTGACCTGTTTGGAGTAAGGCTATAATTATGACTTTTACTAACAATCCTTCTGCCAGACGTCACTGGGCCTCACATATGTCTATCCTTCTTTGTTCTATCTGCAGGTCACGTGTTAAGTACATGTAATATATGTATACACCTTGAATAAGGTTAATGGCGTCTCTTTATCATCTTAGAGTGTGTGTGCTTGACCTTAAAACTAGTCCACTGTTGCACAAGGGACAACAAATATAGTGAAAAGATACCTGCAAAGATATATTGGTTGGTGATTAATAAACAATAATCAATAGCATGGTTATATCCTTCTTAGTAATTAATCAAAACTGTTGGAGCTAGAGTAAGATGGAAAAGTTAAGTGGTCTAGAAAAAAAATCCCACACCTTCACCTTTCATTATTGCCATACAGATTGGACAAGCCTTTTTTTCTTGAATAAGTGTTAATTTTTTGAAGGAACATTTGTTAAAAAATCTTTTTTTTTTGTTTATTTCTTCTTTGCATATTGTGTATTTTCTTTACATTCAGTTAATCTGAGTTTTGTTGAATATATTTATTTGTACTGGATATAGCAGTCCTTTGATACAAGCCAATAGATAAGGCTGCATGGAGAAATTTAAAACAATGAGGCGAGATGGGTTTTAGAGGAATTATGCTGCCATATGGCCATAGGTAAGTACTGTGGCAAAACAAAAAAAAATGTATTTGCATAGGCATATCTTGGTAAAAAAAATCTACTTGCAAATTCTTATTTGCCAGCTATGATTGTCTATAAGGTACAGCTGTACAGCTGTCTGCATTCTTTTTATGAGTTCCTTTAATCAACATACATTTAGACTAAGCAGATTAGCAAGTGAGAAAGACAGAATTAATAAAATAATACATAAATGCAACAAAGGGTGCAGCCAATGCTTTCCAGTAGGTATTCAGCTAACATTACCAGCTAAGGTGATGTATAACCTTAACCTTACTCCTACTGTAGAATCCTCAGAATATGGGCGGCTCTATCAGCTATAGACACAAGTTCTACTCATGGCTTTTTGCTGTTTCAGCCTATTGTTATGGAGAAGATGGAGGGAATATCTAAGGAATAGTAAGTTTGATTTCAGGAAAGAAGAGCAGCATAGATGTGCACTGCAAGTCTTAGTAACATGTCTAGATCTGCATAATGTCACCGGGCCTTGTAGTACTGTACAGAATGATCCAAAAAGTCATTCCTTAGCCAGAACTTTGTGTCACTTCTTTACCAATGAGCAAACTGATTTTTATTTTCACTATAACAATTATTGTATTCCAAGTGATCTGAAGTTAGGCACCTTGAAAAAAATGCTTTTTATAATTATAACTGATACTTACTATAATGTTCTTGGCTGAGTTTGAAAATGAATAATGCAGTATCACTGTTTGGCACCAGTCAACAAAACTAATTATAACTAACTAACCGACTAACTAGTTCAGACACAGTATTAATTGTTGCCTTCTTATTTACACAGTCCTCCTTCATGGATATTTGAAAAAGCTTGGGATATTGGAGAAGATCAGTTGTGTCCAGATGACATAGAATTTGTCTGGCCATTCTACTATTTTTAGTTTTCTGATTAATGTTGTCTTATCTCAGAAGGATTACAATAAACTTATCACGATCAGACTCATTGAGTCATTGGCTGATGTATGTCCTTATTAGGGCTAATTCCAAAATAAGCATACATCAGTAACAATAACCATTTGAAATGCTGGGATCTGCTAGACCAAGTCTCGAAATTTAGAGAGTGAATGGCTGAAAACACAGACTTCATTTACTAAGTCCTAGATGGCCATTTCTTGGAATATTCCATTTTGTCTGGTATATGACAATCTCAGAGTTAATATATATAAGTTCAGGGGATGCGGGAGTAGAGATGTTCAAGAAATGCTCTTCTCTTAGATTTCCAATTATTTTCGGGGGCATGTCTGCATTTCAAGTGGTGACATTTCAATAGGGATACTGAACAACTTTAATTTCTTCAAATCTTCGCTACATGAAGGCTTCAGCAGTTACTTTGAGACTAGTTAATAATGCAGTGGTGCTAAAAAACCCAGTTTACTATTTGTATGTGGAAACATGACTTTTTTTGCTCAGTTTACCATCCATATGTTTCATCTTATACATAATATGTAATGTTTTCCATTAGTTCAGTTATGTGTCTGGCAGAATTTCTTAGCAACTTTCTTTGTATGCTATTTATGCCATGATAAGGATTTTTTTTAATATCCATAGCAGTTCCCGAATGGAGGTTAAAAAGTTATTTCATATATGCTGTTTTAATATTGTGTCCAATAGATCAATTCATGACTCTCTGCTTTAAACAGGTGCTCATCAGTGCATACAAAAATGAATCCATGTTTGGTTTCCTGTTTTCACCAACGAGCCTTTGTTGCTCCTTGAGCACGATGTGTCAGTCCAGACCTGACATCTCTAAAGTTAAACAGTGTCCTACAATGAAAGATAACCACTAAAAGCATTCCACACCTGCAGTCCAGCTTGTATTGTAGCATTAGGATGCTACCGAAATCCTGAAAATAAAACTACATAATCAAGTATGGACCCAAAAGGTCCTTTCCCCAGGTGTCATCAGTATGTGCTGAGGTTATGCTGAAAAATTATTTGACCAAAATTCTGGGATTGTTTAATTTCTGCCATTGTGATAGCATACTATCACCTTCTAGCTGTTGGCCTCTTATTATTCTAAGAAAACATATTGAGTCTTTTCTGCCACTGTGTCATCTGGATGTTATAAAGGGATACAGGCATATGCATTTCTGTTTGCACTGTCATTCCATCTCTGTACCATGCTGAATATACAGACAATCCACAACCCTGGAGAGAGCCTGGATCACAAGACTGCTCTAGTCATACTTACTGCTGACAACAGGTCTCAACAAGCTATTTCTTAGGCCAAAAAAAAACTGCATTTATTAAAAGCAATTGCAGGCATTGTACTGAGCTCTAATATAATTATTGTTGTGAGCCATAGGTTATAAAGTGCTATATTAACTTTGATAGCGTTTGTAGGAATTAATCAATTAAAAACAAACTTGCTGCAGTTGTATTATTTTGACATATAACCTGGGCTCTGACTACCCTGCAAAACATCAAGTCACTCTCCACCACTTGGATACAACTCATGGCATCCAACATGAATTTCACAGATGCAAGAGAATCCAAACTCTTTGACTACACTTGATGTCTCTCAGAGTGAGCAAAGCTATAGTTTGTAATAAATGCAGTGCTATTGTATGGTTTGTAATAAATGCAGTGCTATTGTATGATTTGTAATAAATGTAGTGCTATTGTATGGCTTGTAATAAATAAATGCAGTGCTGTTGTATGGTTTGTACTAAATGCAGTGCTATTGTTTATTCATGCTCTGCATGTGTTTCCCCATGTATACATGAAGACTGAGGCATACCTTCAAGTCCAGAATGTGCTTTTACAGGAAATGTGCCTTCCAGGATTCATCATGAATACCTCTTTGAGTACTATTCCTACCCACATCTCTCCACACAAACAAGCCAGCTTGTTCCATGCTCGTGTTGGTTTGTAAGAATACAAAAATGCAGCACTTTTCTTTCGATAGAAAGAGACTTTTATAGGGATGACATCAAAATCAATGTCTACGCAAGTCAAGAAAGATCAAAATACACTTACATGCTGACAAATAGATAATTACATTTGTGTGCAGATGACTATTAATATTAATGAGGAAAAATCTGTAACAGATGATATTTAAAAGTGTCTATGTACAGCAACAGTGCAGTAGACATTCATTTTACATGATGATTCTTTGGTCATTGGATTGCATATATTCACCACAGTAGGATACTACACTGAAATAGCCATTCAGTTCAGGCAAACTGGTTATGAACTTCATGCTTTGAATCACTGAAATGGGTCTTCACTCAGTCTGGAGTTGTTCTCCTTAAATTCAGTCACATCAAAAATTATTTTTTTTACTAAACTAAATAAAATATTTCTTACATCTGATGCTTTATTAATTGCGTCACAGAAAAGCTAATCAACGTTGTAAATCAGTTTTTTAAAGATTATTTTTGGAAGGGTTAATGAAATATTATGCTGCACATACCTTTTAGATAAATATATATAGTTGGTGGTGTCAAGTTATGCACTGACTAGGTACATGAAACAATCTCCTGGTTGCAGGAATGGTGTGATTATTCTTTTCACAGTTTAGTATATTCATAGATTAATACTAAGTTAACTGTCTTTGTGAGCCATTTTAATCCTAGCCAGTTACTCCAAGTGATAATCAAACCCTGCACCTTGTATCTGCAAGGTAAACCCTTTAACCATTACACCAACCACACACCTCATTATCCAATGCTTAATCTGTCAGGAATTCTCCTAAAGATTTAACTATTCCCTGCATTCCTTCAGCAGACCATCATGATTTGCCAACTTACCAAACTTTTAGAAAAGAGACACTTCTACAAATGGCCTCTCTTGTTTGCTGACTCTAAGTTTTTGTATTTGGCAAACTGTCCAGATGGCATCCTAATTCAGTTAGCTCCACTTTCACTTTTCAATCTTCATAAGCAAAAGAAAAACAATTCAGCGTGGCACATGACTCATCTTTTACTGCCCCAACGTCACATTTTAATTTCTTCTTTAGAATTGCTTCATCATATCTGCATAAACCAGCTCCATCTTCCATATATGGGCATTCTGACTTTTCATTTCTTATCTTATGTGGGTATAGGGCTTCTGTAACATGTTATTTCTCCAATATATTATTCTCTAAAAAAAACCTTGATATTTGAGTTAGCCTGAATCTTGAAGGTGAATTATATCATATAAGTGGAATTTTCAACAGAAAACAGTCTGATACATTAGTTTAGTGAGTATGTCTTCCCCAAACCAGGTCCTATTCACATGAACCCTCACTTGGTTAAACTATATTCTTTTGTGATGCAGACATATTGAATAATCGTCAATGTATTTAAAGTTTATGCATTTATATACCATTATTTTCATTTTTCCAGCATTTTTTTTAAACATATTATTTTGCCTGAAAGCAATGATCCGCGTTGGTGGTGCTGCTGTAGCGTTGTCACCTCACAATTAGACACAGTCCAGTTCGATTCTCAGCTAAAGCATCTTCTGCATGGAGGCATGTGTGAATGGGTGCACCTTCGTTGAAGGTTGTGCATCAGGGCTGGTAACTCAGCACATAAAAATCAACTACCAATCATTAGCGGACCGGAGTTCCGCTGAGGTGACTCCTAACTGGGAAAAGCCGAAAGACACAACAACATTTTACCTGAAAGCAATGAAATGTGGCTAGTTTGGCGCCTAAATTCTCTACCTTACACGTTTTACCCAATTACTCTCATAACAGGTGCTCCATATGATCTCCATAAAATTTAGATTTTTCTTAGCTTTCTTTTGACATTTAGTTGGTGCTGGATTTTCTAGTCTTAACACTCCTAACTGTGATATGTTTGTTTCAGTTCTCTTATTACATTACATTACTTTAAATTATACTACATTATATTACATTAGCCTATGGGCAAAAGTAGAAGCTATGCCTATTTACTTCTTTTCTTTTAAGTAAATTTGCATTTCACTGCCCTTCCATCCCTACCCTTCCTTAACCATTTTCTACTTTTGACTTGTAATATGTCTGCAGATTCCACTTCCATTCTTTTAGTGCACTTGTGGCTGTATAACCTTTTCTGTGAAAAAGTATTTTCAAAGACTCAATTAGTGCCCACAGTTTGATATCTGTGCCAACCTCCTTGTTCCTTAATTGCACACTGTTCAGCATTACCCCTTCACAGTTTCAAGCCAGAAATTTTGGCACCAATACAATGTTCCTCCCATCTCATCTACTCTCAGTTGGGAGGACATTTAGCTCCTTCTGCCTCTCTTCATATCCCTTTCCCTCTATTGTGCACATGTTTCTGGCAGATATTGGTATTTGTTCTAGCAGCCTGATTTTCCTTTCCTTATATTGCTTTCATAAAAGAACAGAGTACACACCCAGGGATTCATTAGCATCCATGTACATAGGTTCATAGGTTCATAGGTACGTACTAGGCTATTGACCCAAGGGCCTATGTAAGCCTTGCCAAAAAGGTTCCCTGGCTTATGCCACCCAAGAAAGTTATTTTCCTGTGCCACTGTTGAGCAGAGACACAGAAGTGATCACCGGGATGTATTTCCTATTTCCCATCCACTCATCAAGATTTTTCTTGAGGAGTGCTAATGAAGAACTTTGCTTGACATATAGGTTCATGCTATGCTAAAGGTACACATTTCATTTGTGTTAGTTAAATGAGCAGCAGTGCTCATCGAATATGCCACTAAGCAATGCTACAAATTAAGCAACACCTCTTTTTGTCCAAAACACTTGCTAATGGCTATGTTGAGGTGCAGAGGGGCTCCAGCATAAAATATAAGCAACAGTTTGTAAATAAACTTAACCCCCAGTAAGAGAGCACACAAGGACAGCACAATACAAGGCAATGTCAACTTGAAGTAACAAATTAAGAGGCAGGAGGAGCTTAACAAGTTAATGTGTAGTTGTATATAACTAGATTAATGTAAAAAAACACATCTAATTACATGCTATTGATAAATTTTGAAGTAATCCTGTCCACTTAGGGATACATCTACATAATAAAAAGAAGGATATGGTGCTGTGAGGCTGCAGGTAGTGTTGCTGCCTCACAGCAAGAGGTACCATGGTTCAATTCTTACCTGGGGTACATTTTGTCTGGAATTTGCATGTCCTGTGTGGGTTTCCTTGGGGTGCTCTGATTTCTTCCCACATTCTAAAAACATGCAATAGATGGATTGGATCCACTAAATTTGCCATCCATAAGTGTACATGCAAGACTGTAGTGTGGATGAACTACCACAGCAGGGCTAGCTCCCAGGCAGTGTAAACCTTGGCTCTAGATGATTGTCACTGTTGAAGTGACCCAACCCATGTGCAAAAATGGGAAACGGGATTGCAAATGGATGGATAAAGAACACACTTGAAGGGATTACACAAGTATTCTTTTAAAATGGTTATGAATCCCCTATCATTGGGGTCTGAAACATAAAACAGGTGGCCATGTTACTGTGCCATATCTCCATTCTTTGATGGAGCCACTAGTGTCTGCCACAATTTTCTAACAGACTTACCATATCACATTCAAACCCTTGCCCATCATATTCCACACTCTTCAGAGCTGTGCATTAACTCTGTCTGCCACAGGAGATAAGAATCTACAGCTGTTACAAACAATTCACTTCAAGGTGTAGGCTAAGGAAGGCTTTTGATGGTCATGTATCCAATACAAATTATTTTGTGGTATTAAAATGATTTAGCAATATTACTATCCATACAATTGCGATTTAGCCAAATCGCTGTTTGATGGGTAGGCCACTCTTGTCCTTTCACATTATTTGCACACACACATTCCCAGATATAAGTGAATGCCTATCTGCATACACATGGTATAGGAGTCACTATTAACTGCATGTGCCACAGGATAACTCTCACCATAAGCATCATAGCACACCTTAACTAGCATGAAATCCACAATGTGTTGAAAGGCACTTGATAGAACTAAAGCTGTTTTAAGCATATTTTTTACTGTTTTTGCCTTATCTTTTCAAAAAAAATTCCTTATTTCCCACCTTTCTAAGCTAGTATAGTCCAGCTTTCAGGCTAGTGCTGAATTCAGGGCTGTGTTACAAGTTTCTGAGTTGCCCATACCTTACTTGGATAGAAGGAAGTTTCTCTGTTCACCTGTGAGAGAGGGGAGCTTTGAGCAGCCTCTCTGTCCCTGGAGGAGTGGTTCCAGCCCAGAAGTTAGTAGTTTATTGGCCATTTTGGGCTATATCTATCTCTTTCATTTCCCTGCTATAAAAACTGCATTTGTATGGTTTTACACACCGGCAGTGCCAGTTAGCTAGGGTTTAATTATTCACAGCTCCACTAAGTCTCCTCTTCAGTTTTTCCCTCGAAACTAGTCTAACTCTCAACCTAAGCACTCAAAAAGCATCCTACAGCTCAGCACTTGCTCAGACCTAATAGCAAGCACTAATATAACCTGACACTTGATTGCCCAGCAGGGCAATGCTTTTTATTCACCCCTCACCAACCAAGTGACTAAGCAGCTCAACCTACTGTTCAGGCATGACCAAAGGGCAATTCCAGGTGTACTCTCCAGTCCAGCTGGTGAATCTGGGTATCCTGAGGCAATGTTACAACTGCCTCATGTACACAGACAACCCTCTTCTCCTACCACAAAATACTAACATATGCGAGAGATGCAATTATACAGCCAAACTGGAGGCTAAGCTCCCTCCACCCAAGACTAGAACAGGCAGTCAAGAGGAGAAGATTAACACTTGTACCACACTTCCAGCCACACATAGACCTACTAAACCAGTACTGGCAAAAATACACATAAATACACAAAATCATACTTGGAGGCTCTAAATAAAAACCTGCAAAAGCATCAGAGACCTCCAAAGCAGACAGCCAAACAACCTGCACCTCCTGTCACAAACCAGACAACACATAAAACACAAAATCAGTGTGCCGCACAATCACAACCCTTAAGGCGAAATAACATACCTAACACACTAGTAATAGGTGATTCTATAGTCAGGCACACTGATGTCCCACTCACTAGGCTGGACAAGCAGAAGGTCACTGTTAGCTGCCTGTTTGGGAGCCAGAATCTGCCACATAACACAAGCACTAAGGTCACTCCAGAACAAGTACAAATATGACTCTGTCATTGCTCATGTTGGTGTGAATGACCTGAGACGTACCTCCCTGGACTACATGAAAAGAGGCATGGAAGAGCTCTCTGATCATGTAGCCCTGGCTGTTATGACCCTGACCCTGAGTAGCATCCTGCCCTCACCAAGAATGATACCTCAGTATAAAGAAAAAAATGATCAATTTCAGCAATTGACTAAGCTTCTGGTGTCATTCAAAGGGGATCCAGTGTCTGTCAGCCTGGGATGACATGCTTGACAAGCCGCATTGCTTCACAAGAGACGGCTTGCACCTGTCACCCCTAGGCTTTTGAATACTGGCCAAGGCTCTTGCTGTCCCCATAGTGCCTTTTTTAGGCAAGGCTCAAAAGTCAAACCCACCTCCATGAACAGCACAATTAACAAAAAACTGAGGGTTATGCTACTCAACACCAGGAGTTTAAATCTCAAAATGCATGCACTCGAAGCACTCCTCAGTATGGAGAACATTGACATCTGTGCAGTAACTGAATCCTGGTTCAAGGCTCCAGAGAGCACCCCAGCACTACTGGGCTACAACTCATACCACATGTTTCGGCCACAGAACACGGACCGAAACACAAAAGGAGGGGGTGTATCCATATTCATCAAGGATACCTACACCTCCAGGTTAGTGGCACAGCATGATACCTCTGAGATCATCCATGTGCAACTAACATCGGGAAAATCTACAGTGCAAATTGTGGCCTGCTACAGATCACCCTCCATGACCTAGGACCACCACTCCATCTTTCTGGAGACACTGGAAAACATGTAGGTCCTACCAAACACCCTGATATTGGGCAATTTCAATTACCCTACCATTAACTGGGAAAACTACTCGAGTACAGACTCCCAGGACCAGTGCTTCCTGGAATTCATCTACTCAAATTCCCTGGATCAGCTGGTAAACTCCCCTACCAGAGGTGAAAACATATTGGACCTGGTCATCACCAATATAGGCGACAGGTGTTCCATACCGGAGGTCAACCCGTCACTGGTTAGATCAGACCATAAACTAATCACTCTGGATGTCCACACCCCATCACCACCTCCAACAAAGGAAACCACAGTAAAAAAACTTTTCTAAAGCAAACTTCACATTACTTAAGAGAGAGGAGGTAAGTTTCACAGCCCCCACGCTAAAGGATAATGCTGCCCAAAATGCCAGAAACCTTTACAAATGCACTCTATGAGCACCTAAAAGGATGCATGGATCGTGCCATCCCTAGCAAAACTAAGACTCACTCCTCTAAGAGAAGGAAACCAGTCTGGTGGACCCCTGCCATAAACAGGCTATACAATAGAAGGAGGAAACTAGTTCAGAAAAAAAGCAAATCCAAAGAAGGAAAGACAACCCTGATCAGTATCAGTAAGAAACTAAGGTCCCTCATAAAATCATCCAAGGCTAACTTTGAAAGAAAAATAGCCAAGCATTCAAAAGATAACCACAAAGCCTTCTTTAGCAATGTTAAGAATCTAAGTGGCAACTCGCAGATAAGCACTGAACCTGTGCAAAATAGCACAAAATATACTGAACCTACTGATATTCCCAACATCCTGGCAGATAGATTCAGTGCAAACTTCACCCCCTCTCACCCCCCAAAAGGGCCCACAACAATACTGGAAAAGTGTAGTGTCCCAGAAATCACAGACGCACAGGTGAAAACAGCCCTTTCAAAAGCCAAAAACACAGCGTCAGTGGGGCCAGATGGTGTCCCAGGCTGCGTCTTGCACAAACTACAGAACGAACTAACCCCCCACCTAAACATGCTGTTCAACCTCAGCCACTCCACAGGCTACATGCCCACAGGTTGGCACACAGCAACAGGTATTCCACTCCACAAAAGAGGGGACACAACTGACCCTGATAACTATTTCCCCATAAGCTTGACTAGCCTAGTCTACAAGGCTACAGAGTGCATCTTCATGGAACTCATTAACAAAGACATTGGAAACCTCCAAACACTTGACCTGACTCAGTTCGGCTTTGTTAAGGTCAGATCATGCCTACTAAACCTGGTTGACTTCTTCGAGACAGTCATTAAGGCCATAGATGAGGGAAAGGTGGTTCACACAGCCTACCTTGACCTTGCCAAGGCTTTCGACACCATTCCCCACTCGGGTATTACAGAAAAACTCACCAGCCTGAACATAAACCCCTACGTCACGGGATGGGTTGCCAACTGGCTTACAGACAGAACTCACATGGTAAGAATAGGGGGCTCCAGGTCCGACTCTAAACCAGTCACAAGTGGTGTCTCACAAGGCTCAGTCCTGGGACCCCTACTATTCAGCATATACTTTGCAGAAGTACAGGCAAACACAGGAGGACTATGGCTAACCAAGTTCACCGATGACTGCAAACTGGGAGCCATAATTAACTCTCCAGCTGGCATGGACATCCTCCAATAGGGCCTTACTGAGATGGACACCTGGTGTCAAAGTCATGACCTCAAGCTAAATGCCTAAAAATGCATAGTCATTCCCATTTGGGAAAAAGAAAACACCCACGAATTACCACATAGGTGGCAGCCCCCTTAATACAGAAGAGGTAATAAGAGATTTGGAGACCCCAGGTAGATAGCAATCTCTCCTTTGACAATCATATTGCCAAAATAGTTAGGAAATTCTTCTATGTGGCCCATCTAATTACTAAAGGGTTCGCATCTAGAAATAAAGAGGTTATAGTGCCCCTCTACTCGTCACTCATCAGACCCATCATGGCACATTTGGGATGTAACTCACAAGACACTTCCAACAGCTGGAAAGACCACAAAAGTACCTCACCAAGAGGATTACTGGCCTCAAATATATCTCCTATGCAGCCGACTGAAAAAACTCCGGCTGTACTCAGTGGCATATCGCTTACTCAGAGGTGATCTCTGCCTGACTTACAAAGCCATGTCCAACTCAGAACTGATGGACATGCTCCACCTAAATAAATCCAGGTCACTGTGAGCTATGTGCTCTAGTGAACTAAACCTCACCACAACAATAAATAGAACATGCTGGAGGGATAGATTCCTGTCACATAGTCTCCCCATGCTTGGGAACAAAATTCCAAAGTACATTAGGCAGAGCCCCTCACTAACACTCTTCAAGATAAACCTTGACGAGTGGATGGGTAACAGAAAATACACCCCTGGGATCGTTTCATTGGTTCTGCTTGACAGTGGATCAGTTAATTAATCAATGGGGCAGCGAAAGCCAACACAGTCTGGCTAGGCTTATAAATGCCCTCGGGCAGATAGCCTTGTAAACTACCAAAAATCACAAAAACAAACCTTAGAAAAGAAATCCACCGAACAGCTAGAAAAGTCCAATAGCAGCCACTTTAATAACTCCACAAGTAAAACAAGTAAAACAAGTAAACCAGTCTTTAAGCGTGCAGTAACTCGTACACTTTTCGTCGCCTATAGTTATCGCAACTTCCTCAGAAGACAATTAACTGATGTCTCTCATGCTTTTAAATATTAAAATCTTAAGCAGTAATAATCAATCAGTATCAATTAAATAGTTAATTGGTCGTAAAACATTTAACCATTTTGTGTCTGAATGCATATTACCTATTATGGCCAAGGTACATACATATTATACATCGAAATACCAGATTTCAATTTACTTAATTTTATGTATATAAAAATCATTACCTTTCTATACTACTTAAAAATTCCATCTTAATAAACTACAATTTTAATAAAATTAAGCCTACATGGAATTATTACAAATGGTTCTAAACTTTGTTTAAAATCATCAACCATTTTAAAAACATTTTAAAAAAATTTTTGTATAGCACATTATACCAGTTTAATAAAAAACTTTGATAAATTCATATTCATAATCCTATTCGTAGCTTAAGCCTAACAAGGGGGTATGATCTACAACTGAATAATCCTTATATATACTAACTTCAGTATTCTAAATATCTACATATTATATGTTTTCAATACTATAGACGTGCATGTGCATACATACAGCGTGCATGGAGCACACGATAAACCTCATGTAAACTTTTCATACTCTTATGTATATATTGACTACAATAGTACAAAGATAGTGTGACATAGCATATAATGTATATGGTAACATAATACATAGTTACCCATATACCTTAAAAACCTCATCCGTTTTTTTAAAAAATAAATAAATAAATATCCATATGTGCATTCAGTAATAAGTACATTTACCAAAAATTAATCAAAGATTAACTTAACCATATCATAAAGGTATATTACCATGAGTAAAAATTAGTATGAGTAAAAATTAGTGAGCGTAAGTAAGCAAAAATGGGCAAAAATGTGCAAAAAGGAAATTTGGACACCTAAAATTCCATTAGTCTAAAGTGCTTTCTATTATACTTAAACTATTGGTATTGCACTTTTAAATAAAAAGCACTAACTTATAATTTTTTAATTTTTAATTTTTAATATATTAATATTTTAAATAAAACCTTAATATATTTTTAATATTTTAATGTTTTAATGTTTAAATGTAGTTTTTAATATATTTATAGTGTAATTATGTTGTAATTGTAATAGGGCCCAATTACAATTTACCATTCATCTTTCTAGATTTTTTAATCTTAGAATACATTTAATAGATGTCATCTCATTTAATCCAGGGAATTGGTTGGCATTCAACGTCAATTGCCATATCAATTCCCTTCTCTCAAGTTTTAATGGTTCGTATTGACATCTTACATCAGGTTCTATTTGATCTATCACTTTAAATCTAAAGTTGTGCCCTTCGTTCGAATGGCAATGCCTAGCCAATGCGTTGTCCAATCTAGTTCTTCTAATACTATATATGTGCTCGTAAATTCTTTCCTGTAGTCTCCTGTCCGTTTTTCCTATGTAAAAAGCTAAACATGTGTCACATGTTGCTAAATACACAACCTGGCGGCTACTACAGTTATACTTTCTCCCTATTTTATAGGTTCGGTTCCTTAGTGTAAAACAATTACCTTCTTCTATATATCTACAATAATTGCACATTTCGCATTTTACCATACCTCTACTAATTCTTACATTTTCTTTCCTACTTTGTAGAATTTCTTTAAAATTTTGATTTCTCCTATAAATGATTTTCGGTTTTTCTGTCAGTAAATCATTAAAGGCATTGTCAGAAACCAAGAGATGCCAATTCTTATTTAAAATATTCCTAATATCAGATGCGTCCAAATTAAAGTAGGTGATGAAACTGCATGAAAATTCTAGACTAGTCACTTTTTCAACTATTAGTCCTATTTGTCCATTATTTCTTTCTGAACTTAATATAGCACCCAGTAATGGAGGAAATATTCCTTCCCGTCGTTTATTTTTTACTTCTAGCGCTATATTAACAACAAATTCTTTTGGGTATCCCCTTTGTAAAAAGAATTTCTCCAAAAGTTCACACTCTTTTAAAAAGTCGCTGTCCACTGTGGTCATCCTCGCTGCCCTCACATATTGGCCCTTCACTATTGCCTTTTTCTGGGTCAGTGGATGACTACTTGTAAAATGGAGGAATGTGTTGGAGTATGTTTCTTTCCTATATATTGTTGCTATATATCTTTTATTCACATAATCCTTCTTTAAATTGACATCAAGGTAATTGATGGCATCCTTACTAAAGTTATGTGTAAACTGTAGAAAGTTGGTACTACTGTTAAATAGGGACAAGATTTTTTCCAATCCTTCAATGTCTGTTTCGACGACCATAAAAATGTCGTCAAGAAATCTCGTATAGTAGGCAATTTTTTCTTTGTTTTCTTCGTTCTCAAAAATTGTGAGCCTCTCCCATCGTGCCATTACTAAATTCGCAATACTGGCACCGCATGGGGACCCCATGGCTACCCCTACTTTTTGGTGATAGATTTCTTTTTTAAAAAGAATGTAGTTGTATGAAAGAACTGTATCAATAAGCTCTTCTATCAATTTTATTTCTTCAACTGGTGCACCTAGGGTCCTTAACATAGCACTCACCCATTCAATTGCCTTACCATGCGGAATACACGAATATAGGTCTTTAACATCTATCTTTCTTTCTTTATCTTTTTTATTTTTATTTTTCTATCTTTATCTATCTATCTTTTAATATTTAAAAGCATGAGAGACATCAGTTAATTGTCTTCTGAGGAAGTTGCGATAACTATAGGCGACGAAAAGTGTACGAGTTACTGCACGCTTAAAGACTGGTTTACTTGTTTTACTTGTTTTACTTGTGGAGTTATTAAAGTGGCTGCTATTGGACTTTTCTAGCAGATAGCCTTGTACCTACCTATGAACCTATAAAAGGGACAGAATTAAGCTGATGCAAGGTTGTATGTATCACTGTGCCATGTCAATATACCCACATTATGTTGTCCTGTGTTGGATTTGAATGCACAATCTACAGAACCTTGTATTAACTGCATGTTCCAGAGGTGAGGTTTTAACACAATTGTAAGACAGAACATAGTTAAAGCCATGACATCATCACTGTGGTGCAAAGCAGTTGTTTCAGCTAAAGGGAACTGGAAGTAATGATGGAGCCCTCCCCCACTGTAATTGTACACAGTACATCTGTGGTGGTTGTCATTCATCCCTAGCTCTTGCCTCACACTTCTCAGTCAATGCTGACTTTGAGCAGCTACCTATCAAAGTACACAAGCTACAGGATATTGTATCAACTTTACACGACATAGAAGTATTTTTACAAGTGCGAGACAGAGCATATTTGAAGGCATGACACCACCATAGTGGTACAAGGAATATGTATGCCTTAAAATTGACTGGAAAGAGGATTTGTCCCTGTGTCAGTATCCTGCATGTTAGATGTACACAACCACATGTTTTGATAATCCACTCATTCAGGTGACTATAGAAGCACTCATACTCACAATACTTAAGAGTATGCCAGATTCAAATCCATGCCTAACTAAATCCAAAAGTTAGAAAACATTATAACATTTCCTGACATCACAGGAAAGGTTTGTTACAAGGGTGAGATAAATCACATTTGGACAAATGATCCCATCAGTGTTTAGCAAAGTATTTTGGATAGACTGTAGGAGAAGACCCCTCTCAGCCTATATATCAACATATCTGATATGTGGGTGAACTCATTCTTACCTAACATTTGAGAGACACACACACACACACACACACACACACACACACACACACACACACACACACACACACACACACAATCAAAGCAGTCAGTCATTGTGGGGTTCAAACAACCTCCCTATATAGTTATATAATATAGTTTATAAGTATCATCTGCAAGCACCACAGGAGTAGTCTTATTTTAAGTGAGATAGAAAACACTTGAAAGGATGACCTCATCAGTGTGCTATAGAGAAGATGACTTTGGATAAAACTAGGAGAAATTGATGGAAGAACCTCTGCCATGTAAATGTGTTTACTAAGTGGAAGTGTCCATAACACGTGTTTCTGAAGCCATTTCTACCTGGCATGACAGACAGACACACAAATACACACCATTTCCTCACTGCTGGATTCAAACTATCTTATTTATTTATTTACATAAACTAGAATGTACAGCATGAACTGCAGGTGCCACAGAAGAAGTTTTGCTTTAAGGGTCAGATAGAGCACATTTGAAAGGAGGACCTCGTCAGTGTGTACCAGAACAATTGTTAGTATTAAAGAAATTGAAGGTGGAGTCCTATCCTATTGTAAATATTTCAAATATTTCTCCTGAGTGGATGTGTACACATGTGATGTGTGAGTAGAGCTTTTTGTACTTGACTTTAGAGATGCATGTACACGCACACACACACACACACACACACACACACACACACACACACACACACACACACACACACACACACCTATACAGTTACTCAGTTTAGAGTACACATTATCAACCACAAGTCCCAGAGTTAGATAGTGCCAGTGGCGGCTGGTGACTTCAAATCAAAGTGGGGCTGCAGGAGACAGCTGAATGGGTGGGGTCAATGGGAAGGGGTGCAGCCAACTAGAAAGGGGAGGAGCTATGCTCAAAACCACAAAAACTAACTTTAATTAAATATGCTGCCCTGGGTGCCAAACCGTCATTATGAGAGTCCAATCAAGACAAAATGAAGTGTAGAAAAAAAAATATTTCAATGCATTGGCTGCATGACAGCTTACTTAATATCTAAATGGAAACAAAAAGATTGTGAGGCATGAAAAAATAAATTACTTTTTAAATACATTACTGGAATGCCAGTCAAAATCAAGTATAAGAAAAACAAGCAGCACTCAACTCAAACCACTTCTCCTTGCACTGCAGATCTAATTATAATTTATATTCAGCTTTATTACAGTACCAAGTAACATGCTGAAAGTAGCAATCTCTGTGATACCCCTACTTGTAAAAATGTTTCTTATCCAAAAAAGACCTGCTGCCTGACAACTATCTACTTGTTTCATGGGGAAAACATGATCAAAGTAAAAATGAAAAGCAAACAAGAAACAAGCTCAAGATACATTGCTTAAAGAATTTCTGCACAGGTTATGGACCACACATAATAGATTGGCATTCTGTTTAGTTTATGGGTAAAGCCTGCAGAGATGACTGGAAGTCTCCAACAAGTGTAATGAGCTTCTTAAAATAATGTAATCCTGTCCTTTATTACAAATACTGTCATATGCATTTCAATACTCAAGGCTTATACATTATCTAGTTAAGTATTCTCTGCATGGCAACAACAGAAAGGATTTCAATGTTGGCAATTCTTTAACAGTATGCTTATTAAAGCTTACTTGCATCTTATGATCTCAGACAAGTTTACCTGATGGTCATTAAAGCATTGCTACTTAAACACAGAGCAACAGGCACTTTCTGAGTAATAATAAGCATAAATCAACAGTACAAAATATGACAGAAACCAGACCATTCTGCAAAATCAAGGACAGATGAAAAGCCACTGTAGTACTTGTGTCTACCTTGGATGGGGGGATACTCTGCAAATTTACACTGCATAACTGCTTCTTGCCTTGCATGGACACATCCACACTCACTACATGGGGTAGTGGGGTGCAACAAGTATGTCACAATTTGAAATGTCTCTGGCTGACTGTGATGGCCCTGACATATTTGTCATACACCTCTCTCAACCTCAGAGCAAGAAATCTGGACAAAGCCATACATAGCAGTGGGACAAAGGCCCAAAAATAAGGACAAATTTTAAATATTGCTCTTATAAACTTAGAAAGATAATAGAATAGTAGGTCTTGCATTAGTATGAATTTTCTGAAGGGTATGAAATCTGAAACTTAAATGTCTGTCATTATTTTCTAACTTCAGTCTTTAATGATTTGCCACTAATTTGCCAAAAAACACAATTTTATGAAAAATGGACCAAAAATGTGATGCAAAAATATAAAATAGCCACACAATACAGTTGGGAACATGTCAAAGAAGGGATACGTTTTTAATATTAGTACTGCTAACTTGAGCAGCTGACAAAAATAAAAGAATCTACATGCATTTTTGAAATAAAAGTAATCTTTAACTCTGATTATTACAGTTATTTCTTAACTGTAAACTCTCCACATTTTCTTCCAAAATTGCTATTTTGCGGAGGGATTATTAGGGGAAAAGCAACATTTTGAGCCAAAATCAGTGACAGTTGAGAGGTTTGGCTATGACTAGTTCTATAAAGCAATTTATTTACATGTACCTCTCAACCTGTTAATGCAATAAATCTGGACAAGGCCAAATATATTGGGGGAACATATAAACAGTACTAAAAATTGCTCTTGTATGAACTGAGACAGTTGATAACAGGTCTTACTTTAGCATACATTTTTCTGAAGGTTATAAAGTCAGAAACTCAGTGTCTGTCATTATTTAGTGACTTAATTCCTAAATGATTAACCACAAATTTTATGAGGAGCAAACCAAAAATCATCATCATCATCATCTTCTTCTTTCAGCTGTTCCCATTAGGGGTTGCCACAGCGGATCACCTGTTTCCATTTCTTCCTGTCCTCTGCATCTTGCTCTGTCACAACAACCACCTGCATATCCTCTCTCACCACATCCATAAACCTTATCTTAGGCCTTCCTCTTTTCCTGTTACCTGGTAGCTTCATCCTTAGCATCTTTTTCCCAATATACTCAGCATCCCTCCTCAGCACATGTCCAAACCAACATAATCTTGTCTCTCTCTGGCTTTGTCTCCAAACCTTCCAACCTGGGCTGACCCTCTAATATACTTATTCCTAATCTGTCTACCCTCGTCACACCCAGTGCAAATCTTAACATCTTTAATTCTGCCACATCCAGCTCAAACTCCTGCCTTTTTGTCAGTGCCACTGATTCCAACCCATATAACAGAGCTGGTCTCACTACCCTCTTGTAGACCTTCCCTTTCACTCTTACAGGTACTTGTCTGTCAGAAATCACTTCTGACACTCTTTTCCACCCACTCCATCCTGCCTGTACTCTCTTCTTCACCTCTCTTCCACACTCACCGTTACTCTGAACTATTGACCGCAACTATTTAAACTCATTCACCTTCGTCACCTCTACTCCTTGCATCCTCACCATTCTTCTATCCTCCCTCTCATTTACACACATATATTCTGTCTTAGTCCTGCTGACCTTCATTCCTCTTCTCTCTAGAGCATATCTCCATCTCTCCAGGGTCTCCTCCACCTGTTCCCTACTCTCACTACAGATCACAATGTCATCTGCAAACATCATAGTCCATGGGGACTCCTGTCTGATCTCGTCTGTCAACTTGCCCATCACCATTGCAAATAAGAAAGGGCTGAGAGCTGATCCTTGATGTAACCCCACCTCCACCTTAAACACATCCATCATTCCCACTGCAGACCTCACCACTGTCACATTACCCATGTACATATCCTGTACCACTCTTACATACTTCTCTGACACTCCTGACTTCCTCATATAATACCACAACTCCTCTCTAGGCACCCTGTCATATGCTTTCTCTAAGTCTACAAAAACACAATGCAACTCCTTCTGACATTCTCTGTACTTCTCCATCAACATTCTCAGAGCAAACATCGCATCTGTAGTGCTCTTTCCCGGCATGAAACCATACTGCTGTTCACTAATCATCACGTCCCTTCTTAACCTAGCTTCCACTACTCTTTCCCATAACTTCATGCTGTGACTGATCAATTTAATCCCTCTGTAGCTACTATAGCTCTGCACATCACCCTTATTCTTAAAAATCAGTACCAAAACAATTTTTTATCCATTCCTCAGGCATCCTCTCACTTTCTAAGATTTCATTAAACAATCTGGTTAAAAACTCCACTGCCATTTCACCTAAACACCTCCATGCTTCCACAGGTATGTCATCTGGGCCAACAGCCTTTCCATTCTCCATTCTCTTCATAGCTATCCTTACTTCCTCCTTGCTAATCCATTGTACTTCATGATTCACTATCCCTACATCATCCAAACTTCTCTCTGTCTCATTCTCTTCATTCATCAACCCCTCAAAGTACTCTTTCCATCTCCTCAACACACTGTCCTCACTTGTATGTTTCCCTCATTATCCTTTATCACCTTTACCTGCTGCACATCTTTCCTAGCTTGGTCCCTCTGTCTAGCCAATCGGTACAGGTCCTTTTCTTCCTCCTTAGTGTCCAACCTTTCATACAACTCTTCATATGCCTTATCCTTAGCCTTTACCACATCTCTCTTTGCCATGCACCTCATCTCCTTATACTCCTGTCTACCTTCTTCATCTCTCTGACAATCCCACTTCTTCTTTGCCAACCTCTTTGCCTGTATACTCTTCTGTACTTCCTCATTCCACCACCATGTCTCTTTGTCCTTCTTCCTCTGTCCCGATGTGATACCAAGCACCTTTCTAGCTGTCTCCCTTACTAGCTCTGCTGTAGTTACCCAGCTATTTGGTAGTTCTTCACTGCCACCCAGTGCCTGTCTTAACACATCCCTGAACTCCACCTCACAATTACCCTTTTTCAATTTCCACCATTTGATCCTTGGTGCTGCCTTCACACTCCTCCTCTTCTTCTTCTTCTTGATCACCAATGTCATCCTACAAACCACCATCCTATGCTGCCTAACTACACTTTCTCCGGTCACCACTTTACAGTATCCAATCTCCTTCAAACTGGCCCACCTACATAAGATATAATCCACCTGTGTGCATCTTCCTCCACTCTTGTATGTCACCCTATGCTCCTCCCTCTTGTTAAAATACGTATTCACCACAGCCATGTCCATCCTTTTCGCAATATCCACTACCATATGACCTTCTGCATTCCTTTGTTTAACACCATACCTACCCATCACTTCCTCATCCCCTTTGTTCCCTTCACCAACATGCCCATTGAAATCTGCTCCAATCACCACTCTCTCACCCTTGGGTATAGTCATGACCACTTCATCCAATTCACTCCAATTTTTTTCTTTCTCATCCATTGCACACCCAACTTGTGGAGCATATGCACTAACAACATTCATCATTACACCATCAATTTCCAGCTTCATAAACATCACGCTATCTGGCACTCTTTTCACCTCCAAAACACTCTTCGCATACTGTTCCTTCAGAATAACTCCTATGCCATTTCTCCTCCCATCCACACCATGATAAAACAATTTGAAACCACCTCCGATACACTTAGCCTTACTCCCCTTCCATCTGGTCTCTTGCACACACAATATACCAACCTTCCTTCTGTCCAACATATCAGCTATCTCTCTCCCCCTATACCAGTCATACCACCAACATTCAAAGTTCTGACCCTCACTACCACAGTCCTAGCCCTTCTCCTCTCTTCCTGCCTTCGGCCATGCCTTCCAAAAATAAGAAGCAAAAATCTATTCATTATGTGAAAATCTGGACAGTTCAGAGGTATAGTTCAGCTGGGGCTGTCTTTGAGTTTGCCACCCTTCTCCCTCACAAAATCATGGTCGAATGGAGCCTCCCCCCAGCAGCCATTCCAATGAACCATTACTTGGCTATTTCACTCCATTTACCATAAACACTAATGTGCATACTGCTTTACTTCTATGATGATTTGGACTTCATTTGAAAGTTTTAGTTTGCATTTTACAGCACAAACACTAAGACATCTGCTAAACAAAGCAATGCAGCCTCACAATGAAAACAGACTTGGAATTAAAACTTCTCTGCCCTTGAAACTCACATTCATTGAAACAGCATTGAAACCCACATTCAAAGAAAATACATGTTGCCAGTGGCAGATAAAGATTAACTTTGGGCTGTTTTCAAATCATAGGCCACTTGCACATGAAACATACATGTGCTCTATGATACACCTTCCTGATTGTACTAAATTATATTCCTTGTACAATACAGTACAATTGTTGGAGGGCATTTTAAATTTATTGTTTTGAACATTTTTCCAGTAAATAATGAAACAAAACGCATGCACCAATAATGACAAAACTGCCCAATTCAGAACATTTTCCAGTAAACAATGAAACAAAATGCATGCACCAATAATGACAAAAACTGCCCAGTTCAGAACATTTCCATCATAAAAGTCTACTCAAACTTCTACAGTCCACCATTATCAGTAAATATGTACAATCCCTGAAGAAGTAAAAGTCATCTAAATAATTCCACATTAAAGAAATCTGTAACTAATGAAGAGGTTGCTGCTAGCGAACAACTTTATATGTCATTGTTTCATCTACAAAAAGAGTGCCTGTTGCTCTTGAGGAATAAATTGTCTGTGTTGCATTAAAAAAATGATAAGCTAGTAATATTGCAATAGGGAATGGACGGCAAACTGATAACAAGTTTATAGTTACTAGGTATCTTCGCCAAAAAGGACTGCAGCATCCACCCCCTTTACATCACAGTACAGTGTCAGCAATGCTTCTACCTACTGTGGGAGTAGAACCCACAGCCTTCTGCATTAAAACCAAGTACACTACTTGCTGTGCTATTAACAATGCAAGCATCTTCAGCATAAGCAGCACTAAACTTTTGTTCCCCTGCAACTCTCAGCTTCTTGTAAAATCTACTTGACAATCAGCTGTATCTCTGAACTTTGCAGCACAAGAAATCTAGAAAAAGCCAAAATGTATTGGGGGGGGGCAAAAGCCCAAACACCAGGGACACATTTTAAACATTGCTTGCATAATGTTGAAAAGTTGCTAGAATAAAATGCTGTGTTACCACCATACATTTCCTTGCCAAGTATTGAACCCCGGACACTGTGCAAAACAGTTAAAGCAACATACCACTACACCAAATCATCTGTTTTATGAAAGAGAGGAAGACTGAAACTTAAATGGCTACCATTTAGTGAATTCAGTTCTCACCATAGCTGTCAACCTCTTAGCACAAAACACCTGAACAAAGCCAGTAATGGGGGAATACAGCCCCCAAACATATTCAATGAATTCAGTTTTCACCATAGCTCTCAACCTGTTAGCAAAAAACATGTAGACAAGACAAAGCCAGTAATGGGGGAATACAGCCCCCAAACATATTCAGTGAACTGAGTTCTCACCATAGCTCTCAACCTTAGCACAAAAAACCTGGATGAAGCCAGTAATGGGAGAATACAGTCCCACAAATAGGGACAAATTTCAAATATCCATCTTATAAACTTGAAAAATTGCTAGAATAAAAGGTTTGTGTTACCATGTACTTTCTGAAGAATATGAAGTCTGAAATTCAAATGTTTGTCATTTTTATTTAACATTTGTTAACCAGGAAAGTCTGACTTGGAACAAAAGCCAATTTTCAGCAGAGGCCCAGGGAGAAACACTCCAGACACACATCTTTGTAAGATGGGAGGGCACCAGAGCAAGCACAGGTAGGACATGCAGAGTCCACACAGAGGGCATCCCAGCCAAGAATCAAACCAGAGAACCTGTAGCTGTCAGGCCATACTTCTACAAGTGCACCACTGCCCCACTGACTCTATTAAGAAACAAAAATACTGAAACCATAGATTTTTATGAGGAACAGAACAAATATAAGGCAAAAATCTGCAATTTTTTTTACAAATAGTGGTGGGTAGGGAATTCAGGCTCTTCTCACTTGGGCCCAAGGTGGGGGTACAGGGTTCAAGCCTTATTCAGTAGCCACCACCATGCAGACACACACACACACACACACACACACACACACACACACACACACACACACACACCTGTTAATCCATCCGCAGCAGCATTGCCATTGATCCTCCATATATAAAGTCCCTTGCAGCAGCTAATCCATCATCCATCCGCGACAACAAGCTGTACAATCCAGCAAGCAAGTCCTTCCCCTTCCATGCTGTGATGCTCCTTCCAGCAAGAGCACCAGCCTGCGGATGTTGCACTCCAATCCCCTTCCTGTCTATGCAGTTGCAATTGCATAGACATCTGGGAAATTTGTAAATCCAATGTTGTCTTCCTAATCCAGACTGCTGGTGAGACAGTCTGGATTCTGTGAGCATGCTCCAGACTGGTTCACCAGCAGTCCGGATAGTGGGAAATGCCATGAGTGCCCATGAGCGATGGTCCAGAACTCATTTTTTACTTTTTTTATTTTCTTTTTGTTTTTGTTCAAGCCTTATTCAGTAGCCACCACCATGCACACACACACACACACACACACACACACACACACACACACACACACCTGTTAATCCATCCGCAGCAGCATTGCCATTGATTCTCCATATATAAAGTCCCTTGCAGCAGCTAATCCATCATCCATCCGCGACAACAAGCTGTACAATCCAGCAAGCAAGTCCTTCCCCTTCCATGCTGTGATGCTCCTTCCTGCAAGAGCACCAGCCTGCGGATGTTGCAGTCCAATCTCCTTCCTGTCTATGCAGTTGTAATTGCATAGACATCTGGGAAATTTGTAAATCCAATGTTGTCTTCCTAATCCGGACTGCTGGTGAGACAGTCTGGATTCTGTGAGCATGCTACAGACTGGTTCACCAGCAGTCCGGATAGTGGGAAATGCCACGAGTGCGCTTGAGTGACGGTCCAGGACTCATTTTTTATTTTTGTTATTTTCTTTTTGTTTTTGTTTTATTTTTCATTTTTTACAGCAGGAGGGCTGTAGTCCTGCAGTCCAATAGCATGAGCCTTTTTCATTTTTGTTTGTTTTATTCTTCATTTTCACAGCTTAAGGGGCTGCAGTCCTGCTGTCCAATAGCACAAGACACCCCTGGATAGTGCATATTTGAAAGGATGGCCTCATCAGTGTGTTGCAAAGAAGATGTTTTTCCTGAAATGTGAAAGAAATTGATGGGGGGAACCATCTCCCTGTTTAAATGTTTCTCCCAAGTGGAGTGTCCACATAAGATTTGTGGGTGAAACCAGTCTTATCAAGTGTTACAGGCACACACATGCATGCACATGTTCTTTTCAGTCATAGGTTCATAGGTTCATACTAGGCTATCTGCCCTAGGGCATTTATAAGCCTAGCCAGAATGTGTTTGGCTTTCGCCACCCATTTTAAATTTATTTTGCTATGCCCTTTTTCGAGGTTAGTATACTGTGCCTCTGTCTAACAGTGACACAGAAGTGATACCCGGGGTAAACCTACGATCTCCCATCCACTCATCAAGATTCCTCTTGAAGAGAGTCAATGAGGGACTCTGCCTAACCTGGACTGGGAGTTTATTCCAGAGTGAAGGGAACCTCTGGGTTATGAATCTGTCCCTCCAGCATGTCCTATTTATTTCAGTGCTGAGGTTCAAGTCTCTCGAGCGTGTAGCTCGATGGGATTTGGATTTTCTGAGATGCAGCATGTCCATTAATTCCGGGTTGGACATGGCTTTATACGTCAGGCACAGATCGCCTCTGAACAGGCGGTATGCCACTGAGTAGAGCTGGAGTTTCTTTAACTGGGCAGCATATGGCATCTGTTTGAGCCCTTTGATCCTCTTGGTGAGGTACTTTTGGGGTCTTTCCAGTTGCTGCAGGTGTCTGGTAAGGTACATCCCAAAATGGGGCATTGTACTCAATTATGGGCCTGATGAGGGATGAGTAAAGAGGCACGATGACCTCCCCTGATCTAGATGTGAATCCCTTCATGATTAGGTGGGCTATATAAAATGTTTTTCTAACCACTTTGGCCACGTGGTTGTCAAATGAGAGAGTGCTATCAACTTGGGTCCCCAGGTCCCTAATTACTTCTTCTGTACTTAATGGATTACCACCTATGTGGTAATTTGTGGGCACTTTGTTTTTGCCAAAGGGAATGACTATACACTTTTTGGCATTTAGCTTGAGGCCATGGCTCTGGCACCAGTTGTCTGTTTCTATGAGGCCCTTTTGGAGGATGCTTGTGTCGGCTGGAGAGTCGATTATGGTGCCCAGTTTGCAGTCATCTGCGAACTTGGTCAGCCACAGTCCTTCCGTGTTGGCCTGTACCTCCGAGAAATATATATACCGAACAAGAGAGGTCCCAGGACTGAGCCTTGTGGGACACCACTTGTAACTGGTTTGGAGTCTGACATGGCTCCAGCAATTCTAACCATGTGGGTTCTGTCCTTGAGCCAGTTTGCAATCCATCTAGTGACACAGGGGTTTATATTTAAGCTGGTGAGCTTATCTATAATGCCCGAGTGGGGTATTGTATCGAAGGCTTTGCGAGGTCCAGGTAGGCTGTGTGGACCACCTTCCCTCGTCAATGGCCTTGGTGACTGTTTCAAAGAAATCAACCAGGTTTAAGAGGCAGGATCTGCCCTTAACAAAGCCAAACTGGGTAGGATCCAGTGTTTGTAGGTCCCCAATATCTTTATTTATGAGGTCCATGATGATCCTTTCCATAGCTTTGCAGACCAAGCTAGTCAGGCTTATGGGGCAATAGTTTCCAGGATCCGTTGAGGCACCACCTTTATGGAGAGGGACCACTGTTGCTGTACGCCACTCTTTGGGCACATATCCTGTAGTAAGGCTGAGATTGAACAGTAGTTTTATGTTTGGGTTTAGCTCTTCTTGGAGTTCATGTAGGACGCAGCCAGGACACCATCTGGTCCCATTGATGCTGTGTTTTTGCTTTGGAGAGGCGGCTCTTACCTGAGCATCTGAGATGTCAGGGGCAGCACTCTGCTGGAATAGATATTTGCCCTTTTGGTGGGGAGGGAGAAGTTTGCGCTGAACCTGTCAGCTAGGATGTTGGCAATGACTGTGGGTTTGGTGTATTTTTTTGTCATTTTGGACTAATTCTGAGCATATCTGGGAATTACCACCCAGGTTCCTAACATAACTAAAGAAAGCCTTGTGATTATCCTTGGTGTCCTGTGCAATTTTTCTCTCGAAGCTGGCCTTAGACAATTTTATGTGTGCCCGTAGTTTTTTGCTAATACTGATCAGTGATGCCTTCCCTTTTTGGGATTTTGCTCTATCATTTAGTAGCTTCCTCCTTCTATTGTATAGTTTGTTTATGGCTGGGGTCCACCAGACAGGACGTCTGCCTTTGGAGGATTGGGTCTTGGTTTTATTTGGGATCGCATGATCCATGCATTCCTGAAGGTGTTCATAGAATGCGTTTATAAAGGATTCTGTGGTCTGGGACGTATTTTCCACAGGCCCGGGGACTTTGAAGGATTCCACCTCAGTTTTGAGGAGTGTGAAATTCGCTTTAGAGAAGTTTTTCACTGTGGTTTTCTGGGCAGGGGGTGGGGTCGGGATGTGAATATCCAGTGAGATTAGTTTATAGTCTGATCTTACCAGTGAGGGATATGCTTCTGGTCTGGAGCATAGAGTCCCCATGTTGGTGATGATCAGGTCCAGTATGTTTTCCCCTCTTGTGGGAGTGGTAACAAGTTGTTCCATAGCATTTGAGTTTATAAATTCTAGGAACCTTTGGGCTAGGGTGTTGGAGCTAGAGTAATGCTCCCAGTCTATGTTTGGGTAGTTGAAGTCGCCCAATATAATGGTGTTTGGAGAGACCTTCATATTTTCCAGTGTTCTCAGGAAGGCCGAGTGGGGTTCCTGGGTTTGGGAGGGTGGTCTGTAGCAGGCTATAAACTGGAAGGCAGTTTTACCCACTGCTAGTTGCACATGGATAGTCTCTGATGCTTCGTGCTTTGCCACCAACCTGGAGGTGTGGGTATCTTTGATGAATATCAATACTCCCCCTCCTTTTGTGGTTCGGTCCAAGTTTTGGGGCCAAAAAGCATGGTATGAGGTATAACCTGGTAGTGCTGGGGTGCTCTCGGGAGCCCTGAACCAGGTTTCTGTTACTGCACAGATATCGATGTTCTCCATGCTAAGGAGATTTTCACTGCTGTATTAGAAAACCTGCCCAAGTACACAATCAAAAGTTCATTATATAAAATGCAAGCACCACTGGAGAAGTCTGACTTGACATGTGAGATACTGCATTTCTGTAATGATCACCATATCAGTCTGTTGCAGAGAAGATAATGTGCATCACAAGTTTCGGTGAAAAAGCATATGTCTTGACAAACCAAAGTAACAGCAGTGTGTTGCTTACAAGTAATTACATACTGCTCAGATAATTTATATATCCTGCCATTCATTTTCATTGTGGTACTGTGAGTGACATGTAGCTCTTTTACATTATGGTGAATTGATGATAATTGCACTTGTGAAACAGTGGCTTGACAACCAAGCATTCCCAACTGTTCAGCTCAAGATGATTGAATGCACATAATAGTCATTTGGTGTGTTATTTTCCATATTTCCTCACACGTGGACAAACTGCAATGCAAATTAAAATGTACAGGTCAAACAGTGAAACCACACTACCTAATACCATTCACCAAGTGTGTGTGCAAAGGTCCCCTGTCATTGTACATTTGCAATTCTAATTTGTTGTACTGCAGACATAATTTACAGTATATAGTGTTTCAACAGCATCACAATGAGCTGATCATATCTTGAGTACATCAGTCCATTACAAAATACACAAATAATAAAAGTAATAGAATTAATACAAGTAATACATTACTTTATTGTTAGAAGAAAAAGCACACAAACAGCAGCTAAAGCCTGGTAGCGTATAAAATAGTAAATAAAAACAAAACAAATGATCCAGTCACTATCACCAGCTTAAAAATAAAAAAATTTAATCAAAAACCAAAGAAGTACTAAAGATGAGCACTTTCAGCCAAAAGCCCTTCTTCAGATCTTAAAAGCACACAACAAAGCAACACTTAAAAACACTAAAGAAACCACAAGGCATAGAGAATCAACCAATGGGCACACAGTATAAATTAAACAATCTTAGTGCTCTAAGTACTGGCTTTAAAGGAGCAGTGCCATTTAAACCAGGCAAACTGTTAGCTCTCAACTTAACAATCCATTTCATCTCAGCAAACTCAGTGCTCTGCATAATGTCCCCACCTATCTTATTTTTTGCAAGCACTTGTATTACCGTAAACTTAAAGCTATGTCATTAACTCCCCAAGTGATGTGGACATCCTACAGAAAGGCATTACTGAGAACAGTGACTGGTGTCAAAACCATGGCCTCAAGCTTAATGCTAAAAAATGTGTTGGCATCCCCTTTGAGATAAACTCACTTCCCACTAATTACCACATTAATGGGAGCCCACTGAACACTGAAGGCGTTATAAGAGATCTGGGGACACAGGTTGACAGCAACCTCTCCTTCGACCACCACATTGCCACTGTGGTCAGAAAGTCCTTCTGTGTGGCACATCTCATTACTAAGGGTTTTGCATCCAGGAAAAAAGAGGTAATTATCTGTCTCTACTCTTCCCTCATTAGGCCAGTCATCGAGTATAATGCCCCATTTGGCATGTACCTCACTAGACACATGCAACAGCTGGAAAGGCCACAGAAGTACCTCACAAAGTGGATCCTAGGCCTTAAACACATGTCCTACATGGACAGACTCAAAAAACTCCAGCTATTCTCTGTCACATATCATCTACTAAGAGGCAATCTCTGCTTGACTTACAAAACCATGTCTGACCCAGCTCTTTTAGAAATGCTGCATCTAAAGAAATCCCAATCCCTCCTTACCACATGCTCCAGAGACCTCAGCCTCATTATCACAATCAACAAAACATGCTGGAGGGACAGGTTCATGACCTATTGACTGCCCATTCCCTGGAATAGACTTCCCATACATGTCAAGCAGAGCACCTCACTGGCCCTCTTCAAGAGAAATCTTGATGAGTGGATGGGAAATAGAAAGTTCACCCCGGGGATCAATCCAGTGGCTCTACTTGATAGAAGCACTGGGAAATAAAGTCAGGCAGCACAATGTCAGGGCACTTCTATGGGCTAGGCTTGTAAAGTCTCCAGGACCATTAGCCTGGTACACACCTATGAACCTATAAAATCCTTTATGTGCCTTGCAAGTGCATTGGTTCTATTCTGTAGTCGAATGTCACTAAGATGTTTCAAAACTTGAACCCTCAAGAACATATTGGTTTTGCCTACATAAAAACAAGAACACCCATCACATAAAGCAAGGTATACCAAGTTCTTCCTCCTGCAATTTGCATGTAACCTAAAATCAAAAACTTGTCCAGAGCATGGATAGCAAAAAAACTTGCACAAGTAATACACACGCAAACCTTGCACAACCTGCAAGGAAAAGTACCACAATTATTGGTCACAGAGGTATAGCTCGCTCTAGTACACAAGTCTCTATAACATAACTGCCTCCTAAGGCAAAGAGTATTACTCTAGCTAAAGCAGGGAGAGGACCAACAACCCTAGATATGTTCTCATCAAGCCTTAAAATGGACCAGTTTGTCTGAATAATGTCACAAACAATCTTGGTGTCACCTGAATATATCAGTCTCAAATGGGTGGTATTTACTGGACAACGCAAACACTTTGATGGTAAATCAGCCTTTCTTAAAAATAGGGGACCCCATCAGTGGAACAGAGGGTCAAGCTTTCATGTAAATATTTCTGAACCTCTTGAGTTTTGTAACCCCTATCCACGATTTTCAGTGGCTGTTCTAAACTTTACATCATTTATGTGTAAACTAGAGGTCTTTAAAAACTGATTCTTCATCACTGAACGATAAATGTGTGGTGGATGCATACTGGAACAATGTAAAAAAATGTTCTGCCAAGAATTTTTTCTAAACAACTCTGTACCAACACTACCATCTTCTCATACATCACAAGATATACATCCAAGAAATCTATACTACCACTTCAGTGCACACTGATAAAATTAAGAAACGTAGTGGAGTCTGTTCAAGAACTCATTGAAATTATTTTGCTCCAAAACAGTGCCCTTCCATAAGAGAAAAACATCATCCACAAAATGTTTAAACTACACTATATGCTGGATAAAATCATTGTTAGAAAACACAAAATCATCCTCCCATCCAGCCATCATCAAGTTCATATAACTCATTCCAGTGGACAGGTCAATCAGTTCTCTTAACGTGATATATTCTAACCATCCCAATCCCAACATCATTAGAAATCAAGGTAAATAAATTACAAACTTCAAGCGTAACCATAAGGTAGCACCTAGCATCATCAACAGCCTCCAGTCATTCAGAAAAAAGAGCATAAAAATCCTCTGTATCCTTAAGAACACCAGGTGTGGAATCAACCACAGTTCTAATGATCCTTTCAACATAAATAGGCAAAGTCTCTGTGACCCAACAACATCCTGAAACAACAGGGTACATAGACAGGTCAGTCAAGCTCTTGTGGATCTTAGGTAGACCATGAGTGACCAGTATAACAAACAAATCAACCAGAAAGCATTCATATAAGTCACTCGGTATAATACCAGACAAATGGAGATTACACAGGGATGTACTGACATGTCTTATTAGTCTCTGAACATCAAAATATGCAACATTTTTGTAAGTGGATTGATCATTAAGAATCACTCTCACGGCATCAATATATGTAGATTTATCAAGCACCACAATAGCCCCACTTTTATCAGCAGGTTACAAATCAGGATGAGCCCTAATTTCAGAAAGGGCAAGCCTCTCATCATGTATCATATTAATAAAAGGACATCTATGCCCATTTTCAAAGACTGCCCATAAATCATTCTCACAAACATTCAAGAATGTCTCAAGGTGTGGATGCAAAGATGGAAAAAGATACTAGGTTTTCTAAAAGTAATATTATCTCGAGAGCTGTTGTCAGAAAACACAGTCTTGATCATGATGTTACATACAAATAATCTCAAATCAATGATAAAGTCACTAACGTCACGCTTACTGGCAGGAATAAGTGAAAGGCCTTTGTTCAAAACAGAGAGCTGAGACTCAGTCAATGTAACAGAGAAGAGATTAAACACTAGAGACTTCTCACCTATTTCTTCTTATTCTTCGAAACTGAAGATGTCAGTCTGTCTGGGGAAGTCCTGCACTTCATCTGCCCCTGCTCAAAGAGCAGTCCCCTCTATACTTCTATTTCTCCCTGACCAGGAAAGGTAATTCTGGAAAAACAAAGACGTTGATAAAACTTGAGTTGTAAGAGGTTCTTTCCATCTGACCCCAAGATCGCACTGTCCAACAGCTCCAACAATATTTGAAGTGGGCAATGCTTCTGTAGTAACTGCAGAATCACTCAGTGCGTTCTCCTTAACCACAAGAACTGCATTCTCATTCTTTTAAGATCTGAATAAGGGCTTTTGTCTGAATGTTTTGTACTTGTTTTGTTTTTGATTAAAGTTTTTTGTTTTATTTTTAAGCTGGCCGAGGTGAACAGATCATTTGTTTTGGCTTACTTTATTGTTGTCTAAAATTCTTTCTGAAGTGCACTGCTAACAAACATTTTTGCATGACTGATGACAAAATATTAGCACATGTATAATTATTTTGTTTAGTTTTGCACTTATTAACAGACATCTTTGGTAATTCGTGACAACCTTCAATCACATAAAAATTGCAGGTATATAAAGAGTTCAGATTTTGATCCAGTTCAGAAGAGATGTGAATGTTTTCTGTGTCATGACATACACATTTGTCATGATTATTGCTGTAAATCACTCATTATATTAGTAGTACAGGTGCATATAAGCCTAACCAAAAGGTACCCTAGCTTTCGCCACCCAAGAAAATAATTTTCCTGTGGCCCTGTCGAGCAGAGCCACAGAAGTGATCCCCAGGGGGAATTTCCTATCTCCCATCCAATCATCAAGATTTTTCTTGAAGAGTGCTAATGAGGAGCTTTGTTTGATATCGATAGGTAGTTTGTTCCTGAGTATGGGAAGTCTCTGGGACAGGAATCTCCCTCCAGCATGTTCTATTTATTGTGGTGACAAGGTTTAGGCCCCTAGAGTGTGTAGCTCGAACAGATTGGGATTTCTTTAAGTGGAGCTTGTCCAACAACTCTGGGTTTGAAATAGCTTTGTATGTTAGGCAGAGATTGCCTCTGAGTAGGTTATATGTGATGGAGTAAAGCTGGAGTTTTTTTAGATGGTCTGCATAGGGCATCTTTTTGAGGCTGGTAATTCTCTTTGTGAGGTATTTCTGCCGCCTTTCCAATTGTTGTAGATGTCTTGTGAGGTACATACCAAAAGGGGCATTGTACTCTATAATGGGTCTAATGAGTGATGAGTAGAGGGGAACAATGACCTCTTTTTTCCGGGATGAGAAACCTTTTGTGATGAGGTGTGCCACGTAGAAGGATTTCCTGACTACTGTGGCAATGTGATTATCAAAGGAGAGACTACTGTCCACCTGAGTCCCAAGGTTTTTTATCACACTTTTGGTGTTAAGTAGACTACCACCTATGTGGTAGTTCATGTGTACAGAGTTTTTACCAAAAGGGATGACAATGCACTTTTTGGCATTGAGCTTGAGGCCATGGCTTTGACTCCAGGCATCTGTCTCAGTGAGGCCCTTTTGTAGGATGTCCACATCATTAGGAGTTTTGATTATGCCTCCTAGTTTTCAGTCATCTGTGAACTTTGTTAGCCAAAGACCTTCTATGTTAGCCTGTTCTTCAGTGAAGTAGATACCAAACAGAAGAGGACCCAGGACTGAACCCTGTGGTACTCCACTCATCACTGGTCTGAAGTTGGATTTGGAGTCTGCTACTTTCACAGTGTGGGTTCTGTCGGTGAGCCAGTTGGCAACCCATCTTGTGACATAGGGATTTATACCTAGTTTAGTGAGTTTATCTATAATTCCAGAGTGGGGGGATGGTGTCAAAAGCCTTGGTGAGATCTAGATAGGCTGTGTGAACCACCTTACCCTCATCTACTTTGGTGACCTCTTCAAAGACATCTATCAGGTTTAGGAGACATGATCTGCCTTTTACAAACCCGAACTGGGTGGAGTCCAGAGTTTGGAGATTACCAATGTCATTGTTTATAAGTTCCATGATGATACGTTCCATAGCCTTGCAGACCGGGCTCTTCAGGCTAATGGGGTGGTAGTTCCCGGGGTCCGTGGTGGCTCCTGCTTTGTGGAGTGGAATAACCATCGCTGTGTGCCATTCAGTGGGTACAAAGCCTGAGGTGAGGCTATAATTGTACATGGTACTTAGCTGAGGTGCCAGTTCATTCTGTAGTTCATGTATAATGCAGCATGGGATGATGTCAGGTTCCATGGATGCTGTGTTCTTGGCTTTGGAGAGTATGTTTTTTACCTGGGCAGCCATGATTACAGGAACTTTGCATTCTTCCTGTATAGAGATGGGCCCTTTAGGGGATGAGAGGGGGGTAAAGTTATCACTGAACCTATCTGCCAGAATGTTGGCAATATCACTTTTCTCTGTATATTTAGTGTCATTGTACTGTAACTCAGAGCAGATCTGAGTGTTTCCGTTGAGATTCTTGACATAGCTGTAGAATGCTTTGTTGTTGTCTTTAGAAGCAGTGGCATTTTTGTTTTCGTAACTAGCTTTGGAGGATTTTATGAGGGATCTCAGCTTCTTACTGAGGTTGACCAGGGTGTTCCTCCAATCATGGGATTTTACTCTTTCTTGCAACAGTTTCTTTCTTCTGTTGTAGAGTTTGTTTATGGCAGGGGACAACCAGATTGGCTTCTTATTTTTGGAGGATAGCATCTTGGTTCTGTTAGGGATTGCATGATCCATGCACTCATGTACGTGCTTATAAAGTGCATTTATGTAGGATTCAGCAGTCGTACCTCTATTGTCCATCAGCATGGGTGTCGTGAAGTTTGCCACTTCTGTTTTAAGAAGCGTGAAGTTGGCTTTGGAGAAATTTTTTACAGTGGTTTCCCTAATGGGGGGTGAGAGCGGGATGTTGATGTCTAGGGTGATTAGCTTGTGGTCATATCTGACCAATGAGGAACCGACCTCTGATATGGAACACCAGTTGCCCATGTTGGTAATGACCAGGTCTAGGATATTGCTGTCCCTGGTGGGGGTGAGGATAAGTTGATTCAAGGCGTTGGAATTTATGAATTCCAGAAAACGTTGAGCACAAGAATTGGTACATGAGTAGTTTTCCCAGTTAATAGTGGGGTAGTTAAAATCACCCATTATTAGGGTGTTAGGTTGTACCCTAATATATTGCAGTGTATCAAGAAATAAGGAGTGGGAATCCTGGGGCATTGTGGGAGATCTGTAGCAAGCTACAATTTGGATTGCGGTCTCACCCAGAGTTAGTTGCACTTGGATAATCTCGGATGCATTATGCTGAGCAACTAGCCTGGAAATGTGGATATCCTTAATGAATATGGACACACCTCCACCTTTAGTGTTTTGGTCCAGGTTAGGTGGCCGAAAGGTGTGGCATGAATTATAGCCTGGTAATGCAGGGGTGCTCTCTGGAGCCTTGAATCAGGTCTCTGTCACTGCACAGATGTCGATGTTCTCCATTTTAAGGAGTGCCTTGAGTGAGTGCATTTTGAGGTTTAGATGTCTAGCACTGAGTAGCATTGCCCTCAGATTTTGCTTGCTTGTACCTGTTATGGTGGTGAATTTGTCATTTGAACATTGCATAAAAAAAGGCACTATAGGGGTGACAAGAGCCTTAGCCAGTATCCAGAATCCCAAGGGCAACAGGTGCAGGCCATCTCTGTCAAAGCATCGTTGTTTGTCGATCATATCATCCCAGGCAGATAGATACTGGATCCCCTTAGAATGACACCAGAAGCTTAGCCAATTGTTGAAGTCAATCATTTTGTCCTTGTACTGTGGAATCATTCTGCATGATGGCAGGATGCTATTCAGGGCTGGGGTCATACCTGCCTGGGCTACAAAATCAGACAGCTCCTCCATGTCTCTTTTTAAGTAGTCCAGGGAGGTATGTCTCAGGTCATTCACACCAACATAGACAATGACAGAGTCATATTTCTACTTGTTGTGGAGAGACCTGAGTGCGTGCATTATGTGGTGGATCCTGGCACCCAACAGTCAGCTGACAGTAACTTTCTCCTTGTTTAGCCTGGGGAGTAGAACATCAGTGTGCCTGACTATAGAGTCACCTATGACTAGAGTGTTGGGTACATTGTTATGCCTTATAGGCTGTGGTTGAGTGGCACACTGAGTTTGTGGGCTATGTGTCATTTGGGTTGTGTCGGGGGGGGTGAATGTTGCTTGCGTTTCTGCTTTGGTGGTCCCTATTGCTTGGGCAGATTTTTATTGAGAGCCTCCACAAATGTAGGTGTGTGTTTTGTGTTTTGATGTGTGTGTTTTGGTGGTGTAGATCATCAGAGACTATGTGATGAGTGTGGCGTGGTGCAAGTGTTTGCCTTCTCCTCTTGACTGTCTAGTCCAGTCTTGGGTGAAGAGATCTTTGCTTCCGCTTTGACTATATAAGTGCATCTCTCACAGGTTATAGTGTTGGGTGGTAGGAGGAGAAGGTTATCTGTGTACATGAGGCAATTGCTGCAATGCCCCAAGATGCCTAGAGAAGAAAACACTGGGAGCTGACCCTTAGACATGCCTGGATAGGTGTTTATTTATTAAGTACTTTCTAAGCTAGTATAGTCCAGTTTTCAGGTTAGTGCTGAATTTAGGGCTGTGTTACAGGTTTCTGTGTTTCCCCATACCTTACCTAGATAGAAGGAAGTTTCTCTTTTCACCTGTTAGAGAGGGGAGCTTTGAGCAGCCTATCTGTCCATGGAGGAGTGGTTTCAGCCCAGAAATTAGTAGTTTATTGGCCATGTTGGGCTAATTTCTATCTCTTTCATTTCCCTGCTATAAAACTCACATTTGTGAGGTTTTTTGCACTTGTATACAGCTCAGGAATCTCCTGCCTGGTGCCCTGCAGAGTTCTACAGCAGCAGAGAGACAAAACAGAGACTTTGGAGTGATTAAGTATTATTTTTCTGCATTTTCTTGCTGCTTTTAGCTAATTCCACCTAAAACACCAATTTTTTAGAGTTTCTGTGAGTTAAAAAGCTTGTTTCAGCTACATATTTTACTTATTTTACTGCCTGCACTTTAACAAAGTAGTTTTTGTGTTTAAATTACCTGTTTAACTGTTGTAGGCTACACACTCAAGTGTGATAGCCATTTCTGTGCATTTAAAGTGGTTTTTGATTGTATCTACTTTATTTTCTGAAAAAAACAAAAAAAATATATACTTGTTTTCCCACCTTTCTAAGCTAGTATAGTCCAGTTTTCATGTTAGTGCCGAATTCAGGGATGTGTTACACGTTTCTGTGTTTGCCCATACCTTACTTGGATAGAAGGAAGTTTCTCTGTTCACCTGTGAGAGAGGAGAGCTTTGAGCAGCCTATCTGTCCATGGAGGAGTGGTTTCAGCCCAGAAATTAGTAGTTTATTGGCCATTTTGGGTTAACTTCTCTCTCTTTCATTTCCCTGCTATAAAACCTGCATTTGCCCGGTTTTGCGTGCAGGGCAGCGCTGATTAGCTAGGGTATAACTATTCCAGGCTCCACAAAGTCTACTCTTCAATTTTTCCCTTGGAAATAGACAAACTTTCAACTTAAGCACTCAAACCATTCACTTCTCAGCCTGGCACTTGCTCAAAACTTATAGCAAGCACTAATAGACCTTAGCACTAGCCCCTCCTTATACTGTAAAGAAGGACAAGGCTCTCTATTTGACCTTACCAGCCAATCAGTAAAACAGTTCACTGTACCTATCCAGGCATGTCCAAAGGGCAGTTTCAGGTGTAATATCCGGTCCAACTGGTGAATCTGGGCATTTTGAGGCAATGTTACAACTGCCTCATATACACAGACAACCCTCTCCTACCACCAAACACTAATACATGAGAGAGATACAGTTATACAGCTAAACTGGAGGCTAAGCTCTCTCAACCCAAGACTGGACCAGACAGTCAAGAGGAGTAGGGAATTACTTGCATCACACCACCAGTCTCACATGACCTATGAAACCAGTACCAGCAAAAAGCACACATAAATTCATGAAAACATACTAGGAGGCACTAAATAAAAATATGAAAAAGCAACAGAGCCCTCCAAAGCAGACATCCAAGCAACCTCCAACCCTCAACACAAACCATGAAACACATACTTCCCAAAACCAGTGTGCCACGCAATCATAGCCCTTAAGGCAAAATAACATACCCAACACACTAGTAATAGGCAACTCTATAGTCAGGCACACTGATGTCCCACTCACTAGGTTGAACAAGGAGAAGTTTACTGTCAGCTGCCTGTCAGGTGCCAGGATCCGCCACATAGCACAAGTACTCAGGTCACTCCAGAACAAGTACAAATATGACTCTGTCATTGTCCATGTTGGTGTGAATGACCTGAGCCATACCTCCCTGGACTACATGAAAAGAGACATGGAAGAGCTCTCTGATCACATAGCACAGGCCAGTATGACCCTGACCCTGAGTAGCTTCCTGCCCTCACCAAGAATGATACCAGGGTATAAAGAAAGAATGATCAGATTCAACAATTGCCTAAGCTTCTGGTGTCATTCAAAGGGGATCCAGTGTCTGTCAGCCTGGGATGACATGCTTGACAAGCCATGATGCTTTGCTAGAGATGGCTTGCACCTGTCACCCTTAGGCTTTCGAATACTGGCCAAGGCTCATGCCACCCCCATAGTGCCTTTTTTAGGCAAGGCTCAAAAGACAAACCCACCACCATAAATAGCACAAGTAACAAAAAACTGAGGATAATGTTACTCAATGCCAGAAGTCTAAACCTCAAAATGCACGCATTCGAGGCACTCCTCACTATGGAAAAAATCGATATATGTGCAGTAACAGAAACCTGGTTTAAGGCTCCAGAAAGCACCCCAGCACTACCAGGCTACAACTCATACCATACATTTTGGCCACGAAACCCAGACCAAAATACAATAGGCGGGGGCATTTCCATATTCATCAAGGATACCCACAACTCCAGATTAGTGGCACAGTATGATGCTTCAGAGATCATCCACGTGCAACTAACAATGGGCAAAACTGCAATTCAAATTGTAACTTGCTACAGATCACCCACCATGTCCCAGGACCTCCATTCCGTATTTCTGGAAACACTGGGAAACATAAAGGTCTTACCAAACACCCTGATATTGGGTGATTTCAATTACCCAAACATTAATTGGGAGAATTACTCAAGTACTAACTCCCTTGCGCAAAATTTCCTAGAATTTATAAACTCAAATGCCTTGGACCAACTGGTCAGCACCCTCACCAGAGGTGACAACATATTGGACCTGGTCATCACCAACATGGGCGACTGGTGTTCCACACCAGAGGTCAACCAGCCGCTGATTAGATCTGACCATAAACTAATCACTCTGGATATCCACATTCTTCCCCCACCCTTGGTCAAAGAAACCAGCATGAAAAACATGTCAATAGCAAACTTCATGTTACTTAAGATCGAGGTGGAAAGTTTCAAAGCCTCCATGTCAAAGGATAATACTGTCCAAGCTGAAAAATCCTTTACTAATGCACTCTACGGGCACCTACAAGAATGCATGGATTGTGCTATCCCAAGCAAAACCAAGACTCACTCCTCCAAGAAAAGGAAACCAGTCTGGTGGACCCCTGCCATAAACAAGCTATACAATAGAAGGAAAAAACTAGTACAGAAAAGAGTAAAATCCCAAGAAGTGAAGACATCCCTGATCAGTATCAGTAAGAAACTACGATCTCTCATAAAATCATCCAAGGCTAACTTCGAAAGAAAAATTGCCAAGGACTCTAAAGAAAACCACAAGGCATTCTTTAGCTATGTCAAGAATCTAAGTGGCAATTCAAAGATCTGCTCAACGTTAGTGCCAAATGGCCCAAAATACACTGACCGACCAATATTGCCAACATCCTGGCACACAGGTTCAATGCAAACTTCACCCCCCTCTCATCCCCAAAAGGGCACATAACCATACCAGAAGAATGAAGTGCCCCTGAAATCACAGACACTCAAGTTAAAACAGCCCTCTCCAAAGCCAAAACTACAGCATCAATGGGACTGGATGGTGCCCCAGGCTGCATCCTACATGAGCTCAAAGATGAACTAACCCCTCATCTAAACACACTGTGCAAACTCAGCCTCTCCACAAGTTATGTGCCAATAGAGTGGTGCACAGCAACAGTTATTCTGCTCCACAAAGGTGGATCCACAACAGACCCTGGGAACTATCACCCTATAAGCCTGACTAGTTTGGTCTGCAAGGCTATGGAGCGCATCATCATGGATCTCATAAACAGAGACATTGGGAACTCCAAACACTGGACTCTACCCAGTTCGGCTTTGTTAAGGGCAGATCATGCCTCCTAAACCTGGTGGACATCTTTGAGACAGTTAACAAGGCTATAGACAAGGGAAAGGTGGTACACACAGCCTACCTAGACCTCGCAAAGGCCTTAGACACCATTCCTCATTCAGGTATTATAGACAAGCTCACCAGCCTGAACATAAACCCCTAAATCACGAGATAGGTTGCCAACTTGCTCATGGACAGAAGCCACATGGTAAGAGTTGCAGGAGCTAGGTCTCACTCTAAACCGGTTACAAGTTGCATTCCCCAGGGCTCAGTCCCAAGACCCCTTCTGTTCGGCATATACTTCTCAGAGGTACAGGCAAGCACAGAAGGACTATGGCTGACCAAGTTCACAGACGACTGCAAACTAGGGGCTATAATTAACTCTCTGGTGGACACAGACATCCTCCAAAAGGGTTTCACTGAGACAGATACCTGGTGTCAAAACCATGGCCTCAAGCTAAATCCAAAAAGTGCATAGTCATCCCCTTTGGAAAAAACAAACTACCCACAAACTACTACATAGGTGGTAGCCCCCTAAATACGGAAGACGTACTAAAGGATCTGGGGAACCAAGTAGATAGTAACCTCTCCTTTGATAATCACATTTCCAAAGTAGTTAGAAAATCCTTCTATGTCACCCACCTAATCACAAAAGGGTTTGCATCCAGATCAAAAGAGGTCATTGTGCCCCTCTATGCATCACTCTTCAGACCCATCATAGAGTACAATGCCCCATTTGGGATGTACCTTACAAGACACCTGCAACAGCTGGAAAGACCACAGAAGTACCTCACCAAGAGGATCACTGGCCTCAAACAGATGCCCTATGCAGCTCGACTGAAGAAACTCCAGCTGTACTTGGTTGCATACCACCTACTCAGAGGTGATCTCTGCCTGACATACAAGGACATGTCCAACCCAGAATTGATGGACATGCTCCACCTAAAGAAAACCATATTCCCTCGAGCCACATGCTCTAGGGATCTAAACCTCACCACAACAATAAATAGGATGTGCTGGAGGGATAGATTCCTGTCCCAGAGACTTCCCATGCTCTAAAACAAGATTCCAATCTACATTAGGCAGAGCTCCTCGCTAACCCTCTTCAAGAGAAACCTTGACGAGTGGATGAGAAACAGAAAGTTTACCCTGGGGATCACTTCAATAGCTCTGCTGGACAGAGGAACAGGAAACTAATCTAAGGGAGTGGTGAAAGCCAACACATTCCAGCTAGTCTTATAAATGCCTTCGGGCAGATAGCCTAGTACCTACCTATGAACCTATGAACCTATAAAAACTGTTTTCCTCTAGACAAGTGAGGAAAGTTGAGTGCTGTAGAAATTTGTAGCTTATTTAGTGCTTACATTGAGTTCTGAACAAGTGCTGACCTCAAAGAAATAGATTTGAGTGCTGAAATTAAAAAAAATGACTATTTCTAAGAAACAAAATGAAGCTAGAAGACTTCCCTTCAACACAGAAAGGCTTGGGGGCTCAGAAGTTTACAAACAGTCCTGGATACAGCAGATCTGTTTCTGGACTTGACTACTTACAGGAAAGGCAGTAAACAAGCTTAGACATTTTTTTTTTTTGTAAAGTGGAAAGGGGAAAGGAGGAGCAGAAACTAAGTGGGTTGGCCTTCTCAAATGTTCTCCCTGTATAAGGTAGAATGAGGTAGTGACACTAGACTGGGAGGAGTGTCCCAGATCAAATTTACAGTGGGGTAGGCAAATGCAAAGCCACCAATTATAGGAACACAATAGCTATAGGGAGGGAGGGTGAGAAACAATATGATACACTCCTTGGCAGGAAATTAGAATAAAAAACCCAAACAGATGCTTAATACATGTAGACAATTTCCAGTTAATACCTCACACACAGTGAAACTAGCTAGAAAAGTATGCAGCAGACAATAGAAGTGCTATAAATAACTCGTAAAAATAATCAAAAAACAGGATACTTAATGTTATATATTACAGATCTGAGTTTGCTCAGTGGCCTTTCTCTAATTAGCTCAGTGTGAAATAATGAAAATACCTCAGAAAATGCATTGTGATGCATAGTAAATCATGATATCACGTTCTGTGTGTATAGCAGCAATACTTTTAAGATGTACCAAGTGAATACTCTTGTTACCCTATAAATCATTGAGTAGACCAAATGACTTGCATTTATTGCTTGGAAACTGAGCATTTTTGGCTGATTATGAACTACAAAGGGTACTAAGCATGTAACTGGTGGTGGAATCACACATGTATGCCTGAATCCATAGGGCAACATTTAAATAGAAACTATAATGCTGCATGCTTTTAAACTTAACATTTTGTTCCATTACCTGCCAATCTATATTGATTGTCTGTACATATCATCAATAATAATCATACCACAGAGGAAGGTAAATGTCATGGCAAAACACATATATTTGATGGGACTATGGAAACACTATGAAGAAAGGATGTTTGTTGCAGCAAGCTTCATAATAGCAGTCAAACTGGAAGCATCTTATATGGTGTTCATTCAGATCCGTAGCCTGTTCAACATATTATTATAACTGTTTCCTCATAGCATACCTCTCAACCTGGAAACATCAAAAATCTGGACAAAGGCCTAACATAAAATCTGCATGCATAATTATGTGACTCCACCCACTCCAGTGGAATCGTGGGATGCCAGCATTCAAATGCAAATTTAAGAACAGACAAAATATTAAACCCAAAATATAACCAGAACAATAGTGTTTTATTTGTAAAAAGTCCACCAAAGGCTGTAGAAGAACAGACTGCAACCTGTATCTTAACGTTTTCGTTCATTTATTAAAAAGAACTTCTTCAGAAAAGCACCCTTGGGTCAAACCCACCTTTTTATCAGAAACAAATCCGGTCACATGTTAATTAATAACGTCAGTCAAGCATTTTAACTGATTCAGATTGCACCTTCACATTTCACATTTCAAATGTTCATAGATAATTTATATAACAACTGTAAACTGTAATAAATAAAACTTGTGTATAATCAATTGAAATATCTAGCCAAATACCTCATTATCACAAAGTAAATTTTAAAATATTAAAATGTTAAAATCTTTGTGATAGTAAAAAACATTTGATGTTTATCACATCATTTAAACCTGGTGTCTCATCAGCCCTTAATCTAATTTGCCAGATGGATTCCTTACATTCTAGATGTGTTTTGTAGTCACCACTAAAGATACTGTCAAATACTCTCTCCAACACAGAAAAAATAAACTTTTTAAATAAAACACAATTCATAGAATGTTTTGCCAAAGCATTACTTAAATCCTTCTTTTTAATGGCAGAATTGTGTTCGTAAATACGTTTATTCAACGCTCTAATGGTTTTTCCTATGTAGAAATGTTCACACGAGGCACATTGTGCCACATACACTATGTTTGTAGTTTTACATGTGTAGTGTTCTTTAACCTTAATTTCTCTATTCAGATGTTTTAGAAACACACTAGATGTTCCACTAACAAATCTACATTGTCTGCATCCCATACATGCATGTGTACCAACTTTGGATACAGGAAATATTGATCTATTTTCTTCCTTCTCCAAAATCATCTTTATGTTGGTGACTTTTTTGTATGTAAAAACTGGACTAGTACCTAAGGCTTTAACTAATTCATGATTTCCCAATACAATTTTCCAATTTGTACACACTATTTCCCTAATAATATTCATTTCATTGGTAATAGGCAAAGGGAATGACAAAATGAATGTCTTTGACTGTTCAGTCTGAATATTATCAACACAGTCCACTATTGTCCCATTTAATATTGGAATAGCCTTGTCTTGCCTTAATTTTATAACTTCTCTTATTATTTTGTCCAACCAGTCATTTTGATAACCTCTTTGAACAAAAAATTGTTTTAAGTCAGTTGTTTCATGTTCAAATCTGTCATTCTTACTGGTAAGCCTGCTTAGTCTAATGAACTGGCCTTTTACTACACCTCTTTTCATGTGAGTCGGATGTAAACTTTCATGATGTAAATATTGATTTACAAAAGTTGGTTTTCTGTAAATACTACTGTGAAATCTACAATCTTCTGTATCTATAGTTAAATGCAAATCCAAAAAGTTGATACTTTTACCAAAACTTCCGAAAGTAAATTTCAAAAAGTTGGTAGTAGCATTTAACTGTGTCAAGAAAGTTCTAAAGGAATCCACTTCACCTCTCCACAGGAAAATCAAATCATCTATGTATCTTCTATAGAACAAAATCTTTTGTTCTACTAAGTGTGATACCAGATGTTTGACCTCCCACTGAGACATCACCAAGTTTGCAAAACTTGGTGCCACTCTGGAACCCATAGCTACACCAGATATTTGTTTATACAAGTTGTTGTCAAATTTAAAAAAAGTATTATCTAACACTAACTCCATCAGACTACAGTAAGTAAATACCTTACTGTTGTCTAAACCGATGTGTTCGCTAAGGAATTCTCTCATATATTCTATCCCTTCTTTTTGGTCAATAGAAGTGTACAATGACTCAACATCTAAGGAAGCAAAGTGCACATCTTCACCTACAAATGGTAGTTCCCTTAATAGCTCCAGAAGGTGCCATGAATCCTTTAGATAAAATCTAGATTTTTGCACAATAGGATTTAGTATATCATCCAACCATATAGAAATAGTTTCAGTTTTAGATTTTGAAGCTGATACTATAGGTCTAAACTGTAAAGTTTCTTTACTTTTGTGCACTTTCGGTATTCCAAACAAAATTGCTATTTTTGGATACTCTATGTGCAAAAAACTGTATGTGTTGTAGTCAAAACAACCATCACAAAACAAGTCAAATAAATCACTATCTAACTTTGCAAAACTTTTTAACACAAAATCAGTATCAACCTTTAAATAATTTTTGATGTCACCTAATAAATTGTTGATACTGTAAGTGTAATCTGTTTGACTCATAATCACTAAAGTGCCACCTTTGTCAGCTTTCATGATACGTTGTTCTTTATTATTTGCCAAAGTTTTTAAAGCTAACTTTTCACCTTCAGTTAGATTTGAATTAAAACTTTGGTACTTGTTCCTTGTAATGTGTCTAAAATCTTGTTCACATTGTTTATTGAAGACTGACAAAGTGGCATTCAACAAAGGGTTATAAGTACTTTTAGTTCTAACTTGTTTGCTTGGGTTACTGACTAAACCTGTGTTATCAAAAATAAACTTTAAATTCAACTTCCTGCAATACAGCTTAAAATTAACTATCAGCTTAGTCACATCACACTTATTGTCAGGAATGAAGGAAAAACCTTTTTTAAGGACAGCAATCATGTCATCAGAAAGAACAGAATCAGTTAAATTCAAAAAGTTCACATTATAATCTAAAACTTCTTCTTTCCTCTTGCTTTCCCCTTGTTCCTCGTCTGTACTTTGTTGGACCATTTGGGAGTTTTTTTCTTTCCGGAGCTGTCCATTAAAAAAGGACCCTTAGTTTTGTTTTCAATCACAACCTCTGGATTGTCAACTGCCTGGAAAGAATCTAAGCAGTCACAGTTATTGTTGTTCACGCTGGAATTATTCTGATTCAGAACAACTGAACTAAACAAAGTACTATTGGTTGTGTTGTTTTTGTTATTCCTATATGCTTTGTCTGCATTTGAAATAACATCATTCCCTTTAACTTGTGCCTTTTGTTTAGAAAACTTTAATGTGTACACTGCATTCTTTGTGTATGCTGCCATATCCCTACGCAGCTTACCTTGTTTTCTCGCTATTACTGAAAGTCTATGTCTTTTTACTTTGGCTTCAATTCCTAAGTATAAGGACGCCAAAGATTCAAAGGCTTCAGATGACCTGATAGTTTTATCCAAGTTTTCAAAATCAACTGTGAGCTTGCTTGTCTCATTTAAATAATGTTCGACAAGCAGCTCCATGTATTGCAGTCCCGTTTTGTTAAATAAATCAACAAGTTTAGTAAATAAAGTGTCACCTTCAGTTACACAATTAGGATATTTAAAAATCCTCAAGCCCAATGGTACAAACTTGAGTCTGATATTCTCTTTCAAGTACTGTACTTCTAGATGTAACAACACAAGTTTAATGCTTAGCTTTTCTAATTTAAAAATGTTGTTCTTACATGTTTCAAAATGGTCAGTCGACACTTCACCGTCAACTCTATCCAGTTCTTGTTCAAAGTCACTTTCTCCAACGAAAAAAGGATTGGTGTTCTCTTCCGCAAAAAATGTTTTAATAAATCCATTAGATGGAATTATCGTGCTATTCGCATTCACTCGGCTGTTAGAAACTTCTCCTGCTCCACTACCAGACGCAAGAGACACTAACCGTTTAATGGTGTTTCCGGTTGTATTGCCTTTCGGCAAAAGATCACCTCCGCCACTTCCGGTATCTGCTAACAGCCACTCCAGGTTTACTGCCTCCAAATTGGGACGAAAGAGCCTGACGAATGGCTCCAACGATAATCCCAGACATCAGTTCTTGAAAATCATTGTCCAACTCAGGGACAGGATGGGTGCTCAGGTTTAGCAAAACGTCCTGTGAATCCTCCATAAAGCCAAATGTTGGCGCAGATACCGGAAGTGGCGGAGGTGATCTTTTGCCGAAAGGCAATACAAGGCAATACAAACGGAAACACTATCAAACGGTTAGTGTCTCTTGCGTCTGGTAGTGGAGCAGGAGAAGTTTCTAACAGCCGAGTGAAAGTGAATAGTACGACAATTCCGTCTAATGGATTTATTAGAACATTGTTTACGGAAGAGAACACCAATCCTTTTTTCATTGAAGAAAGCGATTTAGAACAAGAACTGGACAGAGTCGAAGAAGAAGTGTCGACTGATCATTTTGAAACATGTAAGAACAACATTTTCAAACTAGAAAAGCTAAGTATTAAACTTGTGTCATTACATCTAGAAGTACAGTATTTGAAAGAGAATATTAGACTCAAGTTTGTACCTTTGGGCTTGAGAATTTTCAAATACCCTAATTGTGTAACTGAAGGAGATACTTTATTTACTAAACTTGTTGATTTATTTAACAAAACGGGACTGCAATACATGGAGCTGCTTGTCGAACATTATTTAAATGAGACAAGCAAGCTCACAGTTGATTTTGAAAACTTGGATAAAACTATCAGGTCATCTGAAGCCTTTGAATCTTTGGCGTCCTTATACTTAGGAATTGAAGCCAAAGTAAAAAGACATAGACTTTCAGTAATAGCGAGAAAACAAGGTAAGCTGCGTAGGGATATGGCAGCATACACAAAGAATACAGCGTACACATTAAAGTTTTCTAAACAAAAGGCACAAGTTAAAGGGAATGATGTTATTTCAAATGCAGACAAAGCATATAGGAATAACAAAAACAACACAACCAATAGTACTTTGTTTAGTTCAGTTGTTCTGAATCAGAATAATTCCAGCGTGAACAACAATAACTGTGACTGCTTAGATTCTTTCCAGGCAGTTGACAATCCAGAGGTTGTGATTGAAAACAAAACTAAGGGTCCTTTTTTAATGGACAGCTCCGGAAAGAAAAAAACTCCCAAATGGTCCAACAAAGTACAGACGAGGAACAAGGGGAAAGCAAGAGGAAAGAAGAAGTTTTAGATTATAATGTGAACTTTTTGAATTTAACTGATTCTGTTCTTTCTGATGACATGATTGCTGTCCTTAAAAAAGGTTTTTCCTTCATTCCTGACAATAAGTGTGATGTGACCAAGCTGATAGTTGATTTTAAGCTGTATTGCAGGAAGTTGAATTTAAAGTTTATTTTTGATAACACAGGTTTAGTCAATAACCCAAGCAAACAAGTTAGAACTAAAAGTACTTATAACCCTTTGTTGAATGCCACTTTGTCAGTCTTCAATAAACAATGTGAACAAGATTTTAGACACATTACAAGGAACAAGTACCAAAGTTTTAATTCAAATCTAACTGAAGGTGAAAAGTTAGCTTTAAAAACTTTGGCAAATAATAAAGAACAACGTATCATGAAAGCTGACAAAGGTGGCACTTTAGTGATTATGAGTCAAACAGATTACACTTACAGTATCAACAATTTATTAGGTGACAGCAAAAATTATTTAAAGGTTGATACTGATTTTGTGTTAAAAAGTTTTGCACAGTTAGATAGTGATTTATTTGACTTGTTTTGTGATGGTTGTTTTGACTACAACACATACAGTTTTTTGCACATAGAGTATCCAAAAATAGCAATTTTGTTTGGAATACCGAAAGTGCACAAAAGTAAAGAAACTTTACAGTTTAGACCTATAGTATCAGCTTCAAAATCTAAAACTGAAACTATTTCTATATGGTTGGATGATATACTAAATCCTATTGTGCAAAAATCTAGATTTTATCTAAAGGATTCATGGCACCTTCTGGAGCTATTAAGGGAACTACCATTTGTAGGTGAAGATGTGCACTTTGCTTCCTTAGATGTTGAGTCATTGTACACTTCTATTGACCAAAAAGAAGGGATAGAATATATGAGAGAATTCCTTAGCGAACACATCGGTTTAGACAACAGTAAGGTATTTACTTACTGTAGTCTGATGGAGTTAGTGTTAGATAATAATTTTTTTAAATTTGACAACAACTTGTATAAACAAATATCTGGTGTAGCTATGGGTTCCAGAGTGGCACCAAGTTTTGCAAACTTGGTGATGTCTCAGTGGGAGGTCAAACATCTGGTATCACACTTAGTAGAACAAAAGATTTTGTTGTATAGAAGATACATAGATGATTTGATTTTCCTGTGGAGAGGTGAAGTGCATTCCTTTAGAACTTTCTTGACACAGTTAAATGCTACTACCAACTTTTTGAAATTTACTTTCGGAAGTTTTGGTAAAAGTATTAACTTTTTGGATTTGCATTTAACTATAGACATAGAAGATTGGAGATTTCACAGTAGTATTTACAGAAAACCAACTTTTGTAAATCAATATTTACATCATGAAAGCTTACATCCGACTCATATGAAAAGAGGTGTAGTAAAAGGTCAGTTCATTAGACTAAGTAGGCTTACTAGTAAGAATGACACATTTGAACACGAAATAACTGACTTAAAACAATTTTTTGTTCAAAGAGGTTATCAAGATGACTGGTTGGACAAAATAATAAGAGAAGTTATAAAATTAAGGCAAGATAAGGCTATCCCAATATTAAATGGGACAATAGTGGACTGTGTTGATAACATTCAGACTGAACAGTCAAAGACATTTATTTTGTCATTCCCTTTGCCTATTACTAATGAAATGAATATTATTAGGGAAATAGTGTGTACAAATTGGAAAATTGTATTGGGAAATCATGAATTAGTTAAAGCCTTAGGTACTAGTCCAGTTTTTACATACAAAAAAGTCACCAACATAAAGATGATTTTGGAGAAGGAAGAAAATAGATCAACATTTCCTGTATCCAAAGTTGGTACACATGCATGTATGGGATGCAGACAATGTAGATTTGTTAGTGGAACATCTAGTGTGTTTCTAAAACATCTAAATAGAGAAATTAAGGTTAAAGAACACTACACATGTAAAACTACAAACATAGTGTATGTGGCACAATGTGCCTCGTGTGAACATTTCTACATAGGAAAAACCATTAGAGCGTTGAATAAACGTATTTACGAACACAATTCTGCCATTAAAAAGAAGGATTTAAGTAATGCTTTGGCAAAACATTCTATGAATTGTGTTTTATTTAAAAAGTTTATTTTTTCTGTGTTGGAGAGAGTAGATGACAGTATCTTTAGTGGTGACTATAAAACACATCTAGAATGTAAGGAATCCATCTGGCAAATTAGATTAAGGGCTGATGAGCCACCAGGTTTAAATGATGTGATAAACATCAAATGTTTTTTACTATCACAAAGATTTTAACATTTTAATATTTTAAAATTTACTTTGTGATAATGAGGTATTTGGTTAGATATTTCAATTGATTATACATAAGTTTTATTTATTACATTTTACAGTTGTTATATAAACTATCTATGAACATTTGAAATGTGAAATGTGAAGGTGCAATCTAAATCAGTTAAAATGCTTGATTGACGTTATTAATTAACATGTGACCGGATTTGTTTCTGATAAAAAGGTGGGTTTGACCCAAGGGTGCTTTTCTGAAGAAGTTCTTTTTAATAAATGAACGAAAACGTTAAGATACAGGTTGCAGTCTGTTCTTCTACAGCCTTTGGTGGACTTTTTGCAGTTATTTTGTTTGGTTCATTTGGCGTATTTTAGTGTTTTATTTGTATTAACATTTGAACTTATATAAAACAAAACTTTGAACTTCTATAAAAGTAAAATTCACTTTTCTTTTATAAAAATAAAATTAACTGCTACACTCATATAAAATTAAAATAAATACAGTTTGTGTAAAAATCAAATTAATTCTAACATATACTAAAGTGGTATAAGATAAAACTAAAATAAATACAAATCAACATTTTATAAGAAATTTCATTTTAACAAATATAGCATTAATGGATGTCATCAACATAGATATCATTAGGACTAGATTATGTCAACTGCCTATTAGATAGCAACTCACTAGATTCTAAGAAACAGCAACAGAAGCTTTCTTACAGGAATTGTTTTCATTTACTTCAAATAAGCCCTTTGATAGGAATGAACATAACTTCCTTGTCAGTTAGATGAGCAGCACAGGCCAGAATTTGCAAGCAGAAATCAGAGCAATATGGAAGAAAGATAACTAAACAATTCTAATAGGAGTAGGAGCAACAGATCTAATAGAAAAAGAATTTACAATCACACTTAAATATGTTACCAATACATATAACTCCATATGAATTACAGAAGGAGGCACTTTTGGGTAATTTTGGGTGCTGAGAAGAGCACCCTTAGCTAATATTAAAGACAGAAACAATATTAATTTCATGAACTATAATCATATCCTGAATCAGGAATGGAGTCAGTTCCCTTCATAGTATTAGAAAATCCAAAACACTGTGAAATTAAACCAGGTACAAACTAATTACAACACATGTAAGTGGATGTAAGCAAACTACAAAACAGAACCTTCAGCATTAAGTCAGCATTACTATCTTAGACTTCACCTCCACTTCCATTATAGTATAGAAAGGCTGTATACAGATAGGATGCATAACACAGAAACAGGCAACATAATCAAAAACAGATACAAAAGGCCATAAAGACAGAAGGCAATGATTCACTAATTATTGTTTAACATTTTCCTGTGGGGGTTTATTTATTAAGTACTTTCTAAGCTAGTATAGTCCAGTTTTCAGGTTAGTGCTGAATTTAGGGCTGTGTTACAGGTTTCTGTGTTTGCCCATACATTACCTGGATAGAAGGAAGTTTCTCTGTTCACCTGTGAGAGAGGGGAGCATTGAGCAGCCTATCTGTCCATGGAGGAGTGGTTTCAGCCCAGAAATTAGTAGTTTATTGGCCATTTTGGGTTAACTTCTCTCTCTTTCATTTCCCTGCTATAAAACCTGCATTTGCCCGATTTTGCGTGCAGGGCAGCACTGATTAGCTAGGGTATAACTATTCCAGGCTCCACAAAGTCTACTCTTCAATTTTTCCCTTGGAAATAGACAAACTTTCAACTTAAGCACTCAAACCATTCACTTCTCAGCCTGGCACTTGCTCAAAACTTATAGCAAGCACTAATAGACCTTAGCACTAGCCCCTCCTTATACTGTAAAGAAGGACAAGGCTCTCTATTTGACCTTACGAGCCAATCAGTAAAACAGTTCACTGTACTTATCCAGGCATGTCCAAAGGGCAGTTTCAGGTGTAATATCCGGTCCAACTGGTGAATCTGGGCATTTTGAGGCAATGTTACAACTGCCTCATATACACAGACAACCCTCTCCTCCTACCACCAAACACTAATACATGAGAGAGATACAGTTATACAGCTAAACTGAAGGCTAAGCTCTCTCAACCCAAGACTGGACCAGACAGTCAAGAGGAGTAGGGAATTACTTGCATCACACCACCAGTCTCACATGACCTATGAAACCAGCACCAGCAAAAAACACACATAAATTCATGAAAACATACTAGGAGGCACTAAATAAAAATATGAAAAAGCAACAGAGCCCTCCAAAGAAGACATCCAAGCAACCTCCAACCCTCAACACAAACCATGAAACACATACTTCCCAAAACCACTGTGCCATGCAATCATAGCCCTTAAGGCAAAATAACATACCCAACACACTAGTAATAGGCGACTCTATAGTCAGGCACACTGACGTCCCACTCACTAGGTTGAACAAGGAGAAGTTTACTGTCAGCTGCCTGTCAGATGCCAGGATCCGCCACATAACACAAGTACTCAGGTCACTCCAGAACAAGTACAAATATGACTCTGTCATTGTCCATGTTGGTGTGAATGACCTGAGCCATACCTCCCTGGACTACATGAAAAGAGACACGGAAGAGCTCTCTGATCACATAGCCCAGGCCAGTATGACCCTGACCCTGAGTAGCATCCTGCCCTCACCAAGAACGATACCACGGTATAAAGAAAAAATGATCAGATTCAACAATTGCCTAAGCTTCTGGTGTCATTCAAAGGGGATCCAGTGTCTGTCAGCCTGGGATGACATGCTTGACAAGCCATGATGCTTCGCTAGAGATGGCTTGCACCTGTCACCCTTAGGCTTTTGAATACTGGCCAAGGCTCATGCCACCCCCATAGTGCCTTTTTTAGGCAAGGCTCAAAAGACAAACCCACCACCATAAATAGCACAAGTAACAAAAAACTGAGGATAATGTTACTCAATGCCAGAAGTCTAAACCTCAAAATGCACGTATTCGAGGCGCTCCTCACTATGGAAAAAATCAATATATGTGCAGTAACAGAAACCTGGTTTAAGGCTCCAGAGAGCACCCCAGCACTACCAGGCTACAACTCATACCATACATTTTGGCCACGAAACCCAGACCAAAATACAATAGGCGGGGGCATTTCCATATTCATCAAGGATACCCACAACTCCAGATTAGTGGCACAGTATGATGCTTCAGAGATCATCCACGTGCAACTAACAATGGGCAAAACTGCAATTCAAATTGTAACTTGCTACAGATCACCCACCATGTCCCAGGACCTCCATTCCGTATTTCTGGAAACACTGGGAAACATAAAGGTCTTACCAAACACCCTGATATTGGGTGATTTCAATTACCCAAACATTAATTGGGAGAATTACTCAAGTACTAACTCCCTTGCCCAAAATTTCCTAGAATTTATAAACTCAAATGCCTTGGACCAACTGGTCAGCACCCTCACCAGAGGTGACAACATATTGGACCTGGTCATCACCAACATGGGCGACTGGTGTTCCACACCAGAGGTCAACCAGCCGCTGATTAGATCTGACCATAAACTAATCACTCTGGATATCCACATTCTGCCCCCACCCTTGGTCAAAGAAACCACCATGAAAAACATTTCAATAGCAAACTTCACGTTACTTAAGATCGAGGTGGAAAGTTTCAAAGCCTCCATGTCAAAGGATAATACTGTCCAAGCTGAAAAATCCTTTACTAATGCAATCTACAGGCACCTACAAGAATGCATGGATTGTGCTATCCCAAGAAAAACCAAGACTCACTCCTCCAAGAAAAGGAAACCAGTCTGGTGGACCCCTGCCATAAACAAGCTATACAATAGAAGGAAAAAACTAGTACAGAAAAGAGTAAAATCCCAAGAAGGGAAGACATCCCTGATCAGTATCAGTAAGAAACTATGATCTCTCATAAAATCATCCAAGGCTAGCTTCGAAAGAAAAATTGCCAAGGACTCTAAAGAAAACCACAAGGCATTCTTTAGCTATGTCAAGAATCTAAGTGGCAATTCAAAGATCTGCTCGACGTTAGTGCCGAATGGCCCAAAATACACTGACCGACCAATATTGCCAACATCCTGGCACACAGGTTCAATGCAAACTTCACCCCCTCTCATCTCCAAAAGGGCCCATAACCATACCAGAAGAATGAAGTGCCCCTGAAATCACAGACACTCAGGTTAAAACAGCCCTCTCCAAAGCCAAAACTACAGCATCAATGGGACTGGACGGTCCCTCAGGCTGCATCCTACATGAGCTCAAAGATGAACTAACCCCTCAATATGATACACTCCTTGGCAGGAAATTAGAACAAAAAACCCAAACAGATGCTTAATACATGTAGGCAATTTCCAGTTAATACCTCACACACAGTGAAACTAGCTAGAAAAGTATGCAGCAGACAATAGAAGTGCTATAAATAACTCGTAAAAATAAGCAAAAAACAGGATACTTAATGTTATATATTACAGATCTGAGTTTGCTCAGTGGCCTTCCTCTGATTAGCTCAGTGTGAAATAATTAAAATACCTCAGAAAATGCATGGTGATGTGTAGTAAATCATGCTATCACCTTCTGTGTGTATAGCAGCAATACTTTTAAGATGTACCAAGTGAAATACTCTTGTTACCCTATAAATCATTGAGTAGACCAAATGACTTGCATTTATTGCTAGGAAACTGAGCATTTTTGGCTGATTATGAACTACAAAGGGTACTAAGCATGTAACTGGTGGTGGAATCACACATGTATGCCTGAATCCATAGGGCAACATTTAAATAGAAACTATAATGCTGCATGTTTTTAAACTTAACATTTTGTTCCATTACCTGCCAATCTATATTGATGGTCTGTCCCATTGGATTTTTTAATGTGCAGCAGCTTCATCAAGGCAGGGTCTGAGACTGCTCTGTACACCAAGCATGTGTCACCTCTAAGCAGTCTATATGATACTGAGTAAAGCGATAGGGCCTTCAGTTTGTCTGTGTTGGTCATGTGTTGTAGGCCCTGAATTTTCTTGGTGAGAAACCTCTGAGGTCTCTCCAGTTGCTGCAGATGCATGGTGAGGTACATACAGAAGGGAGCATTGTACTCTATTATTAGTCTGATTAGAGCTGAGTACATGGAAGTTATAACCTCCTTAGCTTTGGATGCTATACACTTGCTTATGTGGTGTGCAATGTAGAAGGGCTTCCTTATTGCTGTGGACACCTGCTGATCAAAATTAAGGCTGCTATCAAGTTGCATTCCTAAATATCTCACCACTGGGTTTGAACTTAGGGTGAGATTATTAATGTTGTAATTAGCAGGGGTTTCTCCTTTGCCGAAGGGATGATAATACATTATTTTGTATTTAGTTTAAGTCCGTGGCTTTGACACTAATCATTTGTCTGTGTAAGCCCATTTTGTAGTTATGTTGACATCTTTGGGGGATTTTATGATTGCACCCAGTTTACAGTTATCAGCAAACTTTGTAAGCAATTGGCCATCTATTTTCACCTGGACTTCTGAAAAATATATACCAAACAGTAGGGGTCCTAGCACAGATCCCTGTGGAACACCACTGGCAACAGGTTTGCTAGTAGAGTTGGCATCCTCAGTTTTGACTGTATGAGTTCTGTTTGGGAGCTAATTGGCAACCCATCTAGTGAAGTAAGGGTTAATCCCCATTTAGGTGAGTTTCTCAATGATGCTGAAGTGAAGGATGTGTCAAAGGCTGTGGCTAGGTCAATATAGTCAGTGTGAGCTGTTTTGCCTTCATCCAGGGCCTTAGTGACATTCTGAAAGAAGTCCCCCCGGTTTAGTAGGCAAGATCTGCCTTAATGAAGCCAAACTGGGTCAGGTCAAGAGTTTGAAGGTCTCCTATATCCTTGTTGATAATGTCGATGATGATTAATCTCCATGGCCTTGCAGATAAGGCTGATTAGGCTTATAGGTCTATAGTTCCCGGGGTTGGTTGAGTGACAAGGGGATCATGGTTGCTGTTTTCCACTCAGCTGGAATAAAGCCAGTGTTTACACTTAGACTGAAGATAATGCTCAGCAGTTCTTCTCACTCCTGTTTTAGACCATTTATAAGCAGCCTGGGATGTGTCCCACAGTGGCTGCATTTTTGGCCTTGGAGAGTATGGCTATGACCATCTCTCTGGAGATACTAGGCAGAGGACTGGTGACAGGTACATTATGAGATATGATTGGTGGGGATGGGGGGGTGGGTGAAGTTTTCACCAAACCTGTCCTCTAGCAGGTTGGCAATGTCCTCAGGTTTAGTATAACTGTTACCATCCACAGCACAAAGCTGGGCCTTCCCTTTTACATTTAGGATGTAGCAAAAGGATGCTTTGTAATTTTCCTTAGCTAGGAATGCAACTTAGTTTTGTAATTAGCTTTATAGGAGTTTACAAGATGTCTAACCTGCTTGTTTATACTTTGGAGGGAGTTCTTCCTTTGCTGGGACTGTTCCCTCTTGTCTTTTGACAGTAGGTTCTTTCTCTTATTGTCTAACTTATTTATGCTGGATATCCACCAGGGTGAGGATTTTGATTTGATCTGTTCTAGTATGGCTGAGTCTATACGTTCATATATGTGTTTATACAGGACATTTGTGTACACCTCATTATAGGGGGTCATTCCTGCCAGTGTTGGCAGGGGATCTGAAATTATTGATAGCATTGCTTAGTAGGCTATAGATTACTTTGGAGAAATTTTTAAATCTTTTTGCTCCTGAGGGTGGGTCAGGTATGATCGTTACTTCAAACTAGACTGATTTATGATCGGACATTATCAGGGAGGCCCCCACACATGGGGTGGTCTACCGATCCCCCACGTAGGTGAGCACTATGTCAAGGATGTTAGAGCCCCATGTGGGCATGCTGACTATCTGCTCCAGAGCATCTGTGTTAAAAAAGTCCAGGAACCATTGGGCAAGCATGTTTGTACTCATATATGTTGTTCAATTTATGGAAGGATAGTTAAAGTCACCCATGATCAGGGTATTTGGCTGTACTGAGAGTGACGCAAGTAGGTTCAGGTAGGCTGTGTAGTTTTCACGGTTGGGGGACCTATAGCTAACAATGATGTGGAGGGGGTCTTCCTACATTTTTTTGGACTTGAAGTAACTCTAGGAAGTTGTACTGTTTAACCAGTCTAGAGGTATATTTGTCTTTAATGAAGATAGATACTCCTCCTCCCTTGTTTTTTTTCATGTTCGTTGTGTGGTCTGGTATTATAGCCCTGCATGACAAGGGTACTCTCTAAGGCCTTGAGCCATGTCTGTGTGACAGTGCAGACATCAGCATCTTCCAGGGTGAGAAGTGCTTCAAGTGAGTGCAGCTTCTGATTTAGACTGCTAGCATTAAGAAGCGTAACCCTGAATTTGATTCTGGAGAATATTTTTACATCAGGAAATTTGTTCTTATGACATTGCCTAAAAAGGGCACTAAGGGGGAAAGCATGTACCTTTGCCAGCAACCTAAAGCCTAGAGGTGACAGGTCAAGACCATCTTTGGCAAAGCAGCGTGGTCTGTCAACCATATCTTCCCAGACTGTCAGATACTGGATTCCCCTGGATTGACACCAGAAGCTAAGCCAATTCCTGAAGTCAATATTTTTTTGTTTGTATTGTAGCATCATCCTGGGTGATGGAAGAATGCTGCTTAGGGCTAGGGACATACCTGCCTGGGACACAAAATCTGAAAGCTCCATCATATCTCTTTTCATATAGTCCTGTGAGGTATGTGTCAAGTCATTCACTCCAGCATGGACTATGACAGAGTCATAACAGTACTTGTTACTGAGAGACTTGTGTGTGTGTGTGTGTGTGTGTGTGTGTGTGTGTGTGTGTGTGTGTGTGTGTGTGTGTGTGTGTGTGTGTGTGTGTGTGTGTGTGTGTGTGTGTGTGTGTGTGTGTGTGTGTGTGTGTGTGTGTGTGTGTGTGAGATTTGGTGGATCCTGGCAACAGACAGGCAGCTGACCATGACCTTCTCCTTCTTATCAAGCATAGTGGGGGGGACATCTATGTGTTTCACTGTGGGGTCAGCTATGACCAAGACATTTAGATTAGATATGTTCTGCCTTAGGGGCTTACTGGGGAGACACTGATGCATGCCTTATTATGTGTAGTGGGTGCTGTTGGAACTGTATTGTGTGCAGAAGGTTTGCTCTTGGGAGATCTTTCCTCTTTTGGTATATTTCTTGTGAGTACCTCTGAGTATGTGTGTTGATCTGTTTGTGCTTGATATGTGTGGGAAGTGGAGTATGGGTGCTGACAACCTGCTTGGTATTTGGTATGTTGTTACGTGAGAGATAGAGATCATTGATTTCAGATTCATAGCACAGATACATCATTCACATATTGTATTTGCATGTCTTAAGACTAGTAGATTATGTGTATACATGAGACAATTGCTACATTGCCTCAGATACCCATGTCAATCAGGCTGGTTGGAGAAATGGTGGGAACTGACGTTCCATTATGTTAGGTGTATTAATAAATGGTGGGGGAGGTGGGGCAGATGAACTAGGTTCTGCTTTAGAACTAGTGAAAATCAGCTAATCTATGGCAGGTTTAGGGGTAAAAACCTGCACCAATGCCTCAAAAAGTGCGATGGTATTGCTCTCTGGGTGACAGTGTGCAACTGCATTGCATGCCAAGAAGCAGGGAATCTTAGGAGGGGTTCCTCAGCAGTTATCCAGGGAAAATTTGACATTTTTAGCATTTGTGTCTATACATGGCAGTCTTAGCCCTAGTTGAGCAGTGCGCAGCTACATGCAAATGCTGTGTTTAAATATCAGCTAAGTAAAACAGTATTCGGCCAACCCAGCAAATAGGAAAGCCCAACACTGAACCTTGTTCCAGCAACCTGCAACTCAGATTGGTACTTGACTACACTCTTCTGCCACAAGGGTGCAGGAGGGCCCTGTTAATGTAAGATGGCTGGTTTCAGTGATCAGAAAATGAGAAACTGTCTAGATTCAGCAAGTCTGAATCTAGCCTATGCTATAAAATTGTTGAAGTACTGTAAATAGGCAGTGCAGAAAACACAGTCACAAACAATAAAAACAGTTTACAGTAGGCAGCAAAACAGTTGTAAACAGTTTAAAAGTGCAAAGGTTATAAAAATGCTTGTTTTTCGGTAGAATTCACAGGATGCTTTGGATGGACTTCAGATCTGTGGCTAAGGAGGCCAAACTCTGAGCTTCAGATCTCTGGCTAAGGAGTCCAAACTCTGAGCTTCAGATCTCTGGCTAAGGAGGCCAAACTCTGAGCAGCTCTGATAGACTGAGCACAAACCCCCTAGCAAATGCTGTGTTTAAATATCAGTTAACTAATTTTTAAACAATCCAACCAATGGAAAAGCCCAAGACTAAGCCTTGTTTCAACAATCCACAACTCAGATGGATCCTTGACTATACTCTTCTGCCACAAGGGTGCAGGAGGGCCCTCTTAATGTAAGATGGCTGGCTTTAGTGCTCAGAAAATGTCAAAACAGTCTAGATTCAGCAAGTCTGAATCTATCATATGCTATACATTGTTCAAATACTGTAAACAGGCAGACACAATCATAGTTTGGTGCCAGGCATCATGCAAATACTGAAGATAAATAATGAAGAGACAGAAGGGAGAGTATAGGGAGAGACCTATAAATCATTTTTACTTAGGGGCCATTTCTGGCCAAGTTGCGGTGTGTTAATTTGGACGTTTGTCATCATAATAAATCTGACATCCTCTGCACAATAAACTCTTTCCAATATGGAGCAAGCAGAGGTAGGATAGTAAAAACATCATTAAGACATAAGCAGAATGATGGTGGGCCAATAACATCTGTAGCCCATATTTACATGCACACAATCTTAATATGAAAAAAATATCACATAATATTTCACGTACTTCTGGATTCAAACACTTGACTATTGAAAAAGCAGTCTACAGACCCCAGCATACCACATAGGAATTCATACCTCCCAGAGATAAAATCACACATTTGAAGGGACAGTGACAAAAAGGTTAAAAAAGGGATAATGTTGGCACCAGGCTTCATCACAATAATGACAATTGTGATATCCCATAAGGTCTACATTACATCCATCAGCCTGATCAATATGTAAGAGTAACTGTTTCACAACAGAGCTATCAGTCTGTATTTGTACAGTGCAGTTGGGCTAAGCACAACCCAGCCACTGGGGATGCACAAGCTAGTGCATTTCTTTGTGCAGGTCCCAAGCCCGGATAAATGGGGAGGGTTGCATCAGGAAGGGCATCCGGCTTAAAATTTTGCCAAATCATACATGCGGACAACAGTACAGATATAAATACCGGATCAGTCGAGGCCCGGGTTAACAATGACCACCACCAGTACTGTTGGTCAACAAGGTGCTGGCAGAAACTGGGTTATTGTTGGCCAAAGGAGGAGAAGAGGGGGAAGGCATGCCCGAAGGCAGGTAAAGGCTAGGACTGTGGTAGTGAAGGTCAGAACTTTGAATGTTGGCAGTATGACTGGTATAGGGAGAGAGTTAGCTGATATGATGGACAGAAGGAAGGTTGGTATATTGTGTGTGCAAAAGACCAGATGGAAGGGGAGCAAGGCTAGGTGTATCAGAGGTGGGTTCAAATTGTTTTATCATGGTGTAGATGGGAGGAGAAATGGTGTAAGGGTTATCCTGAAGGAACAGTATGCTAAGAGTGTTTTGGAGGTGAAAAGAGTGTTGGATAGAGTGATGTTTATGAAACTGGAAATTGATGGTGTAATGATGAATGTTTTTAGTGCATATGCTCCACAAGTTGGGTGTGCAATGGATAAGAAAGAAATATTTTGGAGTGAGTTGGATGAAGTGGTGATGACTGTAACCAAGGGTGAGAGAGTGGTGATTGGAGCAGATTTCAATGGGCATTGTTAGTGAAGGGAACAGAGGGGATGAGGAAGTGATGGGTAGGTATGGTGTTAAGCAAAGGAATGCAGAAGGTCAGATGGTAGTGGATTTTGCAAAAAGGATGGACATGGCTGTGGTGAATATGTATTTTAACAAGAGGGAGGAGCATAGGGTGACATACAAGAGTGGAGGGAGATGCACACAGGTGGATTATATTTTATGTAGAAGGGCCAGTCTGAAGGAGATTGGCAACTGTAAAGTGGTGGCAGGGGAAAGTGTAGTTAGGCAACATAGGATGGTGGTTTGTAGGATGACATTGGTGATCAAGAAGAGGAGGAGGAGTGTGAGGGTAGCACCAAGGATCAAATGGTGGAAACTGAAAAAGGGTAATTGTGAGGTGGAGTTCAGGGAAGAGTTAAGACAGGCAGTGGATGGCAGTGAAGAGTTATTGAATAGCTGGGTAACTATAGCAGAGCTAGTAAGAGAGATGGCTAGAAAGGTGCTTGGTGTAACATCTGGAAAGAGGAAGGAGGACAAGAAGACCTGGTGGTGGAATGAGGAAGTACAGGAGAGTATACAGAGAAAGAGGTTGGCGAAGAAGTGAGATTTTGTCAGAGAGATGAAGAAAGTAGACAGAAGTATAAGGAGAGGAAGTGCATGGCAAACAGAGAGGTGGCAAAGGCTAAGGATAAGGCATATGAAGAGTTGTATGAAAGGTTGGACACTAAGGAGGGAGAAAAGGACCTGTACTGATTGGCTAGACAGAGGGACCAAGCTAGTAAAGATGTGCAGCAGGTAAGGGTGATAAAGGATAATGAGGGAAATGTACTCACAAGTGAGGAGAGTGTGTTGAGCAGATGGAAAGAGTACTTTGAGGGGCTGATGAATGAAGAGAATGAGAGGGAGAGAAGGTTGGATGATGTGTGGATAGTGAATCATGAAGTGCAGTGGATTAGCAAGGAGGAAGACAGGATAGCTATGAAGAGGATGAAGAATGGAAAGGCTGTTGGTCCAGATAACATACCTGTGGAAGCATGGAGGTGTTTAGGTGAAATGTCAGTGGAGTTTTTAACTAGATTGCTAAATAAAATCTTGGAAAGTGAGAGGATGTCTGAGGAATGGAGAAAAAGTGTTTTGGTACCTAATTTTAAGAATAAGGGTGATGTGCAGAGCTGTGGTAACTACGGAGGGATTAAATTGATCACTCACAGCATGAAGTTATGGGAAAGAGTAGTGGAAGCTAGGTTAAGAAAGGAGGTGATGATTAGTGATCAGCAGTATGGTTTCATGCCAGGAAAGAGCACAACAGATGCGATGTTTGCTCTAAGAGTGTTGATGGAGAAGTACAGAGAAGGTCAGAAGGAGTTGCATTGTGTCTTTGTGGACTTAGAGAAAGAATATGACAGGGTGCTTAGAGAGGAGTTGTGGTATTGTATGAGGAAGTCGGGAGTGTCAGAGATGTATGTAAGAGTGGCACAGGATATGTACGAGGGTAGTGTGAGAGTGGTGAGGTCTGTGGTGGGAGTGACAGATGCGTTTAAGGTGGAGGTGGGATTACATCAAGGATCAGCTCTGAGCCCTTTCTTATTTGCAATGGTGATGGACAGGTTGACAGACCAGATCAGACAGGAGTCCCCGTGGACTATGATGTTTGCAGATCACATTGTGATCTGTAGTGAGAGTAGGAAACAGGTTGAGGAGACCCTGGAGAGGTGGAGATATGCTCTAGAGAGAAGAGGAATGAAGGTCAGCAGGACTAAGACAGAATATATGTGTGTGTGAATGAGAGGGAGGATACAGGAATGGTGAGGATGCAGGGAGTAGAGGTGGCGAAAGTGAAGGAGTTTAAATACTTGGAATCAACAGTTCAGAGTAATGGTGAGTGTGAAAGAGAGGTGAAGAAGAGTACAGGCAGGATGGAGTGGGTGGAGAAGAGTGTCAGGAGTGGTTTGTGACAGATGAGTACCAGTAAGAGTGAAAGGGAAGGTCTACAAGAGGGTAGTAAGACCAGCTATGTTATATGGGTTAGAGATAGTGGAACTGACAAAAAGGCAGGAGTCAGAGCTGGACGTGGCAGAGTTAAAGATGTTAAGATTTGCACTGGGTGTGATGAGGATGGACAGGATTAGGAATAAGTATATTACAAGGTCAGCCCAGGCTGGAAAGTTTGGAGACAAAGCCAGAGAAGCAAGATTATGTTGGTTTGGACATGTGCTGAGGAGGGATGCTGAGTATATTGAGAAAAAGATGCTAAGGATGAAGCTGCCAGGTAACAGGAAAAGAGGAAGGCCTAAGATAAGATTCATGGATGTGGTGAGAGAGGACATGCAGGTGGTTGGTGTGACAGAGCAAGATGCATAGGACAGGAAGAAATGGAAACAGATGATCTGCTGTGGCGACCCCTAACGGGAGCAGCCGGAAGAAGAAATGGGGCTAAGTACGGTTTTGCAAATATAACTGTACTAGTGGAATTGAAGGTAAAATCTTCATTTTTTTTGCTATAGGATGTGAAACTGCATTTACCTTTACTTAGCACTGGTGTGCATTGCTAATGATCATGAAAATGCTGAGGATAAAAATTAAAGGGTTTTAAGTGGGTCGTCTCTGGTGTTGTATATTGTGTGTTATTATTTATTTATTTCTTTTTTAATAGATTAAATGTAAAAAAAGGGATTGATAGAATAGTTATGAAATGAGGAGCAAGCAGAGGGTTGGCTACAGGGGGAAGAATAAAGAAATGTGCATGATGGTGGGAGAGCGCCATAGCTATCCACTCCTTTAAAAGATACATGTACAAGAATATGATGTACTTGGATCACATCACGGGTGGGGGAGAACAACTTAATAATGTTGTATGGCCAATTGGACCAAGTAAAGTGTGTCAAGCAGACACACAGGTGAAGTGGAGAGTTATGTATGGCGTATCTATATATATATATATATATATATATATATATATATATATATATATATATATATTTTTTTTTTTTTTTTTTTTTGGAACAGCTGCCCATTTTTTTATTTTATTTTATTTTTTTATTTTTGAGACTGAACTGTTGAGGAAAGTGGTCAGGAATAAGAGGGTTATGCAGGTAGGGTATATTAGGTAGTAGGCTCAGACATACAGGACGTTTAAGGCACTATGATCAGGGATAGGCAGGTGACATTGGAGGGTCATCTGTATCCAGCATGTCATTATTTTCTCCTGTCAAAGATTCCTGGGTCCATATTGCATGGAGCATTGACTTTGCAATTTGATGCAGGACTTTCTCTACACTGCCAATTCAGGCACCAACACCCCCTCCATAAAGTTCTCCACTAGCCCTGTCAGCTCCTGATGGTTGACAAAATAACCACCTGCACTAATACTACTCCTGGAGAGTACCACTGTACCAGTGCCCAGGGTAGAGCTACCAGACACAGATGGAGCAAGTAGAGCAGGAGTTGTGGAGGCAGTACATACAGGATGTAACCCAGATGTGCTGGTGCCTCTGCTGCCTATTGTGATGACACTACAGCTACCTGGGACGGTTTGGTGAGCCAAGCCCCAGGGGTCAGTCTAGTTCCCCATGGTGATGGCAATTTGTGTTGCAGCAGCAATGTTTCCACACAGAAAAAGGAGATATTAGGTTGGGGAGCGGAAACATATATAATAACATCACTTCCATGTCATTTTATTATTTCAAAATACAAACAACTTGAAATAGTCTTGAGACTGCTGGAAACTTGGAAGCTTGATATCAAACCATTTGGATTACATTCTGCATCCACAGAAGTACATTTAAACTACATTTATAATTTCAATTATCTTACCATTTAAATCAGTTTTGTGTTCTATGTTTGTTCTTTATCTGAAGTTCGATCTACTATTCTAAAACATTTTTATACTCTGCAGTGCTTTTTGGTTTCTGTGCTGGGCTTAAGTGTTTTTCTGAATTTGTTTTGTGCGCACCCTATTTATTCCTGTTGTGGTTTCATATATGGAGGCTTTTGAACTGGCTGACCCTAGTGTATATCCGGCCTTCAAAACTAATCCCAGTCTCATCTTCGTATACCTGAACTAGACACCTCTCACAGTCTTATCTCCTCTACTCTTCTTACTGGTTATTGACAGAAAAAATTGAGAAGGCCCTTTCCTTAGACTGCTAGTGTAATTTGAAATTGCATAAAGTGTGTGTGTTCCTCTTTTCAGGCTTGTCTGCTTTTGAATCACCTTGAAATTACTTGTAGCTTATTAATAGACTTGTTTATAGAAAATTTTCAGTTGTGGGTAACTTAAGTGTGTTTTTACATTAAGAAGACTGGGACTGCAATTCTTGTAGGAGTAGAGAGGCAGTGTGGTGTGTCACAGATGGAAATTACATAGGTACACCAAAAGTGAAAATTACATGCTGTAGCTAGTAATTTGATTTGTTTCTGATACCTTTTCACTTTTGGCTAACTAAGGAGTGATTTTACATTAAGAATGCTGGGACTCCAATTCTAGTAGAAGAAAGGTAGCCTGGTCAGTCCAAGTTGGGAAATGCACGGAGAGGCTTAACGTGAGATTATTTCATCAGGCAAAGGGCTTTCTAGGGAATTAGTTGGGTGTTAATCTGCACTTCAGAGCTATTTTTACTGTGCTTTTACTTTAAGAAGTTCCAGGATCATCCATCTTGTGGTAGAAGGCGTTTACCTGGTTTCTCTGAGTTGGGAAGTACTCCAGGGAGCTTATGGTGTGGTTGTTTATTTGCTAGGTGGCATGGGGGTTAGTTTTCAGGGTTTTTTCCTGTATGCTATAAATTAGACAAGTTTTTGTAGAGCTGTTCACTGCTCAGTGGGGGTTATCAGTACCCTGCAGAGTAACAAACTTATAAAGCTAGTTCTTAGGACTTTAACCCATAACAAAGAAAGGCTTTGCATGGAGCTAAGCTTAGGAAAGCTAAGTTAGAGTTACAGTAGTTAAGAGTGTCAAACAGCACTAACATCAAAGCACTAATATCTAGCATTCACCCTAGATACTACTCGGATGACCCCTGTAAAACGAAAACTGTAGACCATAATAGCTCAACCCTAATACAGGTCTTAACAAGTATTTGCAACTTCCTAATGACTCTATGGCCAGCGTGGTAGATATGGGCATCCTAGGACAATGTAGCAATCATCTCATGTACTAAGACAGCCTTTTAGTCCTTAAAGAAACTAACACAATATGCATGAGATGTACTTACATGACTTTCTTTGAGGCAAAAAAAGGCTTGCTAACAAACAAGGTTGTCAAGAACACACACACACTACATCCTTGGTACATACTGATCACCACACATAGACCTTCTTACTCTGAGGCACTTAAAAGAAACATCTCCAAACCTCAGACATCCTAAGCCATTAAACTGCAGCACATGCCCTTGGGTATCACAAAAGCACACACCAAAAGCAACACCTAGTATTGCACATAAGCCTACACCTAATGATCCCCCAAGAGCAAAGCCCATAAGTCAAGAAAACAAATTACCTAGTACTCTTATTGGGCCTATATTAGAACACTGAACTTTTAAAATTTCGAGTGTTCTAATATCGAACCCTATTAATTGAAAATTTAAAACAGCGAACATACACAACAGCGAATTATTTCCTAGGGAAAAAATTTGCTGTTCCAAAACACATACACACAACACAAGCACACCAAACAAACAGCAGTCCACACACATACACCTAAACTGTTACACCTAACCCTACACTAAACTATACATACACCACTAACTATCCACATACCTTAACCCAAACCCTAACCCTAAGGTCCGTCACTATCATATAGTCACCTCTCCTGTGCCCTAACCCTAAATCACCTACCCCACCTTAACCCTCACGTACACACAATCGCATACTTACCTGACCCGTGCCCTAACCTTATCTCACCTAACCCACCCTAACCCTCATGTCCACACAATCGCACACTTACCTGAACCCAACCTGTAACTTTCCACCACAGCGCTGAAAATACCGAAGCAACAGAAACAGACAACCAAATTCTTTCCCTAGGAAAAAATTTGGTTTTCTGTTTCTTCGATGTTTTCAGCATTTGCTGAAAATGGGTCGATATTAGAACACTCGAAATTTTGAACATTCGGTGTTCTAATTATAGACCCCTGTTATCACAGGGGTTTCTATTGCATGACACTCAGATACTCCTCTCTCCAGGCTGGACAAAGAGAAGATAATGGTCCGTTGCCTATCCGGAGCTAGGATCTATAATATCAAGCACACGCTAAAGTCACTACATCACATGTACCAATAGGATTCTATCATAGTATGTGTGGGTGTAAGTGACCTGAGGTGCTTCTCACTGAACTATAGGAAAAATTACAGTATGGTTCTCTCTGAATAAGTGTCACATACAGCTACATGCCTTGCATTGAGAAGCATTCTACCTTTGCCAAGGATCATACCACGATATGAACAGAAAATGATCAATTTTAATAATTTGCTTAGTTTCTGGTTTCACTCAAGGGGAAACCAGTATTCATCAGCATGGGAGGACATGGTTAACAGACCACTTTGCTTTGCCAAGGATGGTCTGCACCTGTCCCCTATGGGCTTTCAGATATTAGCTAAAACTTTTTCCTCCCCTTTAGAGCTTTTTTAAGTCAAAATAATAAAACTACCAACATCACCAAAAAAAATAAAAAATCAAAGCAACTTTAGGAGCTTAAACTAGAAGCTCCACACCCGATAAGCTTTTTTCACTCTGGAGAATGTAGACATCTGTGCTATTATCGAGACTTGGTTTAAGGCTGCAGAAAGTACTCCAGCAATGGAAGGCTACAGTGCCTTCCAGAAATTTAGGCAAACAGAAGCACAGACAGGGGCTATAGGTGGAAGTGTCTCAATCTACATTAACAGCAAATGCAATTACAAGTTGGTTAAACAAAATGTTGTGTTAGAGTTCATCCAAGCACAAGTCTCCATAGATAAGGTTCCTTACCATGTCCTGGTCAGCTATAGGTCACATTCTATGACCCATGAAGCTCACAACTCTTACCTAAACCTACCACAGGTGCTCACCAGCCAACAAAATACCCTATTAATCTGAGACTTTAACTCTCCTTCTATAGACTGGGACACATGCACTGCTTCTCCCTCACAGGCATGATGTTTCTTGGACTATATCAACAGAAACACCTGGGATCAGATAGTGCAGTCTCCAACCAGAGGATCAAACATACTGGACCTGGTACCCAGCAACATGGGAGAGCATTGCACCTCCACCTGCCCGTCACAACCTCATTGGTGAAGTCAGACCTCAAAGCTGTCTGCCTCTAAATAAAAATCAACCTGGAAAACCTAACTAAACCTGTAACAGGTAGCTACTATTCCAAAGCAAACTACATCATATTAAGCAATAGTTTGTCAAACATATCCCCCCTCACATAACCCTTGGCACTCAACCAAATAGGGGTTCAAGGAACTCGGAGATAAATCTGGGTTGGGTTCTATGGCTAGGCTTGTAAAGGCCTTGGTGGCTGTCAGCCTAGTATAAACTTATGGGAATTGAATGCATGACTAAATAGAAGGTGAAAATGCTAAATGTTTATTATCTGTTAATACCACAGCAGAGCTAACATTTTGAGCATGTAAGTTGAGATGTAACAGCGTCAACATGAGTAGAGATCTAATTATGACAAGCCTCTATATGTTTGAATTTCACTTGTTTTGTTACGGGGGTTATACGTAAAAGCCATGATTTATTTATGTAAATTAATTTCATATGCATTGATTTGATTGATCTAAGTGAAACATGCTGGGGTATATGCCATACATACTTTGCATGGCATACTGTATTACACACTTACTAATGATATCTGTGTTGAGTCATACTTTTTGCAAACCTACTGTGAGAATTATAAATACACAAGTGTAGTTTAAATTAACTGCTATCATTGTTATGTTTAACATACATAACACAGATTGTAGTTCAGTTATTTATTTATTTATTTTACATTTGTTGACTGGGATGGTCCGACTGGATACATGTCCATTTTCAGCGGAGGCCTGGGGAGAAAAGCTCCAAACTTACAAACAGATAAAGACAAGCAAGTTACAGTATCTGCACAAACATACTGTATTAACATACAAGCTACAATCTCACATTTCAAGCCTATGAAGAATACAGTTTATATTCAGAAATATATACAAATATGTTACAGTTTCTCTTATCAAACCTATAAGTGCAGCTATATACAGAGTATCTGCAGAGATGATATGATGATTTAACAATTATTACACAGAACTGTGTTGCAAATTTCATTTTTTAATTGTCAGTGGTATTTCATGTAAAATTCCTAATCCCCTCAGTAAAAGTATCTATTAACCAGATTTGAACCTTGCATTACCTCTGTTGTTGCTCCAGACTTACTGCATTAACACCTTGAAACATGGAGAAAGATAATTTACAGGTGTATTTCCTTTACTCAGTACTGTTCAGATTGCTGACTTGAGTGCACCAGCACCAGTCTCGTTTGTGCTACTGACAGTAGAACAAGTTAACTTTGGGGTTTGGGCTTCAGACACAAACTGTCATCCACCGATAGTGACAGTTATCACACTTAATGACATGCATTGCCAAGCATTATGGAAATGTAGATGCTAAAAAAATGAAAAACAAGAAAAAAGGATATATCTCATACTAAACACAGAACCCATGGCATTACCCTGATACAATCAATGTTTTCACAGTGCTGGCCTCATGATAACTTGCTTTTCTGTTATAAATCATCATGTATTCATGTAATTATTCTTCAAGAAAGGGCCAAAAAGGAGATTATAGAAGCTCCTTTTGTGCTCAGGATATACATGTGAGAATTTTATCTTTTTAAAGGAAATGCATTACTGTTGTGATTACCACTTCAGACATATTTCAGTTATTCTGAATTAATTATCCTTATTTGCACATTGTTATGCTTTTGATTTTTTCCTCACACTATACTAAATGTTATGTAGTTTACATCATGCATACAAAAATGTGCTATTGCTACTAACAATAGTTTAGGTTCCAACAATAAAACGTTTTTGTCACTGTGAGCAGTATATTCAAAATATGAAACACTGGATCAAACCCTGTATTATTACTGTTACTCATATGCTTGTGCATTAACACTTTGAGACACAGAGATAGCTAAATAACAAGTGTCATTTTACCAATCACTACTAAGTATTGTTAAAATTATATATATATATATAAATGCAAGTCTAGTTTAAATAAACTAGGTTCACTGTTATGCTTAATACAATTCAAACAGATTATAGTTAATGTATTAAGCATTCTTTACACAGAGTTGGGTTGAACATTTAATTTGCAACTTGACAGTTGTACGTCATGTTTAATTCATAATAAAACATCTGTGGTAGTTCTCATTCTGACCCCCCTCAGTAAAATTATCTGTCATCTGGATTCAAACAGTGTATTATCTCTTCTGTTGCTGCAAAATTACTGCATAAACACCTTGATCCACATTTTACAGTAGTGTTTCTTCACTCAGTACTGTCTAGAGTGCTGATGGAAGCACACCAGTGTCAGTCTCATTTGTACCATTAGTGTTATTTATAATAAAAGTTTTGAGTTTTTACCCTGGGAAGTGAACTATCTTCACTGCTTGTGACTACTGACAGTCAGCGATGCACAATGTCAAGCTTTATGAAATGGATGAAGACATAAAAAAGCAAAATGTCTCTGCGATGACTTCTCAACTCTGTGGTCTTATACTATAAAAATGCAGACATTTAATATCCCATCTTTCGCACAGAGATATCACTTTCTATAGATTTTGATCTAGAAACCAGGCATTAACATAAAACATTGAGGAGATTGACAGTAAGTGCCACATATAGAGAGATATTTTGGAGACAGAGTAAATGGAGCACATATACTGAAACTTTGACATTCTAGCACTTTCCATTTATGAAAGCTGCTCTTTGTAATTTCACAGTAGATGTCTGGATGAATATATTTGCAACATCTACCTAAGAAATCATGTCATAGTAATAACAAACATATGCAATACAAGTGGATTTTATTCCCTTTCTTTTTTAAGCAATATTGTTTTCTGATACATTTGTAAAGTTATGGCATTATGATTTGCATTTATTTAGAAAATTATTATTTTTCTGTTTCAGTTTTATATACTTCATATTTATTTATTTATTGACATTTGATTACTGGGAAAAGTCCAACTCTGTAGGTGCCTATTGGCAGTGGACATCTGGGAAGAAAAGCTCCAAAGTGTTACAAAAAGATTTTAAGAACAATAATTTTACAATCTTCAAAAACAATACAAACATCTACATTTTAAATAATCATACCAAATTAGACATAATGGAGCAGTGCTGGTTAAAACAGATACAACTTATATGACAATGATTTAATATTTACAGATATTTTAACCATTTTAGAGAAATTAACCATAAGTCAATATAATACAAACAATTATTGCAATACGACATGAAAGAAAAAAACAGGGTTATGGCATATTTAGATAAAGAGTTGGGGGAAGACGAATTGATTGAAGTTAGAATGTATTTGTTAAAGGGAGAGTAAGGAGGTGTAATTTATGAATAAGTACTTCTACATATTTAGGAATATAGTTTATCATGGGTTTCATAGGTTATTACTAGGCTAACTGCTCTTGTGGGCCATTTTAAGCCTAGTCAATTACCCCCACCCCCTGTGAGAATCAAACCCTGCACCTTGTGACTGCAAGGTAAACAACTTACCCATTATGCCAACCTCCCACATTACATACGACCTTTCTCCTTAACACCTGATATGCTTTATCCAATAGCATATCATGTGTTAAGGAGAGATCATATCAATAGTAGATATTTTTTAGGAAAAGTATGATTACAATAATCCATTGATTGTTATACCGACTTTTGAATGTTATATATATATTAAGTCAGTGAATTTCTGATTTTGTTAGTTTAACAAGGCACAATTTTTGTAATGGTTATGGATAGGAGTGAATAAACTTATGGGGGATGTGGAAAAGGGGTGGGCAAGGTTAATGTAGGCCACACCTTTTGCTAACAGCTCAAGCCTATCAGGATGTGTATACAATATCAGATCCCCTGACCAGGCTGGAGAAGAGCAAAGGTTTGTGGAATCAAAGTTTTATTCAAATGTGGAATCAAAGTTTTCTTCAATTGTATAATCAATCAAAGAGTAAAAAAATGCAAAACATGCTGAGATTGCAATGGCAGTTCAGTGTAGCTATAGTGTACTGTGAAATGATGCAATAATATGCTAAGAAATTATGTGAAAAGCATGGCCAAAATGGAAACATTGCAACAATATAGGCACTAAAATAATCCAAAACAGCTAGGTCACATTGTAAGTGCATATTGATGCTAATTGTGGTATAAAAAAGTAACAGATGATACCTAAAGTAAGCCATTCCACACTTACCCAAGAACAAAGAATGCAGAAGCAAACAATAATGTGGGCAGCACTTTGTCAATTGCAAAGAAGTTCCATACAGCTAGGGAGTAGCTGTTCCTACAATGGAGAGTAAAATGGGGTAAATGAGAAAGAAACAAATGAAAAGATACCCTTGATAGTACTTCATACCATACAATTGTTTTGTATGTTAATCAACTGGGTAAGCCTGCTGGACACAAGTGCCCCTTTTCAAGGGCAAGCCACGAGCACTGTCTGGTTAAATGATTTACTCAGCGTCATACAGTAGGCAAATGTAGATGGAAGGAATCTAACTCTGTACATTTTGGGTAAATGGAGGTGGAAGAAATCTAACCCTGCACACTTTGGGCAAATGGAGAGGGAAGGAATCTAACCCTGCATACTTTGGGCAAATAAAGATGGAGCAAATCTAATCCTGCATACTTTGGCAACAGGAAGCAGCTCGTTGGCAGTTCAGAGCCTTATCCCTTTATGGTAACTACCTCACATCACAACCAATAGATATGAGTCTAGTTAAAAGCTGTACTAATATATCAATATAATATCACTCTATAGATAGTACCAATCAAATAATACAATAAATAAATCAAAAGACTGCAGAATGTTTGCATATACATTTATGCAGTCCTAAGGTAATGAGCACATGCATGTAAACTCCCGCATCCAGGTAACCTCAGATATTGTAATCAAATTAGATTGTATTGAAAAAGAACTGCTCAATCTGGATCTAAACAAAGCACAGGGAAGATACAGAATTAGTAATAATGACCTGAGACCACCTCAACAAGAAATTACAGTACTCACTGGCTTTGTCCATGTACTAACCCTCACTGACATCTTTTTTCCACTTTATATTCTTAACCCTATCCCTACTCCTGTAACCTTTGCCTTCAATTCTACTCACAACTCCTACTCTGTTATATTGAGAATAACATATATATTATTTCCCTTATCTAAGACTTGCTCATACTTTCTAGTGTGATATTTAAAAATTGCTTAGTTTAATTTTTTGTAGAATTGTTTAGTTTAAATTTTGTAGAATTGTTTAGTTTAATTTTTACTATAATTATTTAATATACAAATGTATTATTACAACTGTTCAGTAGACCAATACTACCTCTGTATTGTGATTATTACTGGTTCTGAACATTGTTAACTTTGTCATTATTCCTGTTTGGAGCTCTTCTCCCCGGGCCTCTACTGAAAATGGAAATATATCCAGTTAGACTAGCCCGGTCAACAAATGTAAAATAAATAAATTATATCTGTTATTTACTAGGTCATATAAATATGGAGAGATTCCTCAAGACATGCACCTATTAAATCTGCCTTTAAGGGAAAGGGGACTAGGACAAACCCAGAGTTATATAGGTTCATAGGTTTATACTATGCTATCTGTCCCAGGGCATTTATAAGCCTAGACAGAATGTGTTTGGCTTTCGCCACCCATTTTAAATTTATTTTGCTATGCCCTTTTTCGAGGTTAGTATACTGTGCCTCTGTCTAACAGTGACACAGAAGTGATACCCGGGGTAAACCTACGATCTCCCATCCACTCATCAAGATTCCTCTTGAAGAGAGTCAATGAGGGACTCTGCCTAACCTGGACTGGGATTTTATTCCAGAGTGAAGGGAGCCTCTGGGTTATGAATCTGTCCCTCCAGCATGTCCTATTTATTTCAGTGCTAAGGTTCAAGTCTCTCGAGCACGTAGCTCGATGGAATTTGGATTTTCTGAGGTGCAGCATGTCCATTAATTCCGGGTTGGACATGGCTTTATACGTCAGGCATAGATCACCTCTGAACAGGCAGTATGCCACTGAGTAGAGCTGGAGTTTCTTTAACCAGGCAGCATATGGCATCTGTTTGAGCCCTTTGATCCTCTTGGTGAGGTACTTTTGGGGTCTTTCCAGTTGCTGCAGGTGTCTGGTAAGGTACATCCCAAAAGAGGCATTGTACTCAATTATGGGCCTGATGAGGGATGAGTAAAGAGGCACGATGACCTCCCTGATCTAGATGTGAATCCCTTCATGATTAGGTGGGCTATATAAAATGTTTTTCTAACCACTTTGGCCACGTGGTTGTCAATTGAGAGATTGCTATCAACTTGGGTCCCCAGGTCCCTAATTACTTCTTCTGTACTTAATGGATTACCACCTATGTGGTAATTTGTGGGCACTTTGTTTTTGTCAAAGGGGATGACTATACACTTTTTGGCATTTAACTTGAGGCCATGGCTCTGGCACCAGTTGTCTGTTTCTATGAGGCCCTTTTGGAGGATGCTTGTGTCAGCTGGAGAGTCAATTATGGTGCCCAGTTTGCAGTCATCTGCGAACTTGGTCAGCCACAGCCCTTCTGTGTTGGCCTGTACCTCCGAGAAATATATACCGAACAAGAGAGGTCCCAGGACTGAGCCTTGTGGGACACCACTTGTAACTGGTTTGGAGTCTGACATGGCTCCAGCAATTCTAACCATGTGGGTTCTGTCTTTGAGCCAGTTTGCAATCCATCTAGTGACATAGGGGTTTATATTTAAGCTGGTGAGCTTATCTATAATGCCCGAGTGGGGTATTGTATCGAAGGCTTTTGCGAGGTCCAGGTAGGCTGTGTGGACCACCTTCCCCTCGTCAATGGCCTTGGTGACTGTTTCAAAGAAATCAACCAGGTTTAAGAGGCAGGATCTGCCCTTAACAAAGCCGAACTGGGTAGGATCCAGTGTCTGTAGGTCCCCAATATCTTTATTTATGAGGTCCATGAGGATCCTTTCCATAGCTTTGCAGACCAAGCTAGTCAGGCTTATGGGGCAATAGTTTCCAGGATCCGTTGAGGCACCACCTTTATGGAGAAGGACCACTGTTGCTGTACGCCACTCTTTGGGCACATATCCTGTAGTAAGGCTGAGATTGAACAGTAGTTTTATGTTTGGGTTTAGCTCTTCTTGGAGTTCATGTAGGACGCAGCCTGGGACACCGTCTGGTCCCATTGATGCTGTGTTTTTTGCTTTGGAGAGGCGGCTCTTACCTGAGCATCTGAGATGTCAGGGGGACAACACTCTGCTTGGATAGATATTTGGCCTTTTGGTGGGAGGGGAGTTTGAGCTGAACCTGTCAGCTAGGATGTTGGCAATGTCTGTGGGTTCAGTGTATTTTTGTCATTTTGGACTAATTCTGAGCATATCTGGGAATTCCCACCCAGGTTCCTAACATAACTAAAGAAAGCCTTGTGATTATCCTTAGTGTCCTGTGCAATTTTTCTCTCGAAGCTGGCCTTAGACGATTTTATGAGTGCCCGTAGTTTTTTGCTAATACTGATCAGAGATGCCTTCCCTTTTTGGGATTTTGCTCTATCATGTAGTAGCTTCCTCCTTCTATTGTATAGTTTGTTTATGGTTGGGGTCCACCAGACAGGACGTCTGCCTTTGGAGGATTGGGTCTTGGTTTTATTTGGGATCGCATGATCCATTCATTCCAGAAGGTGTTCATAGAATGCGTTTATAAAGGATTCTACGGTCTGGGCCGTATTTTCCACAGGCCTGGGGGCTTTGAAGGATTCCACCTCAGTTTTGAGCAGTGTGAAATTTGCTTTAGAGAAGTTTTTCACTGTGGTTTTCTGGGCAGGGGGTGGGGTCGGGATGTGAATATCCAGTGAGATTAGTTCATGTTCTGATCTTACCAGTGAGGGATACACTTCTGGTCTGGAGCATAGAGTCCCCATGTTGGTGATGATCAGGTCCACTATGTTTTCCCCTCTTGTGGGAGTGGTAACAAGTTGTTCCATAGCATTTGAGTTTATAAATTCTAGGAACCTTTGGGCTAGGGTGTTGGAGCTAGAGTAATGCTCCCAGTCTATGTTTGGGTAGTTGAAGTCGCCCAATATAATGGTGTTTGGAGAGACCTTCATATTTTCCAGTGTTCTCAGGAAGGCCGAGTGGGGTTCCTGGGTTTGGGAGGGTGGTCTGTAGCAGGCTATAAACTGGAAGGCAGTTTTACCCACTGTTAGTTGCACATGGATAGTCTCTGATGCTTCGTGCTTTGCCACCAACCTGGAGGTTTGGGTATCTTTGATGAATATCGATACTCCCCTCCTTTTGTGGTTCGGTCCAAGTTTTGGGGCCAAAAGCATGGTATGAGGTGTAACCTGGTAGTGCTGGGGTGCTCTCGGGAGCCCTGAACCAGGTTTCTGTTACTGCACAGATATCGATGTTCTCCATGCTAAGGAGAGTTTCGAAAGTCGTGCATCTTGAGGTTTAGACTTCTGGTGTTGAGTAGCATTACTCTTAGTTTCTTATCCCTTGTGATATCTATGGAGGTGGGTTTGTCTTTTGAGCCTTGCCTAAAAAAGGCACTATGGGGTAGCAAGAGCCTTTGCCAATATCCAAAAGCCCAGGGGTGACAGGTGCAAGCCGTCCCTAGTGAAGCATCGTGGCTTGTCAAGCATATCATCCCAAGCTGACAGGCATTGGATCCCCTTTGAATGACACCAGTACTTAAGCCAATTGTTGAAATTGATCATCTTGTCTTCATATTGTGGCATCATTCTTGGTGAGGGTAAGATGCTACTCAAGGTCAGGGTCATACCGGCCTGGGCTACATGCTCAGAGAGCTCCTCTATGTATCTTTTCATGTAGTCCAGGGAGGTACATCTCAGGTCATTCACACCAACATGGACAATGACTGAGTCATATTTGTACTTGCCTTGGAGTGACCTGAGTGCTTGTGTTATGTGGAGGATCCTAGCGCCCGACAGGCTGCTCACCGTGACCCTCTCCTTGTTCAGCCTGGTGAGCGGGACGTCAGTGTGCCTGACGATAGAGTCACCTATTACAAGTGTATCAGGTGTGTTGTTTAGTCTTAAGGGCTGTGACTGTTTGGCACACTGGCTTTGTGAGATATGTGTTGCACGTGTTTTGTTTTGGGGTAGCGGTTGTTTGGGTGTCTGCTTTGGAGGTCTCTGCTGCTTAGGCAGATCTTTATTTAGAGCCTCCTAGTATGTTTTTGTGTGATTATGTGTTTGGTTTGCTGTCGTGGTAGGTCTATGTGAGACTGGAATTGTAGTGAGTGTGGTTTCCTTCTCCTCCTGACTGGTTATGCCAGTACTGAGTTGAGAGAGCTTAGCCTCCAGTTTGGCTATATGGTTGCATCTCTCACATGTGTTGGAATTTGTCTGTGTACATGAGGCAGTTGTAACATTGCCTCAAGATTCCCAGATTCACCAGCTGGACCGGAGAGGAGACTGACAACTGACCTTTGGACATGCTAGAATAATATTGGGAATTCCTTTATAATTGAAAACAAGGGCCAGTGGGGAGTGAGGGTGTAGTGCTTTTAATTTTTAGTGCTGACTTATATAATTGCTTTAGTGAGCAAGTGCCAGGTAACTTAAGTGCAATGTGTTACAGGTAACTTAAATGCAAAAACGACAAACAGTAACTTTCTTTCAAGTGAAACAAGGTGGTATATAGACCCTTAAGCCTACTTTCATGTTGTGAAAGAATAATGGAAAAGGTAATATTGGATAAATTAATGTCAGTATTGGATGGGCATGCATATGTTGAAAATGGATCTATTACCACCTTTAACATGATGTTCTATAACAATATAATAACTGCTAAGATTGAAAAATTGTGATGTGATGTAATTTATATAGATTTAACTTCAGCATTTGAGAGGGTTATACACAAAACACGGATCAATAAATTAGAACAACTAGGTATCAATGTACTCCTGATTACATGGATAGCTGTTTGGCTTACAAATAGGTCAGATAAGTATCACACAACAATTGGAGAGGTGAAATTCTTGGTTACAGTCTGGGTGTTCCACAGTGACTGTACCTAACTTTTTGATGTGAGGTGTTCTACAGTCTACATGTCAATGACCTAAAATTGTGTAAACTTATTACATGTGTTACAAATAAAGCATGTCTGCAAAATAACTTGATTAAATTGACCATATGGGCACAGGAGAATAATATGCTAATAAATGCATAAAAAATAAGCGTATGTGATTTGGGAGACATAATTTGAAAGGTGAATATTTAATACAGCACACAGTGATTAAAAATGTAGATTAATTTAAGGACCTGGGTATATGGGTAGATCCAGCTTTGAGTTTTTCTAATCATATCAACCAATTGGTTAATGATACTTATAGAAATATCTGTTGTATAAAAAGATTTAAAAAGTCTAGGAAATCAGAAATGATGAAGTCATTGTTTGTTAGGTACATTAGGCCCAAAATTGAGTATGGGATAACAATATGGAAACTTTATAAGAAAACAGGCATGAGTAAACTGGAAAGAGTACATTGGAAATATACTAAGGGCATCCATGGATGTGAAAATTTAAGTTATTTTGAAAAACTAAAATAATTGAACTTGTACAGTGTCTCTTATAGATATCCAAGAGGTGATTTTATCCAGGTATATAGAGCATTTAGAGGCAACTATTTCTGGGAATGTTTGCAGTTTTCAAAAGGTACTACACATTCCTCAGACAACCTGTGTAGACAATTCTATAGGAATGACAAGTGTACTAATTTCTTCTCTGAGAGAGCAGCTGATGCATGGGACAGGCTACCAAATTACATTAAAGCAAGTACTAGTTTTGATATTTTTAAGAACAGCATGGGCATGTATGGGAACACATGTTTTGGTATATTTGCAGGCTAGAATGGCATTAATGACTGTGCTTGAAATATTTGTATGTATGTATGTATGTATGTGTGTATGTAAAGCATGTAGTGTTCTAAGCTGCTAAACATTATTCACTGAGAATTCACTTAGTGCAACTTAGCCTGCAATGAATGCATCATAGCAGTAAAAAAATACATTAATCAAACTAATAAAGTAAGGATTAAGTACTTAACCAGGTGCATGCATATAAACATAAAAACAGTAAGTAAAGAAATGCAGGATGAGAAAAAAGTGAGGAAGATACAGGGGTCAGACCTTTATAACCTAGATATGCAAACATAAATTAGTGGAAAATTGAACATCATGCATAGAAGGAAAAAAACAAACAGCCATTGTAACATTAAAAATAATAGGCTAAACTGAAAGTGTATCCAATGTCTTCACAGAGGACAAACAAACTAAATTAACTCTAATATGAGAATTTTTAGAAGTGAGGCTCAGGAGAACTGATGGAATGATAAAACAAAGATAAAGGAGGCAATACCATAAAATTAAGAAGCCCGGGAAAGACAAGATTAATTTAGGCTTCTGTAAAATCAGTAACTCACAGTGTGACCCAATCTGACTACGTGTGTCTCCTGCCACTAGTCCCAACCAGTCCAGAGAAGAGCAAACATATGAGGAATAAAGCTTGGTTGAAATCCATGGTCATAAAACACTAAAGACAACAAATGCAGCTGAAAGAGTAATGTTTATACACTTAATAACATGCATTGTAAATGATTTTCTTCCCCCTGTCATGTGAAATGCTATTAGCATGAACAGAAATAGAAAGCTGCAAGGCCATTCATGTAAGCTATTAAAACAACCAATTGTATTTTCTATAACAATGTCACAAAGATGATAGCAAATACCTAAAGAACACTGTGCAGTACCTGTGCAAGATCAAAAAAGCTGCAGATGACAGAATATTGTGAGAGGCACTCAATTCAGATACAAGTTTAACCTAGCTGGGGGATAGATGTGCTTAATGTAAGTTATGTAGCACCTCCTCAAGAGTAAAGGAGGCTGCAACAGATAGAGTACTACAGGTGCATGCCTTTATATGTGTGTGCAAATCTGCACACCTACATGAATGTATACTTCTATGTTTTATGTCTGCATGTGTATTTGTGAGTCTGCATGTGTCTGCTCATTCTCATGTCCACGTTTGTATGCACACCAAAATGTTTTCAATGGTCAGCACTGGAAAATAAAATAAACAAAGCATGCATAGTTTTAACAAAATTTAAGTAACTACAAAGAATATTGTATGTGGTTACATCTTTACACAAAAGACTTCAACAGACTATCAGTCTTTAAATATGAATACATTCACCTCCATCATCACATGACAATGACTAAAATCGCATGATGAATATTATAGTAAAATGTAAAAGCATATTTTCTAAAGTCATTTTCTGTTGGCTAAGGTGGTGCAGTGGTTAGCTTTGTTGCCTGACAACAAGAGGTTATCTTGTTTGATTCTTGGCTGGGAGTGCCTTCTGTGATGTGTCTGCATGTTCTCCCTACACTCAGATGAGTTTTAAACACATGCAGTGAGCATGTGCATGTGCGTGTGTGCCTTCTGTGAAGGCTGGGCACTGGGATGACAACTAGACACTCTAAAAACTTCACTGCCAATCAATCTGCAGACCACTGATCTGCTGTGGCGACCCCTAACGGAAGAAGTCGCACGACGTTCTAATATTATTTTCTCATATTCCTCCTTTTTTTCAAAACATGTTTATAATTTACCAAACCATTCAAATTAGGACCTTTACTACAATTGAAAGTAATTTGTCATTGAAATTCCATAAAATTATAAGATATTAAAATGAAATGCACAGGCATGGAAACATAAACTTCGATACTATTCCCACTCAGGTATAATAGATAACGCTCTCAACTAGGCATCAATCCATATGTTACCAGATGGGTAGCAAACAGGCTCACTGATAAAACCTACCTAGTCAAAATAGGGGAAGCCACCTCAAGCAGTAGACCTGTAACGAGTAATGTACCCCATGGATCAGTCTTGGGGCCTCTGTTGTTTGGGATATACTTTTCTGAGGTCCAGGCCAGAACCAGTGGGTTACTGCTGACCAAGTTTGCAGAAGACTGCAGGCTGGGCACTGTCATCAATTCCTCTAGTGATGTGGACATCCTCCAAGAGGGTCTCACCTAAACAAATGACTGGTACCAGAAACAAGGCCTTAAACTGAATGCCAAAAATGCATCATCATCCTCTTTAGGGAGAGCGATGTCCACACAAATTATCACATTAATAACAAGGTCCTAAGCGCACACTCAGTCGTGAGGGTCTTGGGCACCCAGCTTAATAGCAAGCTGACTTTTGACCACCATATTGCCTCTGATGTACGGAAAGCTTTCTACATGGCCCATCTCATTAGTAAGAGTATCTCATCTAGGGACAAGGAGGTCATAACATCCCTGTATTCTTCCCTTATAAGACCTATTATTAAGTACAATGCCCCTTTCGGCAAGTACCTCACAAAGCACATGCAGCAGCTGGAGAGACCACAGATGTTCTTAACCAGGAGAATTCAGGGCCTCAAACACCTACCCTACACAGATGGGCTAAAAGCCCTGTCCCTCTACTCAGTTTCATACAGACTTCTCAGAGGTGACCTCTGTCTGGCATACAAAGCAATCTCAGACCCCGCCTTAATGGGACTACTGCATATCTGCAGTCTACCTCCACTCAAGTAACCCACATGAGTAACTTCAACCTAGTCTGTGACATCAATATGACTTGTTGTTGAGTCAGATTTGTGTCCTAGAGACTCCCCCTTCTGTGGACTAGACTTCCTCTCCACGTCGAGCAGAGTACCTCATTAACCCTTTTTAAGTGCAACCTGGATAACTGAATGGGGAACAGAAAATACACTTCTGAGATTCCACCTGTGTCCCTGCTGGACAAGGACATTGGGTGCTGACTTGTTGGAACATGGGATAAATGCTTGGCTAGGCTTATAAGAGCCTAAGGGCCTATAGCCTAGTAACTTCCTATGATTCTATGATAGACAATCAGTATTGCCACTTTGAAACAATCTCCAAAAAAATAACAATCTGTAAAAAAAAAAAATGTTTTCTTTTTTGATTGCATAAACCTGATCCTAACAATTAGTACACCCCCAAATTTGGCTGAATTGTGAAACTGTTATGGGATAAGGAGTAACAATGGCATTCAACTTCACACTCCATCCCAAATGTGTGTGCTTTTTATATGCTAGTGTGTGTGTGTGTGTGTGTGTGTGTGTGTGTGTGTGTGTGTGTGTGTGTGTGTGTGTGTGTGTGTGTGTGTGTGTGTGTGTGTGTGTGTGTGTGTGTGTGTGTGTGTGTGTGTGTGTGTACACATTATGTATGTACACATGTGCTTGCATTATGCAGGCATATATGAGCAGTCTCTGCCTGATACAGAAAACATGCAACATTGAGGAGTGAATGTTTTTCTTTCTTTCAACTGCTCTACAGCAGAATATAGAAAGGTCATGACAGTCTTGTTTCAAGGATACCTTTGACATGGTACCTGTGATTTTTCTTTGTTACTGTTGTGTGCATTATGTTGATACCTGATCCAGTACATGAGAATATAGTTTAGCACTTGCTTCTATAGCTGCAAACGGGTGTTGATTCTGCTTAATCTAAACATTTTCAAGTCATGCAACTATGACTTAACATTCTCCATTGGAGACATGTCAGCTGATTTACAAGCTTATTGCTTGGAATGATGTTACAGGGATTTCAGTTGATCCATGACAATTATAATTAAATGGACCTTCTACAGAAACAGTAGAAAACAAATTAATTCAATTTGAGTAGCAAGAGTTATTCTGATGTCTGCATGTGCAGATCGTACTACTCTATAGAATAGTCAGAATTACGCAAGGAGACACTATGAGGTGGGGGATCTAACGACTGTTATAGCCCAAAAATTTGCCAACATACCAGAACAGAAAAACTTTAGGGTATTTTCCACTTTCCTAGAAAATTCATCCTATAGAAACGTACTTGATGACTAGAGGATGCTATATCAGAATACTGGAAAAAGAAAGCAGTCATGACATCAGAGCACTAAACAGCAAATTCGATTAAATACCATCTTAAATTTGACAAAGAAACATTGACGTTATTACAAATAAAATAAAAGTATACCTATGAACTTAATATTGTTTAGAAATACCACTCAGTCTTTCAATAATATCAAATCAAACAATACAAACTGAAATAGTTATAAATATTTTTAACAGATGGCTACACCCCCAATCACCTCTCTCATCATTGCTTACTAAGCATATTAACTCTGAAGGTGCATTTTCTCTGAGAAAAAGGTGTTTTATTTTTCATCAGAATGATTTCTCTATACTCAATGACCGTACAAAGCTGGAATTAGTATTGTTTTTAATTACTGGTCTGTGTGGACAAAGCTCCACATGAAGAGGTATGGGGTGTATCTTCCTTTTAAAAATAAACAAAAGCATACTGAACTGTACAATTTCTTTGTGTATGTTAATTAATTAAATGGTATCATCATTTCATGCCAGCATTGTTTGCATGTGTATCTTTAATGCTTTCCTTATTAATTCAAGCTAAATTGTTTACCAGAGTTAATGTTATGCTACAAGATAGCATAAATTCTTATTTTACCAAACAGAAAAATGTATTCCTGAGTGATAAGCATATTAGTACACAAGGGGACAGAAGGTACATGCTGTAGCTTCCTAAGGTATTTAGAAATACATATGAGGCTACAGATTTATAAGAAATAATAGAAGGCGGCGTAGATTTTTGCTGTAGAAAAATACTTTTTCTGTAGCTTGGTCTTAAATAGTCCTAGTTATTTCTCAAAGAAGATGATGGGATGTAAGTGCACTGATACATTTAAAGAACATTAGAACACCTAGCTAAAAAGTGCAAAACAGAATGGGAGAGTAGTAAAGTAGTAAGACTCAAATACTGGCAGACTAGATAGACTTGTCTCCATCAGGTATCAGTGTAAAGGAATTAAGCTAGCATCTTTCAAGCCTGTTTATTGGTACCCAGTATATAGTGAATCAACTGTTTAAACCATTATTGTAGTCAGTGTCTCAAGGCATGGTGAGCAGGTTGACATAAATGCAGAAAACTGTGATTAGAAGATTGAGAGAAGACATTTATATAAACTTACATTTCATACTGAAGATAAGCTCTCACAGCTGCTGCTGTTCTATATATTCAGCTGCAAATATGCAATTACGCAGAAGGAGACTGAAAGCAGTTTGTATTTGCAGAAAAAGTCTCATTTGTCCTTTTTCTTTTATTGCTAGACTTCAAGAAAGGTACTTCTTCCCAAAACATGATTGCCAAATTTGTATAATTTAAGTGTTTTAGCTTTGGCAGAATAAATAGATCCCTTTATTCTCTGTCAACCTCAATTTTGTTGGTTGGATAGTATTATATTTGCATATAAAGGGTGGCATGTTTGTGAATTCTTGAATTCCGGAAGATTAAATCATCAGTTTTTCAAAAGTAAACAGCAATAACTAGGCCATTTGTACTGGCATTTGCAAGTCTACTGTTTACTTTTGTCATGTCCTTTATTTACACCAGAAACAGCATCTTATTTATTCATCACAGACCGTGTATAATTATGTTGATTTAACAAATACAAAAAAAATGTCAAATGTCTCCATTGGCTAGCAAGCTGACAGCAGTTTAAGGACTTTAAAACCATTTCTTGAAATAGCACCAGCCTTTTGTTAAAAGGTGTAAAAGTATGGAAATATTACATGGGAAAACACTGTCTCTTATTTCCATAGGTAATATTTACTGAGTTAAAAGGAGAAAAAACATATGCAATTCTCCAAATGACATTTACATTCTAGAATATAATGCTTATGATAAACCTATATGAGAGCAACTTTGAGGTTTAGTAGACTTGTCTGTAACCGGTACAGCAACAGCTGTAGAGTTTTAATTTTATGTTGTCATTCAAAAGTTAAAAATACAACTCACTGACGTGATAATAGTGCTTATTCTATGAAGAAAAATATCATGTGTAAGCACTGATGATGTTGGAAAAAGGTGCATGACTGCTAAGAGGCTTTTTATTACTAGAGTTTAACGGGGAGTATCCATATTCATTAGAATTCTCATGCCCATGTATTTTATCCAAGATCATCTCAATTTTGACTTTGTACACATTTAAACTGCTCTAAGACAACAAATGCTTAATTTTAAAGAGAATTACAAGTCTTCCATAAATCCTTGGAGGGGATCTATATCACTTCGTTGAAAGGTCAAGTCAATGAAAGGCATTTCATCGGAAATGCCGTTCATCTAATTCCCCTCATGTGGAGGACTGCACTCCCCACTCCACCCACTAATTATATATACCAACTCCGAGATCACACTACAGTGGAGAAAGGGTAAATTTCTCGATCTTCAATGTACCGAGATCTCAGTAAGAACAGTTCGACGAACGTCATACTTGATGCAATTGTACTGAAAATGCTGTTTGATTAACTGATTGTTTGCTGAACTGATAGGGACCTCCTGAAGGAACATATTGAATACCTAAACATGCTTCCTCAGCTGGAAGTCAATTCAAAATCCTTTTTACTAGTAAACTCTATGCATGTATTAACTGGTCCATGCAAAAATCTAATAACTGTTATGCTTAGGCATTTTTGACATCATCAACTTTGAACCATTGTACCGAATATTAACTCTGCCAATCAGGAGCTCAAACAACATAGACATTGTCTTAACTAACTCCGTTGTCCTCTGATCATATCTACAAATATTCTTTTCCCCTTGTTAAAAAAGAACATTTAGCAATCACTTTCTGTCTGAAAACCAGCCCACTAGTACCAGTAACACATCTATTTCAAGGTCTTCATCAAAATCAACCTGTTGTTATATTTGGTCAATCTTTTTAAAATGCATAAATGGTCCATTCATCCTCAATTCCTGAACATTGTCTGCAGCCCTAACCAAGAAATGTTATGACTTATCAGATCACTGTGTAAATAACATTTTTCCCTTTTGTCAGAAGCTTCTTCTTCTGGCTTTTCCCGGTTATGGGTCACCACAGTGGATCACCTGTCTGCTCATGATTGGCAGTGGAGTTTTACGGTGTCGAGTTGCCAGCCCAATGCCCAACCTTCCACAGAAGGCACGCACATGCACACACTCACACCGAGGGCCAATTTAGAGTCTCCAATCCACCTACAGCATGTCTTTAGGATGTGGAAGGAAACCGGAACACACGGAGGAAACCCACGCGACCACAGGAAGGACATGCAGACTCTGCACAGAAAGTCCCCCAGCTGAGGATCGAACCAGAGAACCTCTTGCTGTGAGGTGACAATGTTAACTGCTGCACCACCATGGCTGCCCTTCCCTTTTGTCAAAAGCAAAAGAATAAATGCATCAAACATTCAATTCTGTGGGGTAACAGAATCAATAAATTGCATAAGATGAAATGTAAGCTCCTAGACTTATATAAAGGTTTCCACCTCCCAAGTCATGATAACAGAAACTTAATCCAAATAGTAAAGGACACAAGAAAACTACTTGGAACATCAAGATTACCTATGAGCTAATGACAGCCCAATATTAAGCAGAAATATAAGCTATTTCTGTTTTGTCCTCTGCCCCACAATACCCCTTTCATTGATATTTATCAGGTTCCAACCCTCTACTCCTTAAAAAAATGACACTTCCATGGATTGGGACAACATAACGCACTGCTTACTGGCAAACCTAAAAACGTCACCTTGCCAAACTTGTCCTAAGCAACATAAATCTAAACCTCTTGATAGTATATTCACCAAAAAAATGGAGGAATACTGCAATCATCCCCTTCCATAAAAGTGACCCTTTCCCTGATTCAAGTAACTAACTATAGGCCCATCAGTCCCACTAGCCTAATATATAAATCCATGGGAGATATTATTGTAGAAGTAATCAGTAAGGACATACAAGATTGACATGCTGTAGAACATTCACAGTTTGGCTTTGTCAAGTGCAGATCATGCCTTCTTGTCTTGTTAACTTCTTTGAAAAGTCAAAAAGCTTTAGATGAAGGACCTCTCCTCCACACTCTTTATCTGGACTTAGCAAAACAATTCAATACCACTCTGTCATCATAAGTAAGCTAACTCAACTATACATCAACTCCTTTGTTTGCTGGACTGGTAACTTGCTATCAAACAGAATACACAATCAAAATAAATGAGTTACTCAGTGATAAGTCGTTTGTAACTAGCAATGTCTCTCAAGGCACTGACCTAGGCCTACTAGTCTTTGAAATCTGTTTTTCTGTAGTACAGGCACATGGTAATAACCTTTGCCTGAATGTAAGCTAGCTCTCCTCATAAACTCTCCCTCATATTAATTTACTAGTAGTGGAACAAGGCCTTGATAAAACTAGTAACTAGTGTACTAATCACAGTCTAATCCTAAATGCAAATGCATGTAGTACAGTTGCTTCTGGTAAAACTACTGCTATGGTTCAATATCACATAAATGGAACTCATTTTAAAGCCAACATAATGGAATTGGGATTTTATGAACCTAGACAGACAATCAGCTCTTTTAAATTAGCACATTTCCAATGCTATCAAAAAATCTTTCTGCCTCTCATTTTATCTGTCATAAGTTCTCATCTAGATCCCAGTTCTTCATACATCCTCTTTAATCTGCACTCATTTGCCCCATTACATAATCTAATCCTCCATTTGGCATGTATAGCTGTAAGTAACTCTCTTAATGAAAACGTTCTGAACATTTTATAACTAAAAGAATCCAAAGTTTAACTCCTTCAAGCCTATAATGCCACTCTTGCCATTTACAATCCAGACCTACAGTGCAAGCTCTAAAGTGCAAGCCTATCCCTCTCATGAATACAGCCTCACTGAGCACTCCCTACTAAAATTAAAAACAATTTCCCTCAGCTAAAGATGCAAAATCATGACTGCTAAATACCAAGATTGTGCATCTTTAACTGCAAACTATACAAAATATAGCCTTGATTGCAAAAAACATTTCTTTATTTTTATTTCATTATTATTTATCAGGCTGATCCCCAGCTGCCACAGCAACAAATCCTGAAAGTAGGAATAAACTTGCCCAGTGATTAAACCCCCTTTTCTATTCTTTGTTGTACAGTGGTGATTGAAAAATCAAGTTAAACTTTTTCCTCTATATTAAATGATGTTTCAAAGTTTACTTTAATAGATTCCTGCTAGGCTGTTGACCCTGAATGATCTTTAGAAGCATAGCCATGGGGGGGGGGGGGGTGGCCAAGGATGAACACAGGATAGCAGCATATTTCTTCAGCTCCACCAACATAACTACATTAACAGGAAATTATTACTTCAAAATTCAACTAATGGAATCATTTTCTTTCTAAAAACGTTTGGAATATCATTACCTTGAATAATATCCAAAAAAGAAAGAAAATTTAACTAATTTTCATGTCAGAAATCTTTTTGGAAATTTCTCTCTCATCACTTCTGTTCAGAATGAGTTCCAGCAAGGCTAACAGTCAGGATTCCAGCATTAAGAAAGAGCTTCAGACATTATTATCAACTATACAGCAACTAACAACTAAAATGGACAGACTGGATGTTAAAATTGATAATTTTATAGAAAACCACAAAACAAATGGATGTGCTACACCAAGATCTACAACATCAAAAAGCTCAGATAACAGGTATAGAAGAGACACTTAATGATATGGACAACAGAATTAAGGAAGAAGAAATAAACACTGAATTCTTATTGAAACAAAATACGCACCTTCAATCCAAACTAGATGACTTGGAAAACAGATCCAGACGCAACAATATAAGGATTTTTGGACTGCCAGAAAATATAGAAGGTAATAACATTACATCGTTTTTAAATACTTGGCTTCCCAAAACTTTAGATCTGTCAGAGGCATTTTCTTTTGGCATTGAAAGAGCCCATATGTCTTTATCCATTTCTAATACAAATAAAAAGTATCCTAGATCAGTTATTGTAAGATTTTTATCATCTTATGACAAGGAGATGGTATTAAAATCTGCATGGGCAAAATCACCTATAAAAATTAATGAAGCAACTGTGCGCTTTGACAATGACTATTCTTCTTTGGTAATATCAAAAAGAAAGGTTTTTTACCATTAATAAGAAAGCTTAAGAAAGCACAGTTCAAAACTCATCTTTTATTTCCTTCCAAACTAAAAATCTTTTTACCTGATGTCCCTAGAATTTTTTAACACCTGGACTCTGCTTTGTTGTATATTAAAAAAAAATAAAATATTAGACAAAATAGAGGATATGGAATGTGCAAGTCCTTCGTTAAAAAGAATGGCAACAGGAACTTCTTGGAAGACATCAGAGAAACAAAAAAGACTAAAAAACAAATGACATGTTTTATATTTCTTTGAACTCTTTAATTACAGTTTCTGCATTTACAAGAACACCACAAATATCTTAATGATTTGTACAAAGTTATTTTAATGTGCAAGAACTGAAGTTTGTTTTATGAATAATCAAACTTTCATGAGGAACAAATAACCTGATATAAATCAACTTGTTTCTCTTTTGTGACAAAGAGACCTAAGGTTAGTAATATGATATATTTTCTTTCTTTTCTTATTTTAAATAATAGCATTCTCTTTAAACTAAACACATAGGGGAGGGAGAGGGAGGGCAGGGAGGGGGGAAAAATGAAAAGAAGGAAAAAAAGGGGGAAAATAATCTATTATCTCTTTAAAATTATTTATGCTGTTTAAGTATTACTGCTATATATTATACTATGACTAAATTGCTTAAATACATGATATTAAATAATATGTCATGATATAACTGCAGTTGACTAGAACTAAAGCAGTTGTAAGTAATATGTCTCAGGTTTTATTTTATTAAAACAAACAGCAAGTAAATATCTATGTAGGTACTTTTTTTTTTTTTTTTAGGTAACAAGGTTCTGATAATATTGATATGTGTTTGTAACATACTCTGAATGAGAAAATGAAATGGGACACATAAATATAAGTAATGTTCATGTTAAATAATTGAAAGCTTGGTTTCACTGCCATAGAGACTGCAATGACTTGTGAAGTGCTTCGAGAAGGTTTTACACTGTATAAATCCATTTGCATTCAAAATGAATGTTTGTCACTTACTTTTATTAAAATTCCAGCCAGCATGTTATAAGAGACAATTTAAGTTATAGGTATCCTTGTGAATAGTGTCCTCGAGCCGTTTTAAAAGCTTCAACATTCAGAAAATGCATAGAGAAGCTGAAAGCAGCCATTTTGAACCTTGACCCCTGATTTCACACAGACTCGTCGCAAATTGAAGAAGTAAACCTGTTTCAGGAAGTAGAACTGCTGTAAATGCGGTATTGTGATGAAAAACGAACTTTATGACAACAACATGTGAGTTTCTCTTTATAATAATTTACTTATTTAAGATGTAACTTATAAAATGTAAAAGTTATAATGCTTTTTAATGGCTTAATATGCCATAGTAAACAAATGAAATAATTTAGAATGCATAAAAGCTAAACCTCATGCATATATGACTCTGAAAGCTTATATAATTGCTGCACTTTAATGCATATAGATGCTTATAATTTAAAGATATATAATATTATAATGTATTTATTTTAACTAAGATAAATAAGTATGTGCATTATTATGATTTTATTTCAGAAGAAAATGTCATGTGATACATTTTAAAGCTGCAGTGCAGATATATAAGATATAGCTGGCTTTCATCACAATGATTTATGCATAACTAGGGATCAACATTGCTTTGTAGTATGTTCTTTTATCTTATATACTGAGAATAATCATTTTTATTTAAATGGTAAGAATAAGTAAGAGAAGGAAGCTTCTAATGCATGCAGTTTAAAGTTTTAAAACTACTAACAGTACTGTTATGGCAGAAAATATGAATACTCTAATGTAAGTAATGTCTGAGTCATAATAGCCTGAGATAACAAATGTTATTGAATTCAAATGAGCATAAACATATAATAAGAACCTATCATTACAAATTTTTATTAAACTGCCAAATGGGTATCCTCTTTTTTTTTTCTCTCTCTTCTCTGCTCCCACTTTCAAGATTGTTAGAATGCTATTATGATAATGAACTCATTATATAGAATAGATGTACATAGCATTATTAAGTTGATTATAAAAGTTTTATATGATTATATGAAGGTGTTATATAAATTGTTTAAGTCTTGCTATAATAGATAATCAAAATAAATGAGTTTAACTTTAGTTAATAATAGTTAGTATTTAATTAATTTGGTGGCAGCTGGAGTACTGCTGCTTAGGATAGGGGGATAACTTGAGTGGTATTTGCTACTCAAAGTTGGAGTTTTTAACTCCAGGCTGGATGCATTGTTTAATCCAAACAATATTTTCACCTGATTATTGTTATGTGTATATAGTTTTGACATTCACATCACATTTTATAAACTCATTGTCACTACAAATAAAAGTTAAAATCTCACAAAATTCCATAAGATTTTCACTAAATGCAGCTATAATTAATAGAACACCTAAAGGAGGAGACATAATAATACTGACTTTAGTAAATGCTATTCTGATTATAAGTTTTATATGTTTATAAAAGTTAAATGGTAACTTTAAAAGGAATTTCTTTAAACATTAATGGATTGAATAACCCATGTAAAAGGGCAAGTTTAATGAGATATATTAATCTGCATAGAGCCAACTTAATATTCCTTCAGGAAACACATCTCCTGAAAAAAATATAGATAAATTAGCCACTAATAAATATACAGTCTTGGTTAGCTCAGAACACACACAGAAAAAAGAGGAGTGGCTATCTTATGGAACAAAAATATGCCCATACCTAAAACTATTAAGTCATATAAAGATGACAAAGGAATGTTCTGCCTGGTTACAATACAGATTAATGGGAAAACATATACATTGATTAATGTATACTGGATACCAGGAATTGGCACTAATACAGTGAAACACCATCTCAATAAGATTATATCATTTTCTAAAGGAGATATTATTTTAGCAGGAGATTTTAACTGTATCCTGCATGAAAAAGATACTACTACTATAGGAAAAAGGAAAATCACATCCAATGCAAAACATTTAAAGGATTTCATTAATTTATATCATTTGAATGATATTAATAATCAGACAGATTCTAAATCATTACCATATACTTTTTTTTCTAACAGACATAAAACTTATTCAAGAATAGATACAGTCTTTATTTCTAACCAACTGGTAACAGATCTAACTAATTCTAAGATCATTTCATGCCCTATATCAGATCATAATTCAATTGTCTTCGAATTTATGGTAAATATTACTTATAATGTTCAGATCAAAAGAATACCAGCATACCTAACTCAACTAAAAGATTATAAAGATTATATACTTACAGAGGTGCAACATTTCTTAAACTTAAACACTACACCTGATGTCTCCATTATTTACATTTGGGATGCTCTAAAATCTTATTTATATGGACAAAGTATCAGATGGTATAATAATAAAAGGAAATCTTGGGACAGGGAATTAATAGACATTCAAAACAAATTAGACTCATATAAACATAATAATAAGGAAAATATTATGGACAAAAAAGTCATCGAGGAAATAAATAAATTAAAGGGGAAATACAAAGAAATTTTAAGTCACAAAGTCAAAATAACATTAGAGAAATATAAATTTTTGTCTTACTCAATAAGTCCCAAATACTTACATAGACTTAAAAAATAAAACAAAAAGGCTGAATAAACAAAATCACATCAAAGAAATTTTCTCTCCAAGGAAAAAGAAGAATGTCTCTAGTTTACCAGAAATATTAGATGAATTTAGAAATCACTTTCATAACATTAACCATAATAACATTAATATGGATTCTAAAGACAAAATAAAGAACTTTATAATTACAAACATGAACAAAAACTTAATAAACAACAGACTAGATTAATAGATAAAATATTTCATATACAGAGGTTATCACACAAATAAATAAACTTAAATCAAACAAAGCACCAGGTAATGATGGTATTATTCCTGATATTTATAAAATCCTTCCTAAGAGTACCTATTCATTCATACATAAGGTTTTCATTTCAGCTCAAAATGAATTGTCAACTTCCCATCCTGGTAATACACATTTATTTCACCAATTTTGAAACCCAATAAAGATCCAACTAGATGCACTTCATATAGACCTATTTCATTACTTAATGTTGACTATGTTCATGAATATATTTGCTGACAGATTAAAGACAATCATTCCAAGTATAATAGATATAGATCAGACAGGCTTTATTATAAATAGAAATACTTTTGATAATATAAGGAGAACTTTAACTCTGATTGATTATGCAAACAGAAAAGGTTTGCCAGCCTGATTAGAAGCTCAGCCTCAGTTGGCTAAATAGCTGCATCTCTGTATTTGTGTTATGTGGGGGAGGAGATTGTCTGTGTACATGAGGCAGTTATAACATTGCCTCAAGATTCCCAGATTCACCAGCTGGACCGGAAGGGAGATTGACAACTGACCTTTGGACATGCTAGAATAATATTGGGAAATCCTTAATTGAAAACAAGGGCCAGTGGGGAGTGAGGGTGTAGTGCTTTTAATTTTTAGTGCTGACTTATATAATTGCTTTAGTGAGCAAGTGCCAGGTAACTTGAGTGCAATGTGTTACAAGTAACTAAATGCAAAAACGACAAACAGTAACTTTCTTTCAAGTGAAACAAGGAAATAAGTACAGTAAGCAATGCAGATATCACTAGTGATCCACAGAAGCGCTCAGAAGTTGCATATTAGGTGGAATTAGCTTCCAGGGAAATAACAAGCAAACAAACAACAAGCATATAAACAAAGCTAGATTCAGCAGGCCTGGATCTAGTCTATGCTAGAGCAAACAAGGTGTACCAATTTCAGTAAGATACAGTTCAAATATTCAGGCACTATAAACCTTTAACCAGAAATTCCCAGCTCAGAAGGGCAGAGTCCAGCCTCTTCTCCCACAAGAGTGCAGACCACGAACCTTCTTAATGTAAAATAACTGGCCTGAAGCCCAAGTGCCTAAACCAGAACTAATACACTTGGACACTGGGCTCTCAATCAGCAGTTCCCAACTTAGAAGGATGAAAGCTACCTGTCCTGCCACCACAGTGCTTGCCACAAACCTTCCTAATGTAAAACAACTGGTCTGAAGCCCAAGTGCTTAATCCAAAAGACTTGAATGATAGCTACACTTTAATCAAGTTACAACCAAGCAGTAATAAATACCATTGAATACTTTAGAGAATGTCTGGATTAGTGCTCAAGTTACACAAACAAAGCTAGATCCAGCAGGCCCGAATCCAGTCTATGCCACAGCAAACAAGGCGCACCAACTTCAGTAAGAAACAGTTCAGATATGCATGCACTATAAGCCTTTAACCAGAAATTCCCAGCTCAGAAGGGCAGAGTCCAGCCTCTCTTCCCACAAGAGTGCAGACCACGAACCCTCTTAATGTAAAATAACTGGCTTGAAAGCCCAAGTGCTTAAACCCTCAATCAGCAGTTCTCAACCTAGAAGGATGTAAGCTACCTGTTCTGCCACAACAGTGCAGACCACAAACCCTCTCAGTGCAAAACAACTAACTGGTCCGAAGCCCAAGTGTTTAAACCAAAAGGCTTAGAATGAGTTACACCAAGCAGTAATAAATACAATTGAGTATTTTAAGATGATGCAAAAGTAAAAAGAAGTAGGTAGAAACACAAGTACAGTAAAAGCAGATGAATTTTTTTTTTTTTTTTCTGAACAAGTGCTGAGATCAAAGAAACAGATTTGAGTGCTGAAACTAGAAAACTGGCTAGTTATAAGAAAAAAAACAAGCTAGAAGGCTTCCCTCAAACACAGAAGGGCTTGGGGGCTCAGAAGCCTACAAATAGTCTGTACCACTTAACAAGAAAGGCAGGAAATAAGCTTAATTTTTTTTTCTATTTCCCAGATTCCTCTATATTAAATGATGTTTCAAAGTTTACTTTAATAGATTCCTGCTAGGCTGTTGACCCTGAATGACCTTTAGAAGCATAGGCATGCATTCCCATGAAGTTTAGCCCTTTTAATTGAAGTATGAATAATCCAGAGCAGGCAGAGTATTTACGTTCCAAGGAAAAATGGCTCAGAAGTGGAGTTAACCCTCCTCCTATAGTATCCAATAAAATAGTCTCAATAATAACGAAATCCAGATACGGAGGAGTGAACACAGCTGTAGGAGATGTAATGAATAACCCAAACGCAGTAAAGGACTGAAAACACAAATATATTTATTTGTAATTTCACCTACTTGGCTTCTTCAGACTCGTACATGAAACCATAAGAACATGATAACAACAAATATATAGCTCTAAAAAGGGCGGGAGAATGCTAATCATTGACTCAACCCAGAACAATAAAAATTAAAAAACAACTCATTCTGTTGATAATACTTCATGCATAGGTTAAATATATTGAATAATGATCTGTACAAACAACTAACATCTGCAGTTAGCAAAAGTCAAAATAACATTAGAGAAATATAAATTTTTGTCTTACTCAATAAGTCCCAAATACTTACATAGACTTAAAAATAAAACAAAAAGGCTGAATAAACAAAATCACATCAAAGAAATTTTCTTCAAGGAAAAAGAAGAATGTCTCTAGTTTACCAGAAATATTAGATGAATTTAGAAATCACTTTCATAACATTAACCATAATAACATTAATATGGATTCTAAAGACAAAATAAAGAACTTTATAATTACAAACATGAACAAAAAACTTAATAAACAACAGACTAGATTAATAGATAAAAATATTTCATATACAGAGGTTATCACACAAATAAATAAACTTAAATCAAACAAAGCACCAGGTAATGATGGTATTATTCCTGATATTTATAAAATCCTTCCTAAGAGTACCTATTCATTCATACATAAGGTTTTCATTTCAGCTCAAAATGAATTGTCAACTTCCCCATCCTGGTAATACACATTTATTTCACCAATTTTGAAACCCAATAAAGATCCAACTAGATGCACTTCATATAGACCTATTTCATTACTTAATGTTGACTATAAAATGTTCATGAATATATTTGCTGACAGATTAAAGACAATCATTCCAAGTATAATAGATATAGATCAGACAGGCTTTATTATAAATAGAAATACTTTTGATAATATAAGGAGAACTTTAACTCTGATTGATTATGCAAACAGAAAAAAGAAAGATTTGACACTCATCAGCCTTGATATAAGTTCAGCATTTGACTCAGTAAGTTGGAACTATTTGTTTATCTTATTGAAGTGTACAAATTTCTCTTATACATTTGTGAATGTAATTGAACATCTATATAAAGGAGCATTGGCTTACATTAAAATAGGAACATATGTCTCACAAAAAATACCCATATTAAAAGGTACAAAACAAGGGTGTCCACTTTCACCATTATTATTTACTTTAATAATGGAGCCTTGGGCTAATTTGATTAGAAACAGCAATGATATAGAAGGATTTGATATAGACGAAAATACAATATCTAAAATCCAACTTTTTGCAGATGATGTTTTAATTACATCAGCAGGAACAAATTCTTCTATGCAGTCATTATTTGATAAGATGACAGATTTCAAGAATATTTCTGGTTTGATATTTAATGAAGAAAAAACTAAAATATTACCAATATACACAGGGAAAAATGTTCTCACTAATGATTTTCTCAAATACATACCCAATTCAGGTCAAATAACTTATTTAGGCATAATATTAACTAAATATATTAAATCCATTATACATAATAATTATAGTAATTGTCTTCATAATATACAAAATCATTTCAATAGCTGGAACAATATGATTTTTACCATGGAAGAAAGACTCACAATTATTAAAATGATAATATTCCCGAAGATATTATACATAATACAATCAATAATACTCCACCTACAAAATAATTATTAAGAAATTAAATTCACAAATGTTAAATTTCTTATGGGCACCTAATAGACCTAGGATTGCATTAAAGAAACATACTAATAGTTGGTCTCAAGGGGGCATATCATTTCCAGACTTTAATTTATATGCTATCTCTTCTATTATAAAAGTTATAACATTGCTAATAGATCAGTCATATGTTGCAAAATGGAAGGAATATTGGGAATTAATTAGCATGCACTTCACAAAAATATTGTTAATACACAAAAATACTACTATAAACAATCCCATGTTATGGTTACTAAAAGAGTTTTGTACCTCATCTATTACACCAAAATATATAGCTAGTTACCCATTAAATATTATTATTAGATATCGTAATTTTATATATATACATCCTAAGTATAAGGAATGGAATTTTATCTTATTTCCTATAATGTATACACAAGGTATTCTTTTATCATCCACCTCTGGAAGAACTCTTCTAGTCACAGAGAATAATTTAAAGTATTGGTATCAGATGCTGTCTGACAATAAAGTAAAAAATTTAGACTTCTTAAAGCAAGAATTTGATTTGAGAGAAACATGTTGGTTAGAGATTCAAACTTTTAGACAACATCCTACTAACAAACTTGATTTAATGTCTTTAACAGTTAAATAATCTCTTCCAATACTGATTGACTACTTGATATTAAATTTACAACATAGGGTTTCTGATAAAGGTAAGCTCTCACACATACATAAAATTATTAGAGATGAAACCTATTATAGTTCAGATAATTACTGGAATTATTTCAATTCCATTAATGGTGAATTACCAAAACAACAAGATAAACAATATATATTGGAATCTGCTTATAAAACTACTTCTTCTATTAATTGGAGACTTTTTACCTGGAAATTTTTACATAGAGCTTTCTATACACCCTTAATGATGAATAAAATAAACGATAAAGACAACATATGTAAGAGATGTACTGTAGAAATAAATGCTGATTGGGCACATATGTTTTACGATTGTATAAAACTGAAGGAATATTGGATGTTAATCAATGATTTTTTGCAGGCTCTTTTCACAGATAATTTCATAGTCTCTAAATCACTTATATTATTTAACACCCCTGCTCCTAAATGTGTTAAAAAAGTTAAACTTCCTTTATTATGGTCAATTCTAGCAGTGGCTAGAAAAATAATAACCAGAAACTGGATTTCAGATACTCCTCCTTCATTTAATGAATTTAAAAATGTTATGATTGAAGTGTGTCATATGGAACTAATGACAATAAAGTCAAGAACCATTAGGAAAACATCTTACTATAATATATGGGATACCTTACAAAACTTGTTAAAACAGTCTTAGTTTCATTAGTAAAATGTTACAGTTTAATTAATTGATTTGATTTAGAGTGGATGTCTTTGTAAATAATTTAGTTGTTTTATCAAATGTTATAACTGTTTATATGTTAACTGCTTGCATAAGATTGTTATAATATTTATTTTGTATGTTAAAACTAATAAACTTTTTTTAAAAAAAAAGAAGCATAGCCATGCATTCCCATGAAGTTTAGCCATTTTAACTGAAGTATGAATAATCCAGAGCAGGCAGAGTATTTACGTTATCCATTCGATAACTGATAAAGGTGCTACTCCAGGTATGAATTGATGGTTTTCCATCTGTTCATCTGGATTACATTTGAAAAGAATGAGAAAAGTACTTTGTTTATATGGAGAGAAAGGTGATTCCAAAGAAGTAAAATGCTGTGTGATGCATATATATATATATATATATATATATATATATATATATACATATCTATCCCTCCAATATGTTCTATTTGTGTTGTAGAAGAGATTAAGATCTCTTGAGTAGGTCTTCATGGTATCACTGGACTTGTGGATGTGTGGTAGGTATGAGTAGATAGGATCTGTTAAGACTCTGTACGCGATTCAGAGGTCACCCCTTAATGACCTGTATGATAAATAGAATAGAGACAATGCTTTGAAAAAATCATTGTAGTTCTTTTGATTTAGACCCCTGATGTTCTTAGTGAAAAAATGCTGAGGGCATTTAAGTTGTGTCAAATTTTGAAAAAGTGCAGGCCTAATGAGGCATTTTACTCAACGATCGGTCCTAATGCAGTGGAATAATCGCATTGTTATACTTTCACGCCATACTAATAAACTGCGTAATGAAAAGGACTTTCTTAAAACAGAGGATAATTGGTGACTGAAGGACAGATCACTGTCTATATATGTTCCCAGGTCCCTAACTACTTCATCACTTTTAAAGAATGTGTTGCAAATGTGATAGTTGCAGGAGACTTTGTGCTTCCTAAATGATACTCTTGTAAAATTTTTGCCATTTACTTTTAGTCCATGATTTTGACACACTGTTTTTATGGGAAAGGCCCTCTTGAAAGATTTTTTTGTCATCTGGAGAGTTATTATAGTACCTAGTTTACAGTCATCAGTAGAATTGTTAGCCACAAGCCCTTCACATTAGCTTTGACCAACAAGAAGTAAATGCCAAAGAGAAGTGGCTCATGGACAGAGCAATGTTGTACACCACTGGTGAAAGGTCTTTTGGAGGAGATAGGGTCACCCACCCTAATTCCATTGGTTCTGTTTGTCAGCTGATTTGCTATCCATTGAGTTACACTCAGACTGGCATTTAGATGGAAGAGTTTATTAATAATACCAAAGTGAGGAATGGTGATGAATGCCTTTGAGAGCTTTAGATGGTGCATGCTTATTTTCCCTCATCCATTGCTTTGGTGACCTTCTCAAAGAAGTCACCTAGGTTGAGTAGGCAGGACCTGCCCTTCACAAAACCGAATTGGCTTGGGTTAGATGTTTGCAGGTTGCTCATGTCCTTGTTTACTAATTCCATAATGATCCTTTCCATAGCCTTACAGATGAGGCTCATCAGACTTTTTGGTTTATAATTACCTGTGTCAGTTGATGCCCAGCCCTTGTGCAGGTGGATGACTGTTACTTGTCCTCTATTCATCTGTTACCTAACCTTACAGAAAGATAATTTTGAATAATCTCTGTAGGTGGTTTGATGGGTCCTGTTTCAGCCTGGTGAGTAGGCATTCTGACATGTTATCTTTCCCAACGGTAACAATGTCCTTGGCCTTGGATAGTGGCTTTAAGACTTGTTCTTGAGAGATTTATTTTTCGGGGGTGCAGAGATGCTGGCATGTGATCTGGGAATGCTGGGAGGGAGAGGGGTTAAGTCTGAGCTAAATTTATCTGCTAGTAAATTGGCTACATCCTCTGGGTCTGACTAGGTAGTATAATTTACTATTAGTGCTGTGCACTGCTGGGCATTGCTTTTGTGGATTCTAACACTGGGCTCAACTCATTCCCACTGTGTGTGTGTGTGTGTGTGTGTGTGTGTGTGTGTGTGTGTGTGTGTGTGTGTGTGTGTGTGTGTGTATGTGTGTCTGTGACTGACCCATTTAGAATGGACCTGTGCAAATACTTGTCAGTACCTGACTGACCACAATGCTTTCTCACTGAAAGAAAACTCAGTGGCCTGAATCACAAAATTTAGGCAGAACTCGATATGCTGCAGGCTACTAAAATGAAACCTCTACCTCACAAATAAAGCCTCAACAGACCATATCCTGCGAGACCTATTTCAAATTTGCAGTCCCAATGGTAGGATGAACACCTGTTTAAGGGATATCAATCTCTTAGCAACATAAATAGAACATCTTAGAGGGATAAATATGTATCACAGAGAATACCGCCTTCTATGGAGCCATCTTGCATGCCACATAAAATGAAGAACACTTACTGTATTGAAATGTAGCTTGAACAAATAGAAGGGAAACCATAAATTCACCACTGAGGTAGAACCCATGTCCCTCATGTACAGGGTTCAACAAGTAAATGTCCTAACCAACATATCCTTGTTTTTCCCATAAATGGGTTACACATATGCACAATGTAAGGGATAAAAACTGTCATGGGAATGGAAGGGCTAAGCTTCTTAAGATCTTAACAGACAGATAGTACTAAGTAGCTATGAACCTATGTGTGTATGTATTTATATGGGTTTATATTCGCATCTGTGTGTATGTTTATAAGGGTCTGTCTCATAAGGTTGAAACACCCTAAGAGTGAATCCAAGAAGATTGACTCTCGGAATATTGAGCTAGCTTGTCATTATTTTTTTGTAGTTGGGTGTTTTTCCTTTCTCCAATGTGGACTGATCTTGGAATTGGGATATATAATAGGTAGGGAGCAGGGAGGGAGCTTGCCTTCCTGCAAAATCACAGTTTTAAATGTTGTTGGCTTTCAGAAGAAAAGCTGCCTCAATGTTCTGAGATTCAGCCTTCTTGAATTGGATTATATGTTTTTTCAAGCTTATGACATTGATCCATTTATATATGTATGTGCAGGATTGTATGTGTGGATATGTGCGTATATATTTACACTATTTACAAATATTTGTACATCTGCCTGTACAATATACACATGATATTATATGTATATATTATGTATAAATGTATGCATGTAATGTGTTTAGTTGAATGCTAAAATAATCAGTTATTAAGTGAAGATACACTTTTGGTCAAAGAATTAAATGTTCAAATGATCTGTTGTATCAGCTTGCACTATTTATGGCCGACTGACATTTCCTGAAAGTGGTATTATCAGGGTGTTTATATATATATATATATATATATATATATATATATATATATATATATATATATATATATATAGATATATATTCTGTGGGTGGGTGGGTGGGTGAGGGTGGATTCCCCCACATTGAGAGGGTATGGGAAAACCCTTTTTCTTATTTTTTATAGTAGGTATAGTGTATTTTTAAGTAGTATGTATAGGGTGCTTATTTTCTTTTCTTTTTTAGTGGGGATGCTGATTTTATTTGGAAGGGTCAAACAATGAGAAATTTCAACCATATTGTATAGCATAGTTAATGTGATTTTTTTTTCATGATGTTCAACCATTCTATGTGTGTGTGTCTGTATGTGTGTGTATATATATATATATATATATATATATATATATATATATATATATATATTTAAATTATTTATTGACATTTGTTAATAAATACAAATAAAATAAATATTTTATATATATATATATATATATATATATATATGTATATATATATATATATGTGTGTGTGTGTGTGTGTGTGTATGTTTGTGTGTGTGTATGTGTATATATATATATATATATATATATATATATATATATATATATATATATATATATATATATATACAGAGAGAGAGATACAGATATAGATATATAGATATATGCACACATGTGTGTATACATACATATATACATATGGAGCTACTGCATATACTCAAATTCCCAATCGTATATTGAGAGAGAGAAGGAGAGAGAGATGGGATTCATTAACGCATACACTAAGTGTACACTAGGTGTACACTGTTCTGAGTGAACAGACAACACAAGCATAACTCTACACTTTCTCTCTCCTAATTTTAGTCTTCCTACTGATTTCCTCAAAGCTTTAAATATCAAGACGGGTTCATAAAGATTACAACAAAGTGCAGACTACATTTACACGTAATGTAATATTTATATATACAGTATATATGGGTTTATATCACATGATCAAAACATGAAAACCGCGAACACCATAACATCGAACTTCAAACCCCGAAAGTGTAAAACTCTGAAAGCTGAGAACAGCGATTTTTTTTCCCTGGGAAAAAAATTGCTGTTCCAGCACAAAACATGAAACACACAAACACTACAAGCCATTTCTAAGGGGGGGTGGCTTTGCCCCCCACACCCCCATACCCTCCATTTAAATATAGCAACTCCAAGATCGCAAGACATTGGAGGAAATAGCGAAGCCATGGAAATGGTCCACCAAATTATTCTGCGGCTTTGGTATTTTCAGTCTTCGAAATTCCAAGTTCAAAGTTGTGGCGTTCACGTTTCTCAGCTTTTGAGCTTCCGATATACACCCTAGATATATATATATATATATATATATATATATATATATATATATATATATATATATATATATATATATATATATATATATATATGTGCATATGTATACATCTGTATATATATATATATATATATATATATATATATATATATATGTGTGTGTGTGTGGGTGTGTGTGTGTGTGTGTGCATATGTATACATCTGTATATATATATATATATATATAAATATATGATATATATATATATATATATATATATATATATATATATATATATATATATATATATATGTGTGTGTGTGTGTGTGTGTGTATATGTATATATATATATATATATATATATATATATATACACACACACACACATAAATACATAGATACACACAGACATGCATGTAGCTGTATAGTTTCACCGGCCAAGTCATCATTCAGGTTAGCAGTGGTTTCTGACACAAATGTGGCTGTCAAAAAGTGAAAAATTGTTGGTTAATTTTCAGGCCAAATTATTAACATATGCCATATTAATATTTGTGTTAACTTGACCAAAGGAGAGTTGATGGTATTTTGCGGTATCAGTTAAAAGATAGCATAATGATGGAAAAATACTCAGTAACTACCTTCACGTTGCAGATATCTGTACATGTTTAGCAATAAAATATACAGATATGCACTAATGTCATATTTATGCAAAAATGTCAAGAATTATCCACTAAGCAGCTTTGTGGAATGGCATATCATAGTCCAACATAGCTCATTGGTCAGGAACAGCTGATCACCCCTTGTAGTGATCAGTAACTAAGAAAGTGTGATTTTTCTGGTAAATTATGAATAGGTGTTAGATTAGTATTTATGTTAATAACTTAATCAAGACTGAGTATATAAATGGCACTTCATGGTATCAAATGAAATCATGTGTAATGCTTCAGTTTTCTGATATTTATACTTGCTTATTAAGAAAATATGCATACATGCATAAATATCATATCTCTGTAAATATCTCAGCCATTACTCACCTGAGTGCATTGTGGAACAGCATTTCATATGCTCAGTCACTGCATAGGTCATAGATGGCACCTTAGACAAATGGGATTCTCAGTATAAAAGAAAACATTTTCCTGGAAACATTATGTATATATGCATTATGTTAATAATGACAATAATAACTTGAACCAGAAAGCACTTACATGGTACTTTATGGTATCAGATCAAAGCGTATATGATTCTTAAAAAACTTTGCACTGATAGCTGGCATCTAACTAGCATTGCTTTGCAGTTATCTGCATTTATTTGTCCATTAAATATGTACATTTTTATAAATCATAATTATACAAACACTGAAAAATGGATGAGCATCTACAAAATCACTTTGACATCTATATAACTTCTTTGCAGCTAACTGAAGATCACGTCTGAATCATAGTAAGTTACCAGGCTAATGGCCCAAGGGCCCTTACAAGCCTTGCCAAATTAAACTTGTTACCATGATCAGCACCTATTGCCCCAGCTCAAGTGGGACACAGGTATAACCCCAGTGGTGAACTTGCAGTCACCCATCCAGTCATACAGATTGAGTTTGAAGAGGCCTAATGAGGTGCTCTGTTTGACATGAAGTGGGAGTCTATTCCAAAGGTATGGAGACCTCTGGAAGACAAATCTGTCCCTCCAGCAAGTTCTGTTGATGTGACATACCAGCTTTAGGTCCTTAGACTGAGTAACCCGTGTGCCATTTGACTTGCAGATGTGCAGCATGTCCAACAAAGCATAGTCAGAGACTGCCTTAAATGCAAGGCAGGGATTGCCACTGAGTAGTCTATATGAAACAGAATAAAGTGACAGTGATTTCAGCAGATCCACATAGTATAGCTGCTGAAGAGCTTGAATTTTCCTTGTGAGGAACCTTTGTGGTCCCCAATGGATGTAGGTGCTTTGAAAGGTACATACCAAAAGGGGTGTCATACTCAATTATTGGCCTAATGAGTGAAGAGTACAGGGAGATGATAACTTCTCCTTTTCTTGAGGCAGTGCCCTTACTTACGAGATGAGCCATATAGAATGTCCTTCTTGCCGCTATGGAAACATGGTGATCAAAGGTATAGTTGCCCTCAACCTGAGTACTAAGATCTCTCACCACTGAGTGCATACTTGAGGTATTGATATTGATGTGGGAGTTAGCATGCACATTGCCCTTACTTAAAAGGATGATAATACATTTTTTTGCATTGATTTTGAGGCCTTGACTTTGGCACCAATCATTTATTTGCGTAAGACCTTCTTGAAGGATGTTGACATGTGGAGATTCTATGACCGCACCCAGTTTGCAGTTGTCAGCAAATGTTGTCAGCCACAGTCCCTTGATTTTAACTTGTACTTTAGAGATATAGATTCCATACAGTAGAGGACACAGGACCAATCACTGTGGAACACCACCGGTTACAGGTCTGTTGTTTGGGGTGGATTCCCCTATTTTGACTGTATGGGTTCTATCAGTGAGCTAGTTCCAAACCCACCTTACAATATAAGGGTTGATATCTAGCTGGGAGTGTTTGTCAATAATGCCTGAGGAAAGGATAGTGCCAAATGCCTTGGCTATGTCTAGGTAGGCTGTATGCACAGATTTTCCCTTGTCCATTGCCCTGGTGACCGTCTTGAAGAAGTCCACCAAGTTTAACAGGCATGATCTTCCCTTGACAAATCCAAACTGGGTAGGATCTAGTGTTTGGAGATTGCCTGTATCTTTGTGGATAAGGTCCATGATGATCCTCTCCATGGCCTTGCAGATAAGGCTAGTCAGGCTAATAGGTCGGTGGTTCCCAGGGTCAGTAGAAACGCCACCTTTGTGCAAGTGGATAATGGTGGCTATTTTCCATTCAGCTGATATGAAACTGGTGCCTAGACTGTGACTGAAAACATACCTCTCAACCCATCAACAAAAGAAATAGGGACAAAGACCCAAAAATATGAAAACATATAAAATATTGCTCCTATAAACTTAGAAAGTTGGTAGAATGATGGATTTTCCATTGTTATATATTTTCTGAAGGATATAACTTCTAAAATAATGACTGTTATTAGCTAGTGATTTTAATCCTCTTTGATTTGCTAGAAAAATCACAAGTTTTATGAAGAACAGAACAAAAATAAGATGCAGAAATCTGGACATCCTGCAAAAATCTGTACAGTTGAGAGGTATGATTGAAAAGAGCATCCAGTGGTGATGCTAATTATTGTTTGAGCCCATGTAGGACACAGCCTGGGATGTTAGCAGGTCACATTGATGCTGTGTTTTTGCCCTTAGAGAGGTCATTTACAACCTGTTCTTTAGAGATACAAGATAGGAGACAGATGGTAGAGATGTCATTAGGTATGCGTGGTGGGGACAGGAGAGAAATGTTTTCACCAAAACCTGTCAGCTGACAGGTTAGCTATGTCAACCAGCTCAGAATGTGTGTTACCATTAACTACTAGTTTGGCACAAATCTGGGCCTTGCCTTTTAGGTAAAGAATGTTACTAAAGAACACATTATGCTTGTCCTTTGTTGAGGAAGCTAACATGGATTTGAAGTTTGCTTTGGAAGACTTCACAAGAAATGTTGTTTACTTATGTAAACAGAGGAGAGAGTGCCTTCAGTTTAAAGCCTGCTCCTTGTTGCTCTTAGACAGCAGTTTATTCCTTTTAATGTAAATGGTGGTTGTCCATGAGGCAGGTTTGCTCTTCCTTGAAGAGCTTGTTTTGGTAATAACAGCTACTGCTGAATCAATGTAGTTATACAGGTGCTTTTATAGGGCATTGATTTACAGTTTGGCATAGTTACCGGCACCGTCTGATGTGAGAGGCACAGTGAAGTTATTTATATCATCCTGTAATAGGTTATAATCTGCTTTGGAAAAGTATTTTAGTCTAGTTGCTGCTGAGGGGATGGGCAGGTGTGACAGTTACTTCAAATGAGACTGATTTGTGGTCAGATCTTATCAGGGATGAACTCACAGTGGGGGTACTACATTGATCTCCCATATTTATAAGCACCAGATCCAGGATGTTGGCATCCCTATTAGGGGTGTCAACCAGCTGGTCCAGAGCACTAGAGTTGACAAAAGTCAAAGAACCTTTGGGCAGATGAGTGGGAGAGTGAGTAATTCACCCGTTCAATGCTATGGTAGTTAAAGTCACCCAAAACCATGGTGTTTGGTTGTATCTTGATAGATTCAAGTTGATCCAAACAGGAAGAGTGGATGTCCTGATTCATGGAAGGGTTTTATAACTGACAACGACTTGAATAGGTGTCATATCAACAGTTAATTGTACCTGAAGTATCTCTAGTGTATCTGTAAAAGAAAACACAAAGATCAATGCATGTTAGGTTCAAGCAAGGCACCCTTTGTTACTTGCAGCAAGGAGACAAAGCATGTAGGTACAAGGTTTGTCTGATTTTCCATAGTTCAGCCTACAGTTTTTCTGCAGTTTTCTGCAAGTTCACAGAAAGATACTATTATTAGATTTGCTGCTGACATGGTCAGATAATCGCTGTCTTGCAAAAACATATTTGAGAAAAACAACCTGGCCTTGGGCTTGTTTCAGCTTTCCTTAGTTTCTCACAATTCTTTCTCTAGTTCTGATATGATACATTCAAGGTACAGGTACAGTCCTGGCCTCAATACACATTCTGCTGACCATGGTGGGTTTACAGACATCCACTCTTCTTTTTTCAGAGCTTCTAGCAGCTGCATATTTTTCACACAGAATAAGCAGAATAAATGTATTAACTCCTTTTAACCCTTAATGCACATAACCTGCATATTGCAGTTATATATTTCAATACACTAAGCCTATATATTGCATTGCAGTTATACATTTTCCTAACATTTCCCCCCCTTTTAATTCTTTATTCTACTTTCAAAACAAGCATAAACAGTTTTTCTTCCCTTAACCATTTCCCACTCAGGATTTGCAGTTAGAGAGTCATTCAGTTCAAGCTTGTGAAAGTATTTCTTCAGCTTTTAATCAGTACCTCTAACTCAACATTCTGATATAAAGTCTTTGAAATTGAAGTGTCTATGAAATTTTCAACTAGTCCTTTTATACAGGGGATGCAGCAGCATCCACACACCATCAGTAAGGCTGTCCCTACACAGATGGCAATCAGAATGTTCATCAAGATGCTGCCCCAACCCCCGAACCATTTTTGGAAAAAGTATGTCAATGGATTCGGTCCTGGTTTGGTCATAGCCGACACTTGCTGAATTATTTTGAGATGGCTGTCTATTTCATGTTTTTTGTCAGGAATAAATGAACAGCACTCCTCCTGGATTAAAGCACACAAACCTTCTTTCGCCATTAGGGTGAAGTCGAGAGCCATGTGATTTTGAAGCACTACTGTCCTCATGGCTGTGAGTTCATCAGTCACCAATTCTAGGGCGGAAAAAGTCGCATTACTCATTGTTTCAAGAAGTTTGGATAGTTTTCTCAGCTCCCAGATCGATTTCACTGCTCCGTATGCTGGTATTATGCCCGCTCAAGATATGACGTCATCACCAAGATCCATGTGCGACAGTCCTTTGTCATTCACATGGGCTAAATCATGGTGATATATCCAGGATGCATCAACTTGTCCCACCGGATTAGTGGGTTTCTTGATTTCTCGAACATTTAGAATTTTCCCCTGGGGTAGTGTCGATACATGTGGTATTGCTGGAATCAGATATGCCAGAAAACAGATTCCAGACCAATTGCCTGGTAGCCATTTATATGCTCTATCACCACACATGAGGTAGCAGTTAGGAATTGCTATTGAGATGTTGCTGAATTTATAGTTGCCGGGCTTTAGTTGGGTCATAGCCCAGAACATTTTACTTTACACAATTTGATTTTCATCAACCGTTTTCTTTCTTTCAGTGGAGTCATTGCTATTGCCAACTTGCAATTGTTGGCCCTTGTTTGTCATGGTGAAGGAATTTCCAGTACAGTAATGTATCACTGTCATGTTACAGGTGCTATTTCCAACCTCTGTCTTTCCGTAGTTTTGAAAGCACACTGTTCCTCTTTTTGCCTTGGGTAAGAATAGGGTCACTCTTTTAATTGATGTCACATTCACTGCATCTTTCCGCAGTACTTGCCAGGTTTGGTTCATATTTAAGGGAATCTGTATTAAGGCTATTCCTCCATGTGCAGTAGGAATAGCTGCACAGACCCAGCAATTAGAGATATTGAGTGTGTCTGCGTAAGTGTGCTTAATAGCCTGATAAGTATTGAAATTTGGGTGCCACTTTGCACGTTTAGTTCGCTCTACTTGTGTGGCAGAGAAGAGAAATGACCACAATAAAAAGATTATTGCTACCAGTATAGTTAACAGGATGGTCATGCAATATTTCTGCGGGAATGATTGCTCTGCATTCCTGTTTTTTCCGGTTCCTCCAAACAGATGTATTTGGATCTTTCTTGCTTCCATCATCTTTGCCTAGGACAAGTGATCTTACTCTCTGCAAAACACAGCAAAGCCAAGAAGGCGAACCAACCGATAATGTTCCAATAATGCTCCAAAAGTGCTCCAATGATGATGACCAATTCAGTAAAAATACTTTAATGTAAGAACATGTGATACAACAGCAACAACAGGCAATTTCCACCACAGCAGCAATAACAGGTTAAGTGCTTTCTCCTGGTGTCAATACCAGGCTTCTTCAGAACACTTTGAACCAAAAACAATGCGCTTAAATAGTTTTCAATTCATCATGTGACCCCCACCCTCATTATACGACAATGATACAAATCTTTACAAATGAAGGTCATTAGTTTCAAATAAATCTTGATAGTAGTAAATATATAAAAAGATCCACTGAAAAAGAACAACATATTTAAAACAGATTAAAACTTGTTAAAACTTGCGCCCAACAGTGCAAAAGAGACCTGGAACCACATAAAATAACTTATATTAATAAATATTACTTGAAAATCAAAAAATAAAACATATTTGTCAAAAAATGACCAAAGACTATACTCTTATAAAAACAAAACAAAAAAAAATAATAACCTACTACTTTATTATAGTCTGGCAGCTCTTAATTTGAGAACACTACTGATATTAATATTATTGTTTAACCCCGGAGCTTTCCCTGCATCCAGTTTTCGTTGCCATAGCAACTCTCTGTACTCTAATTTCGATTCCCAGTTACCACCCCTAGGGTCGAATTCCACTTGTTCCAAAACAACTAGGGTTGGGTGAGTGGCCTAATGGTTAAGGTGTTTGCTTTAAAAACACAAGGTGCAGGGTTTGAGTCTCACAAGGGATAATTGGCTAGGCTTAAAATGGCTTGCAAGGGCAATTAGCCTAGTACTAATCTATGAACCATATTGGTGCAAATTAGGGAATGTTTGTAAAAGGCATTGGTCTCTTTTCTTTTACTGATATCATACAAATGTTCATAAACCCTTCTATTAAGATGCCTTTCTGTTTTCCCTATATAAAAACTGGAACATGTTTCACACTTGCCCAGGTACACCACACCTTTTGATTTACAATTAAAATATTGAGAAGGTCTTATATTAAATTTCTTAGAAGGAATGTATAAGGAAACTTGATTTAGCATGTAGGGACATTGATGACATGCCCCATATTTGTAAGTGGCTTTCTTTTTCTATTGTCACATATTAAATTTCTAGTTCCCCTTTCCATATACTCCTTAAGGTTCATGTCTCTCTTTCTAACAAAACTGGGTTGAACAGGTAAATATTCAGACATCCCTTCATTCACTCTTAATACATGCCAGAATTTAACAATCCTTTCCACTTCGGATGATGTTTCCTAAAAAGTATGGATGAACGCTCCAGTCTTACAATCAAAATTGGGGCATGAATTCTTCTTATTACTTGTGCCTGTACCAATAAGGGGATAAAATCTATTATTCCTGTTCTCCAATACTTCATTAACAACCTGGTCTATGAGTTGTTCAGGATAGCCCCTTTCTAAACATAGGACCTTGATAAATTCCACTTCTGTAAGGAAGTCATCTATCCTGCTTGTCATTCTTGAAGCCCTGATTATTTGCCCTTTCACTATGCCCTTTTTTGATAAAAGGGATGACCACTATCAAAGTGCAAATACATGTTTGAAAAAGTCTTTTTACGAAATATTTTAGACTGAAAACAATTATTTGCAAGATCTTTATATAAGGTGATATCCAAATAATCTAAGCTTTCCTCTCCAATATTGATGGTGAATCTTAAAAATTATGTAGTTTCATTAATATAAACAAAAAAATGTTCCAATTCTTCCTTACTTCCTTTCCATAACAAACAAATGTCATCTAGAAATCTAGTGTATTGAATAATATGTTCCTTCCACCCTGTGTCTAAAATAAATTTCTTTTCCCAATAATACAACACACAGCTGGCAGACAAGGGGGCACAAGATGCCCCCATGGCTACCCCTTTCTTTTGGTGGTAGTATTCTCCATTAAAATATAAAAAAATATTTTTAAGAACAATTTCAATAAATTCAATCACCAAATCAATAGATTTATTATCTAAACCTTATTCCATTACAAGCACATTCGAAAACCATTCTAATCCCTCCCGTGGGGAATACTTGGAAAAAGTTACCATTAACAAGTTCTTGTCAAATAATTTTTTGTTAGTATTTTTCAAAAATTCCCACGAGTCTTTGCAGATATGTTGTATTGAACCTACAACTTTTTAACTATAGTGTCCACATATATAGCTAAAGGCTCTGTGATACCCCCTGCTCCCACTACTATGGGTCTAAACTTCATATTTTCTATCCCCTTGTGAGTCTTGGGGATACCAAAAATTGTAGGTATTTTTGGTTTGTCAACCAACAAAAAGTTATACAATTTTTCATTAATTATGCCTTGTAATAAATGATCATATAAATGATATTTTATTTTGGCATAAGCTATGTTTATCTCATTCTGAGAAACAGATTCATATTGGTCATTGTCCTGTAAAATATTGTGCATGTAAATCTCATAATCACTATTATACATCAAAACTAACCCCCCCTCTTATCAGGTTTCATAACTCTACACATATCTTTGTTAAGGGACAACAAAAGTTCCTTGTCATCTTTAGAAAAAATGTTCCCACTTGTGTTCTCTTTCAACTTAAGAAGTCTAATTTCTCTCTCTACTAGTTCTTTAAAAAATTTTAAAGATGGGTGAATAGGGGGGTTAAAAGTACTGTTCCTAGCAAAATTAGATTTAGATTGAACTTGACCTTTGAATAATATATTGAAGTTTAATTGTCTAGTAAAAAGTTTCAAATCAGTAATGGTATTGGACACTATTCCAGGACGCAAAGGTACAAAATGAAGACCTTTTGTGAACAATTTGAAATGTTGGTCTGTAACTGCAATATCAGTGAAATTAAATATAGTAAAGTTGTCTTTTTTACAAATCACTTGTTGTTTTAAAAGTGGATTTCCTGCATAAGAAGTCGTAGCATCACTAATATTATTTTGCATACAAGCATCTATTTCTGACCATAGTTCCAACTCCTCCCCTGAAAACTGTTCCCCCCTCCCCCCACTCTAATAATAAAAATCTTGGGTAGGGAAGTTCCTGCCCTTTTCAGCTATCCTTTCACTCCTCCTCAAGACCGGAGGTTCACTAGAGGGATTATTATTGTAGTTAACTTGGGAATGTTCATCATTGTTCCCCTGAAAGACTTTCTCTTGATAAATGGTAGAATACCAAGCATTGGGTAATGGATAAGCCCTTCCTTCACGGTGTTCCATTAAATCTCTTTCTAGTTTCCTAATCTTCCTTTCAATAATTTTGTTACAATGGTGATCTACCTCTCTAAACACATTTTCATACCTCCTTCTTTCCTTCCCAATCATTTTGTCCTTCGTAAATATTTGATTTAGATGGTTTAATTCTTTTAAAAGGTTCTCACCACGGATTTCAAATCCCTAATCATAAGGTTCATCACCTCAATACCAGCTTTGTTAAAAACTTCACATAGCTGTTGGTGTAACATACTGTCCAGCTTGACATTATTAGGGTATTTGAATATTCTCAAACCCTTAGCCACTCTATTAACTTGAACACACTGTCTTAAATAATCTATCTCTAACTGGTTTGCTTTAAATGTGTAAATGTTATCACTAAAACTTTTAAAATAATCATCAAAATTATTAACAGTGTTAAAAACCGTACCTTCAGTAAAATTAAATCTCTTTGTGGTCCAGGTCTCAAAATTTAAATCAGTATAATTGTTAATATTGACGTCATTTCCTTTATTCCCGTTATCAACCCTTCCACAACCCAATGGATTTCTGTGATAATTATTCCCCCTAAAAGAGTTCGTCGTAATATCAGTTTGATTTGTAATCCTCATTCCACTTTCACATTCTTCCGTACCTCGCAGTGTAGTTGTCACCCGTTCATTACGTGTATTCACCTTGTCCAGGAATTGTTGTTGGTTGCCAGGGAAACCAGAATTGGTCTCCGAATCCTTCTCACATAAACGATTCAAAAGTTGAGTTAACAAAGCCACTACTTTGTTAAATTCACTCCTAGAGACCGGAAGGTTGTCCATATTGTCAGCGTTGTCTCTGTCTCTTAAAACACTTGTAGTTTCATCCAAATAGTCGTCTCCCTGCTCCTCGGCCATTCTTCACTCAGAACAACAACAAGAAAGCACAGTACTGCAAAACACAACAAAGCCAAGAAGGTGAACCAACCGATAATGTTCCAATAATGCTCCAAAAGTGCTCCAATGATGATTAAAACTTGTTAAAACTTGCACCCTACAGTGCAAAAGAGACCTGGAACCACATAAAATAACTCATATTAATAAATATTACTTGAAAATCAAAAAATAAAACTTATATTTGTCAAAAAATGACCAAAGACTATACTCTTATAAAAATAAAAAATAATAAAATAATATTCTACTACTTTATTATAGTCTGGCAGCTCTTAATTTGAGAACATTACTGATATTAATATTATTGTTTAACCCCGGAGCTTTCCCTGCATCCAGTTTTAGTTGCCATAGTAACTCTCTGTACTCTAATTTCGATTCCCAGTTACCACCCTTAGGGTCCAATTCTACTTGTTCCCAAAACAAAAACTTTAAATTTAGTAATATATCACTGTCATGTTACAGGTGCTATTTCCAACCTCTGTTTTTCCATAATTTTGAAAGCACACTGTTCCTCTTTTTGCCTTGGGTAAGAATACGGTCACTCTTTTAACTGATGTCACATACACTGCATCTTTCAGCAGTGCTTGCCAGGTTTGGTTCATATTTAAGGGAATCTGTATTAAGGGTATTCCTCCATGTGCAGTAGGAATAGCTGCACAGACCCAGCAATTGGAGATATTGAGGGTGTCTGCATAAGCGTGCTTAATAGCCTGATAAGTATTGACATTTGGGTGCCACTTTGCACGTTTACTTCATTCTACTTGTGTGGCAGAGAAGAGAAATGGCCACAATAAAAAGATTATTGCTACCAGTATAGTTAACAGGATGGTCATGTAATATTTCTGTGGGAATGATTGCTCTGCATTCCTGTTTTCTCCGGTTCCTCCAAACAGATGTATTTGGATCTTTTTTGCTTCTGTCATCTTCATCTAGGACACGTGATCTTACTCTATGCCCTATACAACCTTAGCATTGGTGATTGCTTCACTGGGTTTGAGACGGATCAGTTCCTATTGATCTGACCCCCCCTTTGTAGCCAGACTTTTGTGCTTAGGGTCCCGATGGAGAGGTAAGGACTTTGTCTAGCTCGCTCTGCTATTTTGACTGCAGTAGGTGTTGAAAGAAGCACCTGGTAGGGACCTTCCCACTTTGGCGATGCCCAGTTCTTTCACTTCACGATTTTAATCCACACCCAGTCTCCTGGCGTCACTGCCACTTCCGATGTTTCGGTTTGTTTTTGACCTGAAACAGAATTAAACTGCAACAGATGTTTAGAACTCAACAACTTTTTCATATATTCAGCTAACATAAAATCAGCTTCCTGGTCTGATGACATGAGAGGTTTCCACTGGGGTGTATAATAAGCCCTCCCATACAGCTTCTCGAAAGGAGTCAGTCCTTTTGCTGTAGGGACAGTTCTCATGTTCAACAGTGCCAAGGGTAAACAGTACAGCCAGGTTTTCCCTGTCTCAGCTATCAATTTCCTCAGTTTGCTTTTCAGTATACCATTATGTCTTTCAACCAGCCCTGCAGACTGCGGATGATATGCACAATGATTTTTTAAAGAAATACCAAAAAACTTACTCAGCTGTTGTATGGTTTTATTTACAAAGTGCGTACCATTATCACTATAGATTTTCTCCGGAATGCCGAACCTAGGAATAATTTCCTTAACAAGTACTTTTGCCACTGTAGCTGCATCTGGGTTTTTGGTTGGAAAGGCTTCCACCCATCTGGAAAACATATCTATAATGACAAGGCAATACTTCTTATTCTCACATTTGTTCAATTCTATGAAATCCATACAGATAGTGTGAAATGGATATGGTGGCATGTGAAAACTCCCTTGCTTGGGCTTTATCACCCCCTGTGCATGGTGTTTGTTACAAATCTGACACATTAAACAAAATGTTTTAGAATAGTTTGCAAATCCGTACGCTGTGAACACCTGGTTTGCCAACTGTATCATCCCCCCCGTTGAAACATGGCACTGCCCATGGCTCAACAATGCTGCATAGTGGAACAAATTAGAGGGTAGTATTGGTTTCCCTTCCTTAGAGATGTACAACCCCTTTTTGAGGATTGCTCCTCGTTTTATCCATTGCTGTTTTTCAGCTTGCGTAGTGAGTGTCTGCATTGTTTTTAACATATCCAGATTCAGAATTTCAGAGGGTTGTAATTCCTCGTTTAAAAGAGATACTTCTGTAGCTACTTGTTTTGCAGCTGTATCAGCTCTTGCATTACCTTTTGAAATCCTATCTTGTTGATTGGTGTGAGCTGCACATTTGCAAATGGCCACCTTCTGAGGTAACTGAATAGATTCTAAAAGATCTAAAATAAACTGCACATGATTTATAGGTTTACCAGTAGATGTTATCATTCCCCAGTTTTTCCACTGTTGTGCAAACACATGTACAGTGGAAAAAGTGTACTGACTATAAGTAAAAATGTTTACACATTTACCCCTTGCTAAGGTACATGCCCGTGTCAGGGCAATCAATTCTGCTGCCTGTGCAGATAAATTGTGTGGTAAGGATTTTGCTTCTACAACCTCAGTATCAGAGACTACTGCATAGCCTACTAGGTTATGTCCTGCAGGACCCCTTTTGCACGAGCCATCCACGTAGTATGTCACCTCAGCATCCTCCAAGGGGCCATCCGTGAGATCTTTTCTAGGTAATGTCTTTTGCTCAATTACCTGCAGGCAGCGATGCGGTGTGCCGTCTGCAGGGGTCGGGAGCAGAGTAGAAGGGTTCAAAGTCGTGCATCGTTCAATTGTCATATGAGCTTGGCTCAACAATATAGTCATGCAGGAGAGATGCCTAGCAGGGGAAAGATATGCCACCTTTTCTTGTAGCAAAATAATCACGACTGCGTGGGGTACCCTCAGAGTGAGGGGGTGGAACAAGACTACTGAGGTCAAAGCTTGCACTGCTATCACTGCTGCAACTACTGCCTGCACACAGTGGGGTAAGGACCGTGCCACTGGGTCTAATTGTGATGAATAGTAAGCAATGGGGCATTGCTTATCCCCATGTTGTTGTGTTAGTACTGATGTCATATAACCCTGCTTGCAATCTACATTCTGGAAAAATCATTTATGATAATTTGGTAATCCCAGAACTAGAGAGGATGCTATTAATTGTTTCAGTTTACAAAAGGCAGATTCTGCCTCTGATGTCCATTGTAACAACTTCTGTGCTGCCATTGGCTTCTTATATATATGATCAGTTAGGGGTGCAGTTTCCAAGGCATAGTTTGGAATCCAGCTTCGACAGAAATTAGTCGTTCCTAAGAAGGACATCATTTCCTTCTTGGTGGTGGGTTTTTTTGGTGCCTGCAAGATTGCCACTTTTCTGTCTTCATCTAGAGTTCTACCTTCATTGGATATCACATATCCTAGGTACTTAACCTGTTTTCTCCAGAGCTGCAGCTTATCTTTGTTTAATTTATGTCCCACAGCGGCTAAAAATCGTAAAAGTGCTACGGTATCTTCCCTACAATCCTGCAGGGTGGGGGCTGCCAAGAAAATGTCATCAACATAAAGTAAGACCTGATTACCCTATGGTGGATTAAACCTTGCCAAGTTACTTGACATTTCTTGTGAGAATATCATAGGGCTCTCACAATATCCCTGTGGTAGTCGCGTATATGTGTATCTTTTTCCCTGGAATGTAAATGCAAACCAATACTGACTATCTGGGTGTATCGGTATTGAAAAGAATGCATTACTAATATCCACCACAGAAAAATATTTTTGTTGAGGTTTTAAGTTATTTAACAGAGTGTGTAGATCTGGCACTATAGGTGCCCTTGGTACTACTGCGTCATTCACAGCTTGCAAATCCTGGACCATACGCCATTCTCCATTGTCTTTTTTAACTGGAAATAGAGGTGTATTACACAGAGAATTGGGAGATTCCACTAGCACCCCTCCCTTAAGTAATGCTGCTATAATAGGTTTTATCCCTGCCTCTGCATCTTTCCTTAAGGGGTATTGTCTTTTCTGTAGTCTAAATGCTGATTTTGGTGTGATATTAACTGGCCCTGCCATATGGATAAGTCCTACATCTGATTTCCCTGTTGACCAGAGAGTCTCTGGTATATCTCGCAAGGCGTTTTCTTCCTCCTTCAGTAGGAGCGTCCATCAGCTGTCTTTGAGAGAATGCAGGTGCACAGCTGGGTTGGTCTGTGTCACCCAATTCAATTTTTGTACTTGTATTCCCTGTCCTGACAGTTCCAGTTCTGTTTGTTTCTCCCATCTTGTGGCTTTCTCCCCTAGGTCTGCCCACTGTATATTTTTATTTTTGGTGGGAAACTTACTGATGGCTACATTCATCGGCTCCTTGGTCACAGTCCCTGGACCAGTTGTGACCAAGTCCTGACTATACCAATAAAATATTTCACCCCCTGATTGCACCGTAAAGGTGTCAGTTTGTCACTGTGCTTCCATTTCCTGCATGGTTGGGACTACTGCTATGCCAAATAACTGCATGAGATCCCTGCCCAAGAGATTCACTGGGCACTTTGCAGAAACTACAATCTTACTTTTCTGTGTCAATCCCGAAACAGGATCAGTTATTGTAATATTGCGGGACAGGGGCTCCCGATATAGCTGCCCATTAGCTGCTTTGACTAATATGTAGTCGGATGATTCTGAGTTTTCTGGCAATTTGGAGGGGTGTATCAGGGTTCGTGATGCCCCTGAGTTGCACAAAAATTTGACTTCCCTGCCTTCCACTGAAAGTATAACTTCTGGTTTAGTATCTGCTAAGTAGAGGTCCGAGCTCAATAAAGCCAAGTCTAGTACTTTATTTTTTACTTTACTGTCATTAATTCCCTGTACTTTCTTTATTTCCCTTTTCACATTCTCATTTATCCTTTCTGCACTAGCCCCTTCTAATGATTCCTGACTATCATATAGTCAGTCTTCACCTTCCTTGTCTTCCGTTGTTGCTTTCTTATTTTTCCTGCAATCCCTTGTCAAATGTCCCTTTTTACCACATTTGAAACATTCACTCCTTTTTTTACGTCCTTCAAAGTCTTCTGATCGTTGATCAGACTGCCTACCTCCCTGTGCATTTTTCCTGCCCTTCCTTCCAGGGTGTACTACATAAACCTCTGCTCCGTCCTCTACAGAAAATACTTGAACCTTCTTTTTCTTTTTGCTATTGAAATGCCTTTCAGCATACCTAGCATATTCGAGTAGTGATTGTAGCCTGTAGTTCGATGATCAACCATATGTTTTGTAATAAAACTGCTTATAGGTGCACTACTACCTTTTAAAAATGCATTTTTCAACTGCTGTTAATTTGGGGAATTTTGTTTTTGGTCTTCGGGGACCTGCATCCCACAGTGGTTGTTAAAACATTCCAGCAGCCTAGCGAAATATCGGTCACCCTCCTGTTGGATGCATTGATTAATGCACGTCCAGTCTGCCCTAGGTTTCCATTTTTCAGAGATGCGGTCTGTAAGTACCTTTACTCTAGCATCTAAATCTGCACTGCTATGAGGAAGGGGTTTTTGTTCAGCATCACGAGGATTCCAATTGCCACAAATCATGTACCAATCTGGCCCTACAATTTGTCGAACTACCCTTTCTATTTCTTCCCCATTTAAATGATAACTTAGCTTCATTCCTTGTAAATCATCTGAAAATTTTCTAAAATTAATTTTCGGATGGGGAATCCCTTCTGTAGCTTTCCGGATATCTTCCGGAGACCAGGGTCTATATACTAATATGGATCATGATTATCCTGCCCTGCCTGAGGGTTTGGTACTTCTATGAGTGGACATATTTCCTCTCCTTCTTCTCCCGCTGGTTGTGTGTCTTTAGATTTCTGCCATGACTCTCAATTACCTGCTTTTGTTCGGGACCTAGCTTCAATGGGATCCCTTATTTTAGCTAGTTTCAGTTTTATAGCATCCCTATCCTCAGTGACCACAGGATATAGTGGGGGTGGATCAACCTGTTTACTCGCTCCATATTCTGGTAAGGGAGGGGGAGGCGGAGGTGCTGATGCTATTACTAGGTTGTTATCCTCCCTGTCTAAAAACATTGTCTTTGAATCCTTGTTCTTTTGGTCCCTATGGTTTGCTTCCTCCAGCCACCTGTGTACCTGGGGAATTCCTAACTGTCGTTGCTTTTTTACCTGACCTTTAGAATCAGTTTTAAGTTGTTTAATAAGTTTGATGAGTGAGGATTTTTCTAATTTTCTGTCAAATTCATATTTAATAACCCATTTTGAAAAGTATCTAACGTTGTCTGCGTGCTGTGACTGCATATATTTTGCATCTTCCGTTAACGGTGGGTCTCGGGTGTTTTTGTACAGTTATTATCCATTTTCCTTTACCTTTGATTGTTACGTCACTTCACCTTGATTCTATAGTTTTAACATGTACCACAGATTTTGTTATAGTCTCTTCAGAATGACTGCCTAAAGTCTACTTATTCTGTTTTTTCCTGATCTATGACAAGACAGTATCTTTTCTATCCCTGACTGTAAGAAAAATACAATCTGACAAAAAACAATACACATCTAGTCCCTGATACTGAAACAGAAAAAAAAGTAGATTCACTTTACCTGAGCCCATGTGATTGATCGCCGATTCGCGGAAAACCCGTCCTTCAGTCACAGATCAGAAAGTGGCTGGCCTCTTTTGACAACAATTCAGTCGGAGGACTTTACATATAAGAAGAACCGATTTGGTTTCTTCCCCGTACAGTTTCAGCCACCTGGCCGTCTGATCCGAGGTGAAGAGGGGGTATCCAGCTCGAAGGACCAATCTGTAAAAGAAAACACAAAGATCAATGCACATTAGGTTTAAGCAAGGCACCCTTTATTACTTTTAGCAAGGAGACAAAGCATGTGGGTACAAGGTTTGTCTGATTTTCCATAGTCCAGCCTACAGTTTTTATACAGTTTTCTGCAAGTTCACAGAAAGATGCTATTATTAGATTTGCTACTGACATGGTCAGATAATTGCTGTCTTGCAAAAACATATTTGAGAAAAACAACCTGGCCTTGGGCTTGTTTCAGCTTTTCTTAGTTTCTCACAATTCTTTCTCTAGTTCTGATATGATACATTCAAGGTACAGTCCTGGCCTCAATACACATTCTGCTGACCATGGTGGATTTACAGACATCCATTGTTCTTTTTTCAGAGCTTCTATCAGCTGCATATTTTCACACAGAATAAGCAGAATAAATGTATTAACTCCATTTAACCCTTAATGCACTAAACCTGCATATTGCAGTTATATATTTCAATACACTAAGCCTAAATATTGCATTGCAGTTATACATTTTCCTAACAGTATCATACTGTTTAACCAATCTGGAGGTGGATTTATCTTTGATGAATATTGATACACTGCCTCCTTTAGTCTTCTTGCTTTCTGTTTGTGATCTGAACAAGTGAAAGAAGGTGTAACCTGGTATGGCTGGGGTGCTCGCCACAATCTTGAACCAGGTCTCCATGACTGCACAAATGTCTGCATCCTGCAGGAAGAGAACTGCTTCAAGTGAGTGCAGTTTCATGTTAAGACTCCTAGCATTTAGCAGCATGACCTTGAGGTTGCTTTTAATTGGTATTTTTTATGTCGGGAGTTTTATCCTTGTGACATTGCCTAAAAAAAGGCACTATGGGTGTGGCAAGAGCCTTAGCCAGTAGTCAAAATCCCAGGGGTGACAGATGAAGACCATCAGTGGCAAAGCATCGAGGTCTGTCAAACATGTCATCCCAGCATGACAGATACTCAATTCCCTTAGAAGGACACCAAAAACTAAGCCAATTATTTAAGTCAATTGTTGTCTGTTTGCAGTGAGGCATCATTCGGGTGGAGGTAAAATGCTACTTAAAACTAGGAACATACCTGCCCAAGACACATAGCCCAAGAGTTCAGTTATGTCTCTCTTCATATAGTCCAGAGAGATACATTCAAGTCATTCACACCAATATGGACTATGACAGAGTCATAACACAGTTGTTGAGAGACTTGAGTGCATGTGTGATATGGCAGATCCTGGCATCTGACAGCTGACTATGACCTTTTCCTTATCCAGCCTGGTGAAAGGGACAACTATGTGTGTCTCATGATGGAGACACCTATATCTAATATGTTAGGTGCAGCTTTAGCCTTACGGGCTTGACAGGTGAGACACTGATACATGGGCTATTGTGTGTATTATGTTCTGCAGAGGAAGCATTATGTGTAGTGTGCTTGTGTTTGAGAGGTCCCTGGTGCTTAAGTAAGTTTCTGGCGAGGACGTCTGCATATGTAGGTATATCTGATGCTGATTTAGGTGAAGTAGGTGATGAGGAGCACATGCTGACAATCTGCACATTGTCAGATGTACTGACTGGAGTGTGAGAAAGCATGGATTCAAGCTTTTTAATATAGTTGCATCTCTCACATGTTGAGTTTGTGTGGACTAAAAGTAGAAGGTTGGCTGTGTACATAAGGCAATTGCTACTCTGCCTCAGGATGCCCATGTTGACCACACTGGCTGGAGAAATTGTAGGAAGTTGTCCCTCCATAATTCTAGGTAAATTTATATGGTCATAAACAGGAATATGGCAGGAAAAGTGGTCACACATAGGAATAACTAGTGGATGAGATGTGTTAGTACCTCAGATGCTAGGCCTAGTGCTACACTAGTCAGTAGATTAGGGCCAGAGAAAAATAGTTGAGGCTGTTATCACAATGGGCCCTTACACAGCTTCACTAGTAATACCTCTTTGCCTAAAATTGTGCTGAAGATGAGAACTACACTAATGGGATTCAGCTGCATCTAAAGAAAAATGTTGAAATTGTCTAGCTATGACACACAATTAGGCAGCAGTGCATGGTGCCGTGGTATGTGCAAACAGCAGAAACCAACTGAAAGGTGGGGCTTAAATACCAGGAGCTTAAAATCTAAAAAAATCTTTAAAAAAAGCTGGAAAAAAAAACAAGGAGGTGCTTGCACCAAGCCCTAGACCATACATCCTTTATCAGCCAGGTACCAGTCAGCACAATCCTCTCACTGGAGTGAAGAGGGCCCTTTCCAATCCAAGATGGCCTGAAAAATGTGCTCCGAATAGACAGTAAAACAAACAGACCCAGATACATCAAACCTGTATCTGGACTAGGCTACAGCTACTACCTATGCTATTTTAGTCTGCAAACACTAAATAAATATTTACCACAACAGAAAAACATCAGTTTGACACACTTGTTTTAAACAGCAAAAAAGAGCAAGGAGACTCTAAAGAATGTTTTTAACTGCAAACAATTCAGTTATATAACACACTACATTGGGGGGGGATCAGAGCGAACGCATGCTTTACAAACAGGGAAGATTTCCAGTAAATACTTTACAAACAGTCAAAATAGCAAAAAGCTTTGTAAACTGGGAAAACAGTGACAAAAAGTGACTTACAGGCCCAGTAAAGAAGACAATTGCAGTAAAATAGTGCAGATTCATTTATAGTAATGAAATACATTAAACGGTAAGCAGCAGACAATAAAAAGTGAAACAAATAGTAAGATTAAGCAATAAATAGTATAATCAAGAAAACAGGCAACTTATGTTTTAGGAAGCTCAAAGGCCTCTAGTTGTCGAGTATCTCAATACAGAGTTATAGCTGGTAGCCCTCCCCATTTCAGCTCAATATGGACAAGCAGAAACCTACTCAAGGGTGGGGCTTAAATACCAGAAGGTTAAAACCTAAAAAAAGCTTTAAAAAAGCTCAATAGAAACAATGAGGTGCTTACTCCAAGCCCTAGACCAGCCAGACTTTGCCATCCAGTTAGCAATCAGCACAATCCTCTCACTAGAGTGCAGAAGGGCCCTTTCTAATCCAAAATCACCTGGAAAATGTGCTCAGAATAAACAGCCACTACAAACAAACAAGCCCATATGCAAACAAAATATATCTAGACTATACTACAGCTACTAGATACTCTATTTTAAGCTGAAAACACTAATGAAATGTTTACCACAACAGAAAAAACAGTGACACACTAAATAAATGTTTTAAATAGCACAAAAGAGCAAGAAGACTCTAAAAAATGCTTTTAATTGCAAAAACTTTCAGTTATTTGTATGTGGGGGTGAAAATAAGCAACCAGATGATTTACAAGCAGGGAAAATTTTCCAGTAAATACTTTACAACAGTAAAAATAGCAAAAAGCTTTGCAAACAGTGAAACAGTAACAAAAAGTGATTTAACAGGCCCAGTAAGGAGGACAATCACGGTAAAACAGTGCAGATTCATTTATAGTGATATAATATAGTAAAAAAGTAGGCAGCAGATAATAAAAAATGCAATAAATACTAAGAATAAGCAAAAAATAGCAAAAATAATAATAAAAAACAGGCAGCTTATGTTTTTTAGGAAGCTCAGGGGCCTGCAGTTGTCTGGTGTCCCAGGACAGATTCATGGCTGGTAGCCCTCCTCAGTCTAGTATGGTATGAACACGCAGACATCCACTCAAGGGTGGGGCTTAAATACCAGAAGGTTAAAACCTAAAAAAAAATAAAATAAAAAATAAGCTCAAAAGAACCAATGAGACGCTTACTCCAAGCCCTAGACCAGCCAACTTTTACCAGCCAGGTGCCAATCATCACAATCCTCTCACTAGAGAAGGGCCTTTTCCAATACAAAATGGCCTGGAAAATGTGCTCAGAACAAACAACCACTGCAAAAAAAAAAAAAACAAAACAAAAAAAAAAAAAAAAAAAGACCCAGATGCAACAAATATGTAGGTAGTCTAGGCTACAGCTACTAGCTACACTATTTTAAGCTGGAAGCACTAAATAAATATTTACCACAGTAGAAAAACAGCAGTGAGACAGTAAATGAATGTTTTAAACAGTCAAAAAGAGCAAGGAGACTCTAAAGAATTCTTTTAACTGCAAACAATTAATTTATTTAACACACTCCTTGGCAGAAATCAGAACAAACAGATGCCTTACAAACAGAGACATTTTCAGTAAATAAAAACAGTGAAAATAGCAAAAAGCTTTGCAAAAAGTGACAACAGTAATGAAAAGCAATTTAACAGGGCCAGTAAGGCAGATAATTGCAGTACAACAGTGCAGATTCATTTATAGTAATAAAATACAGTAAAATGGTTGGCAGCAGACAAAAAATGCAATAAATAGTAAGAATAAGCAAGAAATACTAGAATTAATCAACAAAATGGGCAACTTATGTTTTTAAGAAGCTCAGAGGCCTCTAGTAATCTGTTATCTCAGCACAGAGTTGTGGCTGGTACCCCTACTCAGTTCAGCTCAGTTTAAACAAGCAGTAACACACTCAAGGGTGGGGCTTAAATACCAGAAGTTTAAAACCTAAAAAAATTTGAAAAAAAGCTCAAAAGAACCAATGAGGTCCTTACTCCAAGCCCTAGACCAGCCAACCTATACCAGCCAGGTATCCATCAGCACAATCCTCTCACTACAGTGCAGAAGGGCTCTTTCGAATTCAAGATGTTCTGGAAAATGTGCTCAGAACAGACAGACACTAAAACAGACAGACAGATACAGCAACCTGTATTTGGATTAGGCTACAGCTATTAGCCATACTATTTCAGGCTAAAAACACTAAAGAAATGTTTACCACAGCAGAAAAACAGCAGTCGGGCAGTAAATAAATGTTTTAAACAGCAAAAAAGAGCAATAAGACTTTGAAGCATGGTTTTGATGGCAAACAATTCAGTTATTTGGGGAGAAATCAAAACAAACAGATGGTTTACAAACAGGGAAAATGTCCAGCAAATTCTTTACAAACAGTGAAAATAGCAAAAAGCTTTCCAAACAGTGAAAACAGGAAGAAAAAGCAATTTAACAGGCCCAGTAAGGAAGACAACTGTAGCACAACAATGCAGATTCATTTATAGTAATAACATACAGTAAAAAGTAGGCAGCAGACAATAAAATGTGAAATAAGTAGTAAGACTAAAGAAGAAATATTACAAATAATCAAGAAAACAGGCAAATTCTGCTTTTAAAAAGCTCAGAGGCCTCTAGCTATCTGGTATCTCAGCACAGAGTTGTGACTAATAGCCATCCTCAGTTCAGTTTAGTATGAAGAAGCAGAAACCCACTCAAGGATTGGACTTAAATACCAGATGGTTAAAAACTAACAAAAAAACATTAAAAAAGCTCAAAAAACAAGGAGGTGCTCAATCCAAGCCCTAGACCAACCAACCTTTACCAGCCAGGTACAAATCAGCACAATCTTCTCACTAGAGGGCCCTTTCCAATGCAAGATGGCCTGTAAAATGTGATCAAAACAAGCAGCCACTACAAACAAACAGGCCCAGATGCAACAAATATGTATCTGGACTATGCTACAGCTACTAACTACACTATTTAGGCTGAAAGCACTAAAGAAATGTTTACCATGAACAAAAGTCTGTTTACTATGGTTAGAAAAATATTAATAGTTGTTTGCAGCAATATAATAAAATGTATTTGTTATCTAATTACTTGTTAAAAATAAACCCCCAGATTCAGCAAGGCCTGCACAGTGTTCAGGAACCGCGCAGGAGCTCCTGGAGGCAATATGGCTGCCGTGCGATCCAGGAATAAGTTGCAGGGATGTGCTCGAGTGCTCCTGCACTATTTCTGCATGGAAGCAGCTCCTATATGCAAAGTATCCAATTTGCAGGTGAAAAACATGCAAATGAGGTGAATTTGCAATCCAGGAAGCTGTCAGCCGACAGTGCAGGACTAGTGTAATCTGCAGAAATGTACTCGGTTAGTAACCGAGTACATTTCTGCAAACTACAAAATGGAGCCATGACAGCTCCAAATAAAGGGTGTATATAATGTGTAAAGCATGCCAATTGCCACATATATGGCCATTGGCATGGAAAACAGTTTTAAAAAATTTACTTTTATTTTTTTTTAGCCAATTTTGGCTGTTTAAGCATAGGGCAGTGACGTGCAAACAGGATCAGCTGGAAAATGAAGAAAATAACCTAAAATAAGCATTCTAACCAAAATCACTATTTTGCTGTTATACTCAATGGCAGGCAGAAGACAACATGGCCAGTTGTCAAAGGAAAACACTTCAAAGACCAATTCACGCATGGTTCAGATATGGCATTTAATTACTTGCTGCAAGGAGACAAAAACATGCAAATACAGGATTTTGCCTAACTACTAACAGGAAGTATGCTCTTCTTATACTGTTCTACAAAACGTTGCTTTCTATAGTTGACGTAATTAAACACAACTTTCTGTATTGTTCTACAGCAGATGTTACTCAGATTTTCTGCTGACATGACTGGATTTATGAAAAAATTTGAGAAAAACAACCTGACCTTGGGGGCTTTAGTCCACTATAACCTTCTATTGTGTAGTTCTAATACATGTGTTACATTTCAAGGTACTTTTCTAGCTTAGACACAAGTAAACACTGATTGCAATTCATATTTTCAAGCAGTCTTTGTTCTTATTATCAATAGCTTCTGCAGCTGTGTATTTTCTTACAGCATAAGCGGAACTCCTTGTCTAAATCTCATAACATTGATACAAGTGATACATCTATTTATTATTTTCCTGACACAAGCAGAAATTATCTACTTCCCTGTAAATTTCCAGAGCATAAGTAAAGATTATAACTCTGCATATTTCATAACAATACAAGATTGGAAAGCTTCTGCAGGTTGTACAGATTTATGCAGTGTGAAATAGAATAAATGTGTTAACCCTTTTCAAACCTTAAATGTACTAAGCATATTACTAATACATACACTAATACATATTTTTCTAACACCAGTGGATAGTGGTTGCTAAGGGGGGAGGCTCAGTGTGGGACCTGTAACTATGCATCAGCAGGCAATCCTATGCAAATGAAGGAAATTATACTGAATCCCAGATTTCCCCTCAGTGCTAGTCAGCACCCAACAGTGTAAGTGCAGGAATAGCTTGGTGCAAGCCTAGGAGTTAGACGACATCATATGGGGGGTGTCAGGCATACTGTAAGTGAATTGGAACCCTGTGGCTCGGGTTTGCCCTTAGCTTAGCAGAGCTAAGGAAGGGGGTGTGTCTGAGGCTGCCTAGCACTCTTTACATTGCCTAAGTGGGTATGCATGCTGCGCACTGAGTTTTAAAGGAAAAAAAAGTAAACCATGAAATAGCAGCTCTGTGCACCCCTGGGCTTAAACAGGAAGGTATTGGGAAGGGAAAACAGGAAAAGGAAGGGAATCAAGGAGGACTAGCACAGCTAGCAGGTGAAATGTATCAGCATCAGCCAATTACACAGGAAGCAGACCAGACCAGCTCAGAACACTACTATAAACTACGCAAACACCTTTCCCTCTGTTTTTTCCCACATGGTCTACACCACCAGTGTACACAAGCAGGGAAATTTTAACAAACAAAAAGAACAAAATTATAGGGGCTGCAGATGCTATCATACATCAACATGTGGAAGAGGCTGAGGGTGGTTCATAGGTTCATAGGTAGGTACTAGGCTATCGGCCCAAGGGCCTACATAAGCCTAGCCAACAAGTTTCCCTGGCTTATTCCACCCAAGAAAGTTATTTTCCTGTGCCACTGTCGAACAGAGACACAGAAGTGATCCCGGGGTGTATTTCCTATTTCCCATCACCTCATCAAGATTTTTCTTGAAGAGTGTTAATGAAGAACTTTGCTTTACATAGATGGGTAGCCTGTTCCAGAGTATGGGAAGTCTCTGGGACAGGAATCTATCCTTCCAGCATGTCCTGTTTATTGTGGTGACAAGGTTTAGGTCCCTAGAGCATGTAGCTTGGAGGGATTGGGATTTCTTTAGGTGTAGCATGTCCAACAGCTCTGGGTTTGACATAGCTTTATATGTTAGGCAGAGATCACCTCGGAGTAGGCGATATGCTACGGAGTAAAGCTGGCATTTTTTGAGGCGGTCAGTGTAGGGCATTTGTTTGAGGCCAGTAACCCTCTTTGTGAGGTACTTCTGTGGCTTTTCCAGCTGCTGCAGATGTCTTGTGAGGTACATTCCAAAAGGGGTGTTGTACTCTATAATGGGTCTAATGAGTGTCAAGTAGAGGGGAAAAATGACCTCTTTTATCCTGGATGAGAACCCTTTTATGATGAGGTGTGCCACGTAGAAAGACTTCCTGACTACTGTGGTGATGTGACTATCAAAGGAGAGACTACTGTCCACCTGGGTCCCAAGGTCTCTTATCACACATTCAGTGTTAAGTAGATTGCTGCCTATGTGGTAGTTCATGCATACAGAGTTTTTACCAAAGAGGATGACACTGCACTTTTTGGCATTGAGTTTGAGGCCATGGCTCTGACACCAGGAATCTGTCTCAGCGAGGCCTTTCTGTAGGATGTCCACATCATTTGGGGACTTGACTATGGCTCCTAGTTTGCAGTCATCTGTGAACTTCATTAGCCAGAGGCCTTCTGTGTTAGCCTGTACTTCAGAGAAGTAGATACCAAACAGAAGAGGTCCCAGGACAGAACCCTGTGGTACTCCACTTGTCACTGCTTTGAGGTCAGATTTAGAGTCTGCAACTTTTACAGTGTGGGTTCTGTCAGTGAGCCAGTTGGGAATCAATCTTGTGATGTAAGGATTTATACCTAGTTTAATGAGTTTAGCTATAATTCCAGAATGGGGGATGGTGTTGAAAGCCTTGGCGAGGTCAAGATAGGCTGTGTGAACCACCTTACCCTCATCTACGGCTTTGGTGACTGCCTCAAAGAAGTTGATCAGGTTCACGAGGCATGATCTGCCTTTCACAAACCCGAATTGGGTGGGATCCAGAGTTTGGAGGTTACCGATGTCTTTGTTTATGAGTTCCATGATGATACGTTCCATGGCCTTACAGACCAGGCTCATCAGGCTAATAGGTCGATAGTTCCCAGGATCAGTGGTGGCTCCTCCTTTGTGGAGTGGGATAACTGTTGCTGTGCACCATTCAGTGGGCACAAAGCCTGATGCAAGGCTATTATTGAACATGGTGCTTAAGTGGGGAGCCAGTTCGTTCTGAAGTTCATGTAAAATGCAGCCTGGGATGTTGTCCGGTCCCATGGATGCTGTGTTTTTGGCTTTAGAGAGTGCAGCTTTTACCTGCATAGTTGTGATTACAGGGACTCTGCATTCTTCCTGTATAAATATGGGCCCTTTAGGGGGTGAGTGGGGGTAAAGTTAGCACTGAACCTCTCTGCCAGGATGTTGGCAATATCAGTTGGTTCTATAAGTTTCGTGCCTATGTGCTGTAACTCAGGGCAGATCTGGGTGTTGCCATCAAGATTCTTGACATAGCTATAGAAAGCTTTGTGGTTGTCCTTAGAATTAGTGGAGATTTTGTTTTTGTAGCTAGCTTTGGAGGATCTTATAAGGGATCTCAGCTTCTTACTGAGGCCGACCAGGGAGTTACTCCACTCATGGGATTTTATTCTCTTTTGCAACAGTTTCTTCCTTCTGTTGTACAGTTTGTTTATGGCAGGGGCCACCAGATTGGCTTCCTTTATTTGGAGGATAGCATCTTGGTTCTGTTTGGGATAGCATGATCCATGCACTCGTGTAAGTGCTTATAGAGTGCATTTGTGTAGGATTCAGCAGTTGTAACAGTATTGTCCATCTGCATGGGTGTCATGAAGTTCAACACTTCTGTCTTAAGAAGCATGGAATTGGCTTTGGAGAAATTTTTTACCATGGTTTCCTTAATGGGGGGGGTGGGGGAAGGATGTGGAGATCAAGGGTAATTAGCTTATGGTCAGATCGGACCAATGAGGAGTTGACTTCAGGTGTGGAACACTGGTCACTCATGTTGGTAATGACTAGGTCTAGGATATTGCTGCTCCTGGTGGGGCTGTGGATAAGTTGATCCAGGGCATTAGAGTTTATGAATTCCAGAAAGCATTGAGCTAAGGAGTTGGTACATGACTAGTTTTCTCAGTTAATGGTGGGGTAGATGAAGTCGCCCATTATTAGGGTGTTTGGTTGAACCCTAATATTTTCCAGTACATCAAGAAAAGAGGAGTGGGAATCCTGGGGCATGGTGGGGGATCTGTAGCAAGCTACAATTTAGATTTCAGTTTTGCCCAGAGTTAGTTACACTTAGATAACCTCAGATGCATTATGCTGAGCAACTAGCCTGGAGGTATGGATATCCTTAATGAATATGGTGAAACATCCACCTTTGATGTTTCAGTCTAGGTTACATGGCAGAAAAGTGTGGTATGAGTTCTAGCCTGGTAGTGCAGGGGTGCTGTCTGGAGCCTTGAACCAGGTCTCAGTCACTGCACAGATATTGATGTTCTCCATTTTAAGAAGTGCCTCGAGTGAGTGCATTTTGAGATTTAGATTTCTAGCACTGAGTAGCATTACCCTCAGTTTTTGCTTAGCCTTAGCCAGTATCCGGAATCCCAGGGGCTACAGGTGCAGGCCATCTGTGGCAAAGCGTCGTGGTCTGTCGACCATGTCATCCCAAGCAGAAAGATAGTGGATCCCCTTAGAATGACACCAGAAGCTTAGCCAATTGTTGAAGTCAATCATTTTGTCCTTGTACTGCGGTATCATTCGGGGTGATAGCAGAATACTACTCAGGGCTAGGGTCATACCTGCCTGGGCTACAAGATCGGAGAGCTCTTCCATGTCTCTTTTCATGTAGTCCAGGGAGGTACGTCTCAGGTCATTCACACCAACATGGACAATGACAGAGTCATATTTGTACTTGTTGTGGAGTGAACTGAGTGCATGCATTATTTGGCAGATCCTGGCACTCGACAGGCAGCTGACAGTAACCTTCTCCTTGTTTAGCCTGGTGAGTGGGACATCAGTGTGCCTGGCTATAGAGTCACCTATGACTAGTGTGTTGGGTACGCTGTTTTGCCTTATTGGCTGTGGTTGAGTGGCACATTGAGTCTGTGGGCTGTGTGTCATTTGGGTTGTGTTGGGGGAAGGAGGTTGCTTGTGTTTCTGCTTTGGAGGTCTCTGTTGCTTAGGCAGATTATTATTAAGAGCCTCCGTGAATGTTTTTGTGTTACTATGTGTGGATTTTGGTGGTGTAGATTTAGTGAGACTATGTAATGAGTGTGGTGTGGTGCAAATGTTTACCTTCTCCTCATGACTGTTAAGTTCAGTCTTGGTTGGAGAGAGCTTTACCTCCAGTTTGGCTAGATAAGTGCATCTCTCACAGGTTGTAGTGTTGGGTGGTAGGAGGAGAGGGTTGTCTGTGTACATGAGGCAATTTCTGCATTGCCTCAAGATGCCCAGATTTATCAGATAGACAGGAGAGAACACTAGGAGCTGACCCTTGGACATGCCTGAATAAAAAACTATTTTCCTCTAGATAAGTGAGGAAAGTGAGTACAAGAGCTGTTTTTCTCTAAGCAAGTGAGAAAAGTAAGTACAAAAACTGTTTTCCTCTAGGTAATGAGGAAGACTGAGTGCTATACTAATTAGTAGCTTATTTAGTGCTTACAAGTTCTGAACAAGTACTGAGCATGAATAAGCCAATTTAAGTGCTAAAACTAAGAATCTGTATCTGTACTAGATAAGTTACAGGACAGAAACAAGTGCAAATGCAGGCTTTCAAATCAGAAAGTTGAGAGAGATGGAAGAGATTGCCCAAATGGCCAATAACTACAATTTCTGAGCCAGAACCACTACTTATGTGGGAGACAGGTTACCTAGTGCTTACCACTCCCACTGATAAGCTAGACGGCTTCCCTCCAACACAGAAAGGCTTGGGTGCTCAGAAGCTTACATACAGTCCTGGATACAGCAAATCTGTATCTGGAACACTAGTTACAGGAAAGGTAGGAAACAGGCTTACAGTTTTTTTTTTTTTTTACAGAAAAGTAGCAAAAACAGTAGTAAAAACAATTCACATGCAGTGCAAGCTAGCACACTTGAGTATGTAGCAATATTAGACCAAACACAGTTTAAAAAATGCAATTAAATTAAAAAGGACTAAAAGGTGAGGATGAGAATGCTGTCAACCAACCCACAGTGAGGAAACAGAGAAGAGTGTACAGACCCAGAGTAACCTACCAGGGGCTACATGAGCTGGAGATAGTGGAGTGCTATAGGGTGGACAAGGACCTCCTACAGCAAATTGTTGAGCTGTGCCAGCCACGCCTAACACACAGAACTAACAGAGGGGAACCCATCCCAGTGTATACCAAGGTATGTGTAGGCCTAAGAATATTAGCCACAGGTACCTTCCAAAGGTTAACTGGGGATATCATGGGGATCTCACAGGCATCAGCATCCAGAGTACTCCACCAGTTCCTGGATGCCATGTCAGCTCATGCAGGTGAGTACGTATATTTCCCCAACACCTGTCAGGTGTTGGCCAGCAATATGCGTCTCTTCCACCAAACAGCAGAATACTCTGAGGTAGTGGGTACTATAGTCTGCACGCACATATGCATCAAAGCATTACCTGGTGAGCGGGGCTTCCCCTCCATCAACTGCCAGGTCGTGTGCGATGCCCAGGGCATTATAATGAATGTGTGTGCTGGCTGCCCTGGTAGCTATCACGATTCCCACATCTGGCATCTGATGCAGCTGTACCAGAGATTTGCCAATGAGGGCATCCCTTACGGTCACCTAGTGGGGGATGCTGGGTACGCACTGGAGCCATGGCTGATGACACCCATCAGAAATGCACACACACCTGAATAAGAAGTCCATAATGTGGGACACGCACAGACCAGAATTATAATAGGGCATGTGTTTGCAATGCTCAAATCATGGTTCCAGTGCCTGGACACATCTGGTGGAACCTTGCAGTACTCACCAGCTACATGTACTCAAATTGCATCGTATGTGCCATGCTACACAATATGATCCTGTGGAAACAGCTGCAGCAGGAACACCACAGGGCAGGGCCACACAGCCCCCTACCATTGCCAAGGCCTGCACATGCACAGAGTGAATCGGAGGAGGAACATCCTGAGCCTGCCCCAGTAGGCAGAAAGAGGCATGCCCAGTATGACCTGGCCTTGGCAAAGAGGCAGCTCATTGCACATACACTGAAAGAGTAGGGACCCAGGGAATGACACCTCTCTCTGACTCACACATACAGTAAAAGGGATGGCAAACATGACACTACCTGTGCTCAACCATGTATAGGAAGTGTACTATGTGGATCCAACATAGGCAGCCCTCCAGCACCATCCTCAATACTGGCACACCCACAAGGTAAGTCACTCTTCTTACCAATTGCAGAATGGTGAAGTATGTGTTATTACTTGTATCTACGGTATGGATGTGAGTGTGCAAGGGAATTGGGTGCCTGAATGGGATGCCAGCAGATAGTAGACATCTATAGCGGCAGCATGACATCTGTAACAAATACTGGTGTCACCATAGTAGCCAGTACAACACATGGTGACAAAACCCACTGCAGAAAATGTGCTGGGCCACATGTGTCCATATGACACACACATGCCATTCAGGGAGGTTCACATACCCAGCAACAGTCTCATCCAGCAGAACAGGTATAGATATACACAAATAAAGGCTGTGCTAAGGACTCTGAATGATGGCTGTGGGTAAACCCCCCCCCCAGGCCTATACAAAGAGACTACATCAGGTCAGGCAGTGGGATGTTAGTTCTGAAGGGTAAGAATTTAGAAACTGATATGTAGATCAATCAAACCTAAGACCTGTAGTACACTGATATGCCTCTAGTCAGCATGGTAGGTTAGAATACAGAATGAAATGGAGTACCTGACATACCAGTACAGCCATAGCAAATGTGTACAAGAGTCAGGTGTGCCCCCTCAATCTTATGTAGAAATGTAGAAACAGTCAGGTGTCCACCCTAATCCTATGTAGAAATGTAGAAACAGTCAGGTGTGCCTTCCCCCAATCCTATGTAGAAATGTAGTAACAGTCTGGTGTACCCCCCAATCTGATGTAGACATGTTGTAACAGTCAGGTGTGCCCCTCCCCAATCCTATGTAGAAATGTAGAAACAGTCAGGTGTGCCCCCCCAATCCTATGTAGAAATGTAGAAACAGTTAGCTGTGTCCCCTCAATTCTATGTAGAATTGTAGAAACAGTTATGTGTGCCCCCCAATCCTATGTAGAAATGTAGTAACAATCTGGTATGTCCCCACCAATCCAATGTAGGCACATTGTAACAGTCAGGTGTGCCCCTCCCCAATTCTATGTAGAAATGTAGCAACAGTCAGGTGTGCCCCCCCCCAATCCTATGTAGAAATGTAGTAACATGGATGTGTAGATATAATACCAGTGGAGCACAGATGACCTGAGGTGGCCAAGGTAGCAGGATAGATTATAGCATTAATACAATATGCAGGTATGCATGTGTTAGGATGGTGTGTGTTTCATATTGTGTGAGAGTGGTCAGTATGTATGCATGATGAGGTTTGACCTGGTGGCCATTGCCCAGTACTGCCAATGACAGGGTCAAGTCCTCACAACTGCAGTGCCAAACACAATGCTCCCCAGTATAATACATTCTAGCAGTAAGCTATTGTAAATGTTTGGAGGTAATATGTGTCACCATCTGAAAGATGGACATGGCATGACTGTTGGGCCAGATATACAAGCAGCACACAGGGGAAAGTACCCCAGACAGTGTATAATGTGTAACCATGAAATGGACACACCCTTGGAATTGTACATACAGGTTTGCATCACATTATCCGGGCTTGTAGTAGGGAATACCAATGTTGCCTGGCCAAACACAGGCAGATCACAAAGGTCATAGGAATGATGTATTGAGAATCAGCTGATGTCCCTGCACAAGCTAGCATAAATGGAATGCCCCATGCATATCTGTGAGTCAGATGCAAGTAGTATCCCTAGCACACATGCACCCAGCTCACCCAGCCATCACCAACAGGTACCTCTCCGGTCTTATCCCTGCTGTTGGGAATGGGTACAATATGACCCCCACCTGTGTATGGCAATAGCAAAAGAATGCAGCATGCAGTGCAGGTGTCCCATTCAGGTGTGTCCCTAGATGAAAGCAGCACCCTGCCAGCATCTACACCACCTGATCAATACTGACAGAAAGTATTGGCATGAACAACTAGCACACCTACCCTGTCATCCCAGGGGAATATACTGTATGGCAGTCTGGTACTGTAGGACTGACAGAGTGCAACGGCCTGCTACAGCTGGCCTGCAGCACTACCAAATGGCCTACAGTCCTCTGCCAAAGGCCTGGGTCTCACCCGTAGTGCCAATGTGTGTTATGTCATGGACTCCCTAATAACAACATAACACAGTCCACAGAACCCATATGCAAAGCCATGTGGACAAACTACAGTAACATGTCCACCATTTCCCACTGCATGAACTGTGGACCAACACCAATACACTGCTGTGATGAGGTGATAACTATAGAAAAAGTATCAGAGGATGTTTGCATAATGTATGGAAGAGGATAGAATAATAGAGGAGGGGTGGGAGCATTGGCAGCATGGAATGTGTAAAGTCCGAAACACAGCCGTGTCCACATACTATCCCTGACTGCAAACACACAAATGAATGCTACAAACCTCCCCATACACCACAGTAGAGGTAATGTCCTGGCTTATGACCCCTGCCTCTGGGTAACCTGTGTGAATCTGTACAGCTGTGAGGTATTGCCACAGCAAGATAAGGCCATACTGTCACATTGATGAATGTACAAGTATGGGATCCTCTGCCACCACTGTACCAAGGTGCTGAACTGGTTACACAGACCCAACAGCAAGTGTCTGCAGCCCCCCCTCCAGAATGGCATTAGTTTGCAGGAATATGCAGGCATTTGACCACAATACTGGACACAACTGCATTCACCCTGTGTTCCCCAGGACATCACTGCAAGGAAAAATGTCTATCTAACCGTACTTGAGGACATAAAACATCACAGTGTATAACACTACACATATCTGAATGTCTCTGCTAACAGCAGGACCATGTAGCAGAAGCAGCACAGACACAATTACCTACAGTACCCACTATCCCTTGTCCAGTTTGACCCCATATTTCTAACTGATCTACAGATATCCTGCAGAAACAGTTTGCTAGCTGTAGGTGTAGAACACAAAAGTCTGCACTGGAGTACAATCTACCTGGAATGAATCCACACATTCAATACAGAAGGCCATACTGGGCATGCTCCTACACTTAGAGAAATGAAGGCAATGTCAGACAATAAAATACTGAAAGGTCATACTGGGCATGGTGACACTCTTAAATAAATGAAGCCCATGTCTGGCAACAACAGTGGACCATACATATCTGACGGTTGCAGATGTTAGTGCATAAACTCCTTAGTATGCACCAGTCATGCTTTACACACACATTGGATAGGAATACACACATATATCCAGGGACAACACACTATAATATGCCAAAAGTTCACATACATAGATGTGTGGAAGAGAGTGACAGTGACAAAGAGCCTTCCATCATGAGTACTGTCCCACCAAGCACAAAGCCAAATGGCTACAACCACATGATGTGTAAATGTCACTCACCGTAGAAATTAGCCACTGGTATCCCTCAGCATTATAGACTCTGTGGTGCTAGTGCTAACTGTGAAACATGGCTGTAGAAGGCAGTAGTCATCTAGCAATGGTATACACGTACCTGTGGAATATAAACCTGTGTGTGCCCGCGTGTGTTGCGTCTACCTCTAGATGAATGGGTTATGGTGCATGCACACTCATTGCCCTCCCCATAGCCGTACTATGGTAAGCCTGCTGATGTCAGTCTCTGTGAAATACACCTTTGGGGAAAGGATACCCCAGTAATCTCTGTGGCACATCCTATAACTGCGTAATGCTGTAGTGTGATAAACGAATTAGGTAGGAGTTCTAATCCCAGACATGGCAAGTGTGTGTGTGTGTGTGTGTGTGTGTGTGTGTGTGTGTGTGTGTGTGTGTGTGTGTGTGTGTGCGTGCGTGCATGCGCATGTGTGTCTGACTATGTAGGGAGCAATTCTTTTTAGGCTAGTCACACCCACTACAATTCAAATGCCCTAAAAAAAAAAAAAACTGTGTTTTTTAGCTATCTCTGCATGTTTAATTACATAAACTATACTATGTTTAACCCCATCAAATGTATATGTATATCCTCACCTTTGTGTAATCTGTATGTGGAGCTTTTTCTCAATGTTTAACCCCATGTAATGTATATGTATATCCTCATCTTTGTTTAATCTGTATGTGGAGCTTTTCTCCCCAGGACTCCATTGAAAATGGGTTCTTCGAGCCCAATGGACTATCCTGGTTAAACAAATGCAAATAAATAAATAAATAAAATAAAAAATAAATGTCATTCCCTTTGAAATACACCTTTGAGGAAGGAGTAGCCCAGCAATCTCTGTGGCACAGCTTATAAGTGAGTCATGCTGTAGTGTGATAAACTAGTTAGGTAGGAGTTCTAATCCCAGACATGGCAACTGTGTGTGTTGTCTGTCTGTGTAGGGAGCAATGCTGTTTAGGCTAATCATACCCACAACAATTCAAATGCCCTACTTTGACAAGTCTGCTGATGTCATTCCCTTTGAAATACACCTTTGGGGAAGGAATAACCCAGTAATCTCTGTGGTGCATCCTATAACTGTATAATGCTGTAGTGTGATAAACTAGTTAGGTAGGAGTTCTATTCCCAGACATGGCAAGTGTGGATGTTTGTTTGCCTGTCTGTGTAGGAGGCAATGCTTTTGAGGCCATTCACAGTCACTACAACCTCCATTGCCTTTCTTTGGCAAGCCTGCTGATGTCATTCCCAGTGAAATGCACCTTTGGGGAAGGGGTAGTCTAGTAATCTCTGTGGTGCATCCTGTAACAGAATAATGCTGTAGTGTGATATAGTAGTTCACTAGGGGTTCAATTCCCAGACATGGCAAGTGTGGATGTTTGGGTGTGTGTTTGTCTGTGTAGGGAGCAATGCTTTTGAGGCCATTCACAGTGACTACAACCTCCTCTGTCCTTCTTTGGCAAGCCTGCTGATGTCATTCCCAGTGAAATATACTTTTGGGGAAGGAGTAGTCCAGTAATCTATGTGGTGTGTCAAATAACTGCATAATACTGTAGTGTGATAAACTAGTTATGTAGGAGTTGTAATCCCAGACATGGCAACTGTTTGTGTGTTTGTCATTTGTATCCTGTGTGGAGATGGCTATGAGTATGTAACAACTGGACTCATTGTGGAGTGTTTTTTGCAAATTTCTTATATGGTGGGCCTATTATATGTCACAATATGAACAAACAGTATAAACAATGAACCAATAAATCCACAGAAAAGCTCACACCAGATAAAATGCAGCAAGAGAAAGTATAATCCAAATTCAGACATGAAGCAGCAAGCAAAATTTTAATCCAAATTCAAAACGTAAGCGCTTCCATCTCTTAACACATTAATACAGGAACTTCATCAAACAAATTACTTTAAATTCAGCCTCCTTTTAAAACCTAAAACTTGTGAACTCACTTCTGATCCTCCATTCACATGCAAAAAAGTTTTTTTGTTAAAAAAAGACCACTGTTTTTAAAAATATACAAGTACAAAAAAGTATAAAACTACATGTATAAAATCACATAAATAATTAAATCATGATGTAGTTTGTCCTATAAATCTAAACATTAAAATAATTGTTCTAAGATCCTAAAGTACAAGAAAGTGTGTAAACATTCAAACTCTAGCCTAGTAAACATATTGATAACTAGTTTTAGTGTCAAATACTTAATATTTAATATTTAATATTTAATAATACCAAATTTTATCTTTTCAAAGCTTTAAATTTTAATACCACTGAAAGAGTGGTCTATTGTGCCCTCTGTGAACATTGTCCATGCTTTTACATTGGAAATATGGAGCGCAAACTTAAAAACAGAATAAGCGAACATCTTAGGAATATTAAGGATCAATGTCCACTTAATGCACTTGCCAAACTTATAGGGCAACATAATGAACATAAATTTAAGTTTGTTACACTAGAATCAATATCTCCTTCAGATAGAGGTGGAGCATGGCCTTATTTACTGGAGAAAAAAGAATTAAGTTGGCAAATCTGACTAGATTGCATTCATTGGCCTGGCTTGAATGATAGCCAGTCAATTACTAGTTTATTAAAACTTAAAGCTTTGAAAAGCTACAAAGGCTATGGCCGAGACGTCAGAGGAAGATAGTGTGTTACAGAATAAACTTGTGGATCACTTTTGGGTTGTATTTTGCTGTTTTTTTTCCATTTGGTGGTTGTTGTTGTTCATTTTCTTATGGCCAGTGATCCACAATATTATTTACCACATATATTTCGAGATACTGTGGATGGTACACAAATGTCTTTGGACAATTTTCTAGCCAACTCTGTAGACCGCACAGAATGTGGTCTACCACAGAGAAATGTGGCTGGTAATGTGTCTACAGTGTTTACAGCATGGGAGAGATGGGAGGATGATGGAAATAAGCATTACCCCAATCCATTTAATAATGTGGGTCGGAAGCTTCCAGTGTCTCTCAACTCAGAAAGTAAGTCTTTATTTGATGAACTGGAAAAATGTATGTGGAAGGAAACTGCAATGTTTTTCAATTTACCTGGTCTACAGAAGTATGCTGATTTAGACATTACATCTCGTGGGTTAAGAGTGTACAAAGATCCAACCCTTCCGTTTAATTTAGAAAAAGATACTGACATTGTATTTCACAAACGGTGGGTGGTAGCTGCACACAAGTGTGCGTCTGAATTGGTGAATATACTCATTGAACGAGATAGGGTTAAACAAAAAGCACTGGGAATTGAGATTAAAAAATTATGTGAGAATTTATTGACAGGAACTTCTGCCCATATACTTGATGATTTCTTGAGTAACATCAATGTCAAGTTAATATGCGTAACACAATCCCAGCAATAAAACCTCCAAGGTCCTCACCTCCAAATGCAAAAATTCAAGTAGAGAAAAACAGGAATGAGGAACTCCACGATGGTGTAGCAGATAAAACACTTCTTTATTGTAACGAAAAAAGAACAGGAATGATGAGCGCTTTCTCGTACACAATGTACGCTTCTTCAGATCTAAATTCAGTTAAACATGATAGTTCTTATATAGTGCTTCTAAACAATCATTCAATAATTAAATAGCCTAATTGGCTAGGCAGAGTATGGCATTAGATATGCAAAGCAGCTCTTACCATTCACCAAAAGTCAAAAATGCATTTCCTGTTGCTGCAAAAAACAGCAGCTTCATTTTCAAAACTTTATGCATTTCAAGTATGTCCTTTATATAACAGACACAACAAATCATCAGTGACCCAATATTATTCAGAAACATAATTGAACAAAAAAGTCCAAAATATAACTAAAATATAATAGATAGTTAATCGATATTAAGAAAACATTTAAAAAATCTAACTGCATTATATGCTCAAGCTAAAATGTGTGTATAAACATAAAATCAAACAAAACAATTATTTATTAAAAAACTATTTGATAAATAGTAGCAATATGAGAATCAAAAGGTTCTCTTAGTAGATATCACCATGCTCAAATCCGTTCATGTGTTGTATTTATATGATGAAGCAGAATCGCATTCAAAAAACTAAGCAACATTAAATATAAAATGCATTCGCTATAGACCTCAATATGTACAACACTTGAAAGAAGCGTTTGGTTCAATAAAAACGGTCTGTCAATGGAGCCAACAATCTGTATTTATTTGATGGTGAAACTATTTATAGACAACACCTTATAAAACATGATTAAATATAGGGATTGTAAGTTTGTAGGTAGTCACCTTTACACCTATTAAGGTGTCATATGTAAATATGAACTATTTGTATTATTTATCTAATTATTTATTATATATAATATATAACTAACCACGGGAAATATGGATATATATGTGACTATGTCAAAGCCAAGAATTAAAAAGGTAAAAAACAATAATAATCAAAACATATTCTATTACAGAGGCATATATCAAATATATGTTATTCTATTATATTAGAGTGTATATGTAACTATATCAAACTATTTGATCTATATAGTATAGTCTATAAGTCTTGTAAATAAAGTATTTGTTACTAGTTGTCTTATTTATTTAACATTTCTTACTTAGGTATGAAAAATGAATACCAGACTGATGTAAAATTTACTAGTAATATATACTAAAATAGTCCCAATATTCAATATCTGATTTCTGAAAACAGAAAAACAGAAAAAACTTTGATGTTAAAATCACCCTATTATATAGTGCATGAATAAAATTGTTCAAATATGCTGTATCTTATTAAGTATCTACAATAACAATCTGCATATATAGATAAAAAATACATATACCATCCAAAAATTGATGAATAAAAAATCTGTTAAAAAACTAAGAAATAACTACTAATGACAAAAGTTCATATCTTATCATATAAACAACATCTTATATTCAGGGAAAATGATGAAACATTATATCCAGGAATTTGGATTACCACTACAAAAGTGGATCCAATAAAAGAATACCTGGAAAAAGTAGCCATTTGATTAGACTAACTATAAAATTCATGCAGATATTTTCATTCAGAAAAGCTACAAAGGCTATGGCCGAGACGTCAGAGGAAGATAGTGTGTTACAGAATAAACTTGTGGATCACTTTTGGGTTGTATTTTGCTGTTTTTTTTTCCATTTGGTGGTTGTTGTTGTTCATTTTCTTATGGCCAGTGATCCACAATATTATTTACCACATATATTTCGAGATACTGTGGATGGTACACAAATGTCTTTGGACAATTTTCTAGCCAACTCTGTAGACCGCACAGAATGTGGTCTACCACAGAGAAATGTGGCTGGTAATGTGTCTACAGTGTTTACAGCATGGGAGAGATGGGAGGATGATGGAAATAAGCATTACCCCAATCCATTTAATAATGTGGGTCGGAAGCTTCCAGTGTCTCTCAACTCAGAAAGTAAGTCTTTATTTGATGAACTGGAAAAATGTATGTGGAAGGAAACTGCAATGTTTTTCAATTTACCTGGTCTACAGAAGTATGCTGATTTAGACATTACATCTCGTGGGTTAAGAGTGTACAAAGATCCAACCCTTCCGTTTAATTTAGAAAAAGATACTGACATTGTATTTCACAAACGGTGGGTGGTAGCTGCACACAAGTGTGCGTCTGAATTGGTGAATATACTCATTGAACGAGATAGGGTTAAACAAAAAGCACTGGGAATTGAGATTAAAAAATTATGTGAGAATTTATTGACAGGAACTTCTGCCCATATACTTGATGATTTCTTGAGTAACATCAATGTCAAGTTAAGGGAATATGAAACAGAGTTGGTGGAAAGAAAAAAAAGGAAAATTGCTTCGGGATTTGCGTGACTATGAGAATGGCAAAGCCTTTATTTCTAGAGCCAATAGGAAGAGGTCACGCAATCACGTCAGATTCCAAAAAGAGGGCGGAGATGTTCGTCACTACAATTCCTCCTTTTCTGCTTCAGAGGGCCAGAATACATCGTATGAAGAAGATGCGGATCAAAATTCCGAGTTCCCTGTGTTACCAGCAGCACAATACCCTAATCGGTTTCAACAGACTTTTCGTCAGGATTCACCAACTTTAGAGGTGGTAAACAGGGGAGGAAATGCCAGTGTGAAGTACAGGGACCAGCATAGAGTGAACAATATCAACAAGGGGGTTTTAAAAGAGGTAAATGTTGACTGTTTTTCTCTACCCTCTTCTAAAAACTATGTGGTAAATTTATCTGGACATTTATTTACCGATTCAGAATATTCAGTTTTAAATTGTGGACTTAAGTTTATTCCTACTGTTTTATCACGTATGCATGACATTAAATGTGATGTTTTTAGAGTTAGTAGGAAACTTCATTTAAAAAGTTTTTTTCAGACTACGAATGAGAATACTGATGTAGCTATGTCCATGGATAGTCTTGATTCTTCCTTGAATAGTTTTCATACTTGCAACTCAGATAGTATATGTAATGCATATTGAAGATTGGATACTGAATATGTTACACACAAAAGCCGTTTTATGCCACCTGTTCTGAATAATGATGTTGAATTTTGCTATTGAAAGTGCGTACACTGAGTCTATGAAACATAAGGCTGATATTCAATACAATTTGTCCCTCAAAGAATGGAAAGCTTTACAGGTGTTAAGTAAAATGAGGGAGATTGTATTTAAACCTTCAGATAAAGGGAATAGGCTTGTTGTAATGCATTATTCACAATATTTGACAATGTGTGAGGAACATATTAAAGATAGTAACATTTATGAAAAGACGGATGTATCTCTGTATAGCAATTCAATGTCTGAATATGTTGAACTACATGGGAAAGGACAAAGATTGGGTTATTTTTCAGAAATGGATATCAATAAGAAATGTAATATGGAGGTCTGTAAGATGGCCCTATTCTATTGCCTTCTCAAGATACACAAACTCCAGGGAGACCTATTGTTTCAGGCTGTAATTATTTATTGCATAATATAGGTCTTTTTTTACATAGTTATCTATTACCTATAGTTAAAACTTTGCCTTCTTATATTTGTGATGTTTTTGGTTTTTTAGATAAAATTAAAAATGTTGAGTGGAATGATCAGATGTATTGGGTTACACTCGATGTAAAGAGCCTATATACGAATATTAGACATGAATTTGGAATTGAGGCTGTTAAATTCGTTTTAGGTAGTAGTCCAGTTACTGACTATATAATAGAACTTATACATTTCTGCTTAACACATTTTGTTTTGAGTTTAATAATAATCTATATAGGCAAAAACAAGGGACTGCCATGGGGCAGCCTTTGCCCCCATGTGTGCCAATTTGGCTATGGGTCTTTTTGAGTCTAAATATCTATATAGAAATAGTTTTTTTCGTAAATATGTTATAAGATACTATAGGTTTATAGATGACTTGATATTTTTGGTACAAGGTGGCAAGATTTTGGTTGAAAAATGTATTTCTGAATTGCATATGAATAGATTTCTTTTGGAATTTGATGGTCTCAAAATTAGGACGAGTATTTCTGTTTTGGATGTTGTATTGAATATTATGGATGGTAAAAATTTGGAGGCATCAGTCAATAGAAAATTTGTTGAAGGGACAAAATATGTACATGGACAGAGCTGTCATCCTCCCCATACATTGGAGGATTTACCTTTTAGTGAAATACTTAGGATTTCTATATTATGCAATAATGAGCATGCTTCTGTAAAATAATTGGATAAAACTGTGGAGATGTTTAAGCGAAGGGTCTACAGTAATGAGTTGATTGATAAAAGCTGTAAAAAGTTTTTTGAAAACAACTGTAGAAAAACAAGGGATAGTACCCATAAAATATAATGGGTGCTTCAGTACTGAATTGATGAAATTGGTGAGACATTATTGGGAATATTTTAATTCCCTTAGTAATGTGTCAGTTTGGTTAAATGAAAAATTAGGGTTTTCTTTTAGAAGAGGTAAAAATATACATCATTTTTTGGTTAGGAGTAAATTTTCCATGCCTTCTATGCATCTAGAATGTAGTGTACTATCTAATGGGACTTTTACATGTGGTAAATGTAAGGCTTGCAGTTTGTAGTAATGAGTTTCCCTCATATGAATAATGTATTTTTTAATACATGGGATCATTTCACCTGTAATTCTGAGGGTGTTATTTATGCACTCAAATGTCCATGTAACCTATTTTATATTGGTGAAACTAAAAGGCATTTAAAGTCAGACTAATGGAACATGCTAGAGGCATTGTCAATAATAAAGAGGAAAGCTCTGTGGCTATGCATTTTAAAAAATTCCATCAAGGTAAAAATGAGGGATTAAAAGGAACAGTGTTGGAAAAAGTGAACGTTTCTTGTTTTGATGCTAACAGTCTCAAACAACAATTATTATGTAAAGAGGCTATTTATATTTTAATGTTTGGCACTTTATACCCTCATGGATTAAATGAAGAAATTAATTGGAGGGTATTAATTTAATTATTTTATTGTTTTATTATATTATTTAGACAAATTTTTTAAAGTGGGTAATTAATCAATTATCCAATTGTTATTTGTTAGTATATAAAATGTGTGTGCTCCTATGGTTTGTTACTCCTTGAAGGCTATGGCCGAGATGTCAGAGGAAGATAGTGTGTTACAGAATAAACTTGTGGATCACCTTTGGTTTGTATTTTGCTGCTTTTTTGTTTGGTGGTTGCTGTTGTTCCCCACTGGATGCCTGCAACAACTGTGGTGCCATCAAATATGACCCACAAAGGACATACCATGCCTTAAACACATGCCCTGTATGGACCGATGCCACTGACACCAGGGAATACCTGTATCATGCTATCGATGTAGGTGCAGGGTCAACCTGGTGTCCATTACCAGTTCCTGCCCCATGAGGCAAGGACTGGCACATCTGATGATAATCTGTGTACACAACATGGGCCAGACACCCCAGGTACAGTTCCACATGTCACTGAACATGCTTGTGTGACGTGTGCACATCCCAGAAACAGTCCATGTCATGGACTATAGAACACATACATGGCAAGCATTGCACAGCACTGGACACAAACAATAGTAAACCAGGTGACTGGATGGTGAATACAATACCCACTTGTGTGGGGCAATCCAGACACTATACCCCTGAACCATACTGAAGACCATTGTCATGTGGCCTGATGCCAAGGTATACCCTTCACCTAGCCTTGTACAACCACTAAACACCCGTGAAGCAATGCACCCATGAGTGTCAGTACTGGCACCCTGTGTCTGTGTGTGTGGAGTATGATGTTTTGACCACACTCACACTCACTACAACTCCCATTGGCCTATGGAAGCATGCTGTCTGATGTCAGACACCTTCACATACCCTTTGCCCATATAACATCTGGATGACCCCTGTGGTGCATGTGATACCTGCGCATTACTGTAGTGTGGCAAACTAGCTAGTTAGGAAGTCTATTCCTGACCCTGCCAACTGTGTCAAATGTGTGTGAGTCCCTGAGAGAGTGTGGCTGTGTTGACATTGACACCTGTTCATGTGGACAGGCATGTGTATTACACCTACCTTATCGCTACTATATCACTGTTGCAGAAGTCACTCACCATCAGATATACCTTTGGATAGCTCCCCAACATGTAAGCTATGTGGTGCATGCAATAACTGTATAGACATGTAATAGCAATACATAGTCAGTCAGGGGTTTGAAACCCTGTACTGCTAGGTGTATAACACAAACAGGCTTAGGTTTTACTCTACCACCCACTCCCTGACTTACTTTTTCTCTGTCTGTCTCTCTCACTTCCTCTCTGGTGGATGTGGAGATGTACACCTGCTTTGCTTAGGCAGCAGCTTGTGTTTTTAAGTGATACTCATGATCAGCTGATGGCCTCTGCATGAATTGCAGTCCCCACTCTAGGTGATTGCATGTGGAACAGCTGTGGTAACATTCCCATAGACAATTGCATGGAAACACACCCCAATATCTAGGAACATCATGTTGGTGATGGGTCTTTTCACTCACTGTGAGCAGGACCTACATTTGGTGCTTGACAAACAGCAGCACAGATGGTATTGGGATTTACCTCTAATAACATGCACTGTGGAAACAGGCCAACAGACAGGAGGGGGATGTACCAGACATGACTACAGAATGTAAGTGTTGCTCTTCTGTATTTGGAGTAATGTCAGTTTAACAGGGTGGTGTGGATATGGCTGGTCTACATGATTTAATACCTGTCATGACAGTGTTATGTGTTTGAGGGAACCCCCATCTGTAGGGTTATCTACAGACTGGACAGTGTGTGGAGCCTTTTGTTTCCAGTCTACTCACAGTGCACCTATCTGAGAACTGCAGAAGCAATGAGAGTTACTGACTTCATATCCCTCATAGGACATATGTCACAACAAACCCTGGTACAGCAGTAAATGTATAAGGTTATCACAGCAACATGCCAATATTGGGCCAGTGTTTGTAGCTGCAGCCATAAGTCTGCCAACCTTTGAACATATGTCATGCAGTAAGAGATGTCTATGTTCTGTACACCATTATTTATTGACATCATACCTGATAACTAGCCAGTCAGATTTCAGACTGCTAGACATGTTATGTATAGTAGGGGTTGATTCTGAGGACATAACTTAGACATTCTGTGGTTGCGTGTACAGTACTGGCATCTGTGTACTTATGGTGATTGTCGACAGTATGTGTATTGGGCATACATTCCTTGGGCTGTGCACAGACTGTGGTAGATGGCATTGTTCTTGGCCCTGTTCTATCTGATGTTACATGCTGCTCCAGTGTTTGGTACCCTATTGGCTCATATGTCTCTAGGGCTAGACACACACTTGTCCCATACCACAGACAGGCATCGCACTACACTGTGTCATGACCCAGGGTATTTAGGGTTAGTGTGTGAGTGGCACATATGAGGGTGGTGTTTATCAGGCAGTCCATATAGTGTCATATTAAGCTTGTGTACCATATGTAGCTGTGACTGTGTTCACATTGGTTGTGGGTATGCACTTTCTCACAGGAGTCTGTTTCTCTGTGCTGTGGCATGCGTGTAGAGTCTGCTATAATTGCAAGTACATGTGTATTCCCCCATACAAAATGTAGTTCAGTGTTGTGGCAGTCTGCCTTCAGTTTGCACAGTGCTTAGTGACATGTCTAGCAGCTTAGTGCAATTACCCAGTGTGCTATGTCCAGTTATTTGCAAGACATACTGCTGCCAGGCCACCATAGCTGTTGTGCATTTCTGACAAAGCAGTGTGATTCTGTACAGAACTATGTCAGTAACTACTGGGTAGTATGTGGCCATGTGACCTCTGCACCACCAGGTATTATGTGTCAGGACAGACTGGCGTGTGTGAATGCATAAACTTTGTGGGCATATGTAGTCCAGAATTTATGTGATACACCCATGTACATGGCTATTAACATCCACATTGTGAGGCGTGGTCCACATGTTTCACATGAAGGGGATGTGTGTACACCTCTGGAATGACCCAGAGTGCCAGACTGTCCACATATATTGGTCATATCTCTGCTGTAGTCTACAGAATCATTACTGTGCTAGCAGTGATACTGTACTATGATATCCTTAGGATGTCTGTCAGTAGCCAATGGCGCACCTCCAAAGCAGATGTGACCTCCCACACACGTCTGTTAAGACAACCCCTGTTACAGCAGCAACATTCTACATAAATATATATATATATATATATATATATATATATATATATTTATATGTGCATTTATATACATATAAACACTCAAATATATACATATACACAGCAATATATGTCTATACATCTACAAATATATAGATACATATGCACATATAGGATATAAATAGGTATATCTGTACACATAGGATGTGCAGACATATCTCTCTCTCTCTCTCTCTATATATATATATATATATATATATATATATATACAATGTGTGTATATTTAGATATAACAACATATGTGATGCAACAGTAATATCAATAACAAGTACTACACAATTGTGGAAGGTAAACCAATTGTTCAATACTATTCAATATGTGTAGTGACAGATATATTGGAAAAACAACTACTGTCTTTACAGCTGTCGTGGTGTAGTGGTTAACTGTTGTGACTATATGTACAGGGTCCTGGGTTCAATACCTGCAAGGGCTGTTTATTTTGTTGCTGAGCAGAACAAGGGCTGCTGGATACAGAGTGGTTAAGGCAGTTTTGAGCAGCTTTAAGCATGTTTGTGCAGGTTTGTGTGAAGCTAAGTGGTGCTAAGCTACAGTTAAATGTACGGGCAATTACACCATGTAGGCTTAGCTTACTAGTGTGCAAATCTACTTAGCTGTTAAATTGCAGCAATGCTGACATCTGCTAAGCATGGCGCAGCCCTGGTACCCAGTGCTCACATCCCAGTCTGATAACATAGCAGGGTAATGACATCTGTAATAAGTGAATGTAATGTCATGTACAATACATGCATCTATGTGCTGTCATTACAGTAGCAAGGGGTGTGAGTCTCCTGTCTGGGACACACAAGTATATAAGACCTGTACAGCACTGTAATCCATGTGAATGTGTTACATACAAGGGTAGTAACTCAGGTTACATGCTGTCACATTGGCATGTAGTGTATCATGATGGTACTACTGTTGACAGTGCTTTCCCAGTCAAGAGTAGAGTATCGTCAACAAGCACACCTGCAGGCATAGCTGGAATCTGAGGCCTCACTGTCATGTTCCTGGTGTGTGAGCTGTGTCACAGTATATATCATTTACTGGATAATGATCTGACATGTTTAATGTTAGGGGTCCAGGGAAGTAAATAGTGTGCGATGAAATAGCCAGGGAATTGTTATGGCTAGGCTTGTATAGGCCCTAGGGCCGATAGCCTAGTACCAACCTATGAATCTATGTAGATGACCGTCTGTACAGTACATGTCAGTGAGGGCTTCCAACATGTAGTAATGGGATAGATATTATTGTCAAATGTCTATCTGTTGACACATTCATCCTACTGCATAGCTACTTGCCAAGCTGATGTCTGTCAGTCCCTGTACAGATGTGCAGATGGCAGGTATGCAACTTGGATATGTACAGGCAACCTATGCTTGACTGACATTGACATGTCAGCCTAGCTGTGTTATAACTGGCACATATAGGATACAACACCCTGTACGCACCACATGCCAAGGGTACCTTCACTACACTACCACAATCAACAGAACATGCTTGGGTACAGGTCTCCATCACAGACACTAACCATGTGTTGTAATACATGTTGCATTCATGTCAACTGGATCACCTCATTGGCCATTTGCAAGAGGCACCCAGAGGATTGGCTGATGCTTGTCATTCATACCCTGAGGGTCATCACAGCGGTGTCTGTCAATAGATTGCCTGATGATACATGGCAGGTGGCATCATACCACTGTATACACATCCCCTACACTACCCATCTCTCCATGGACAATAGCCAGGTACGCACCTATGTTCACCTGCAGTGATGCACCCCAGTACTGACACATGTGTACGTGTGCATTACTGAGGATAGCAGTGTCTGTGTGTTAGTACACCTGAAGTTGGGAATAACATGAGGGTCTTCACAACCACTGCAACACCCATTGCCATAGTGAAATGTGGCTGCTGCTGTATCAGACATTACATGTACCCTGTTATGCTCCTCTCCCTAATGGCTACATGAGCCTTGCAGTACCAGCACAACAGTGTTGTACAAATGGGTTGATAAGCATGGGATACCCATTGAGTTCTGGCAAGTGTGTGTATTTGTGCATGTCTGTACATCTGTAAGGTACAACATTCTGAGGCCACATACTCCTATTACAATACGCATTGTCACACAGTAGTATGGATAGTGTTCTTGCTGCCCATAGGTGAGGCATGACAATGCAACACCCTACTATGCCTGTGGCATGTGCATTAGATGCATATCCCTGTAGTACCACTGTTGGAATATACAATGGGTTGTATTGCAGTTGTGAGCAATATTTGATGGTGGGTATGTGAGAGTGTCATCATGGGTTCCAGTGAAAACAATATCCACTGTGGGATCTGGGTGCTGTGTACACTGTCATTACACCATGGTACAGTTGGTATATGTCCCATGTACCACTGTATGGTGACCACTATCACCATCAACCACACAGGTAACTGATACCACAAACCAGCCCAGTTATGCATGTGCTGTGTGCAGACTACCTGTAACACACTGGACACACTGACAAGTTAGATAGCACTGATATGCCCAGGTTTCTCGAATATGTGTCTGCCTGTTATGTGTCTGTTAATGTGTATATGATGGTATGTCACACTATGTATTGTCCATATACAACCATTACACCCCCCATTACCATACTGTACATGTCTGGTGATGTTCTGCATGCAACATGTAACCTGGAATACATCTCACCCTAAATGCTGTGTGGTGTGTGCAATGAAAGCCACACACTTCAGTAGCACTACATACCTAGGTAGGGGTCTAATTCCAGTGTTGCCAAGTAAGAGTGTGTGTGTATGTGGATGGGCCTACATCAGGATGCTGATTATACATGTCCCAGAGGGGGTCACCTGTCCATGTGGCACAGGCAGTAACTGTTATACAGACCTGTGACATGTGTTCAACTGTACCCCGGATATGTCACAGCCATCATGTAACCACAGTGCTATACCCCATGTGGAATATGACTGCGGACTATCCTCCTGCTGACACATGTACACCTACAACACAAATGGATAATATTATGGAGACCACAATCACCCAGTGTTACTAACAGCTATAATGCATCATTGCTGGACAGCTACATTACCTGACATGTATGCATTAAACATTACTTCTGACAACATGTTACACTGCAGTACATTGGTACACTGTAGTACAGTCACCATGTGCATCAGAACCATATTAACCTGTCCCTGCATCGATGTTATGGATGACAGGGATGTGGCGCAAGTATCATCATATGCACAGGGTGTGTTGTTGGTTTGCCAGAGACCGAGGGTGGGCCATATATTTGACACCATGTGTGTGGATGAGGGGTGTAATTAGTTGAAATGGTGTGGTGATGTGGCGTGTGTAGGTATGAGATTGCCCTAGGTGTGTTCATATAATGCGTGGGTATGCATGCACACAGTTCTGCCATGTGGCTGCCCTATACAGATGTTTTTTTGGACAGCTTCAGACCATTCCTGGCAGGGTGTGCAGTTCACCACCTCCAGCCATGGACACGTGGACTGTGCCTGCCAGGGGTTCCATAGGCACATCCAGGTACAGGCCTCGATGTGCTACTCTTCCCTGATGATGACAGATGTCTACTGGAACCAGGTTCCTCCTGGGACTGGCTAGGGTCACATGCACATGGCCCGCTGTGGTGTGGTGTAGTCAGCTCCCCCCTGCAGTGCTGAGGTTGGTACTGACACTACAGGAGAACCTTGGTATCTTAGCATGTCCATGTTGACCACCAGCTTTTGGTGTTGCTTGCCTACGTCCACTCGGCCATCGCCACACTCCCACCACATGTTCAAGCACAGACAAACCACTGTTGATGTTGCCCACCATCTCACCCAACTGTCTATCCATGAGCTTGGTATAATCATGGAGGGCACCAGACAGTTCATGGAAGTTGGCCCTACCATGAGCACCCCATGTACATCTGGCTATGTATTGCCCTGCCAGAAATCTGACTATGCCTGCTGTGACCAGACACAGTAGGTATGGATACCACACTGTCCTGTACACTACCACCAACCAACTGCCCCTCTGCTATGGCCACTGATGATGGGGTATGTATAGGCACTGTAACTGTGTACGGGGTTGGGGTGGCTAAGAGGGAGATGTCAAACGATGGTGCAGTTTCATCCCCTGACAACCCCACCTGTGCCTCAACAATACTATCATCATCTTCAGTGTTTGTATGGACACCAACATCAGATTGCATGCAAGAGGGACCCTAACCCACCTCACCACCTGTGGGGGAAAACAAGAAACGCACTTTACGACCTGTACATCATTGCATAACAGTACACACACACACACACACACACACACACACACACACACACACACACACACACACACACACACACATTCCAACTTAATACCTACCTGTCCCCTGGTTTTACAGACAGTCCCATGTTTATTCACATAAATTCCCCATCTGGCATCACACTTGGTAACATACACTCATTAATACGACCCATTAACGTATCATTCCTCTAAATGCCTAGACGAGTGATCACAACACAAGACCTGTTACTCCATTACCTCCTTACCTGGGTGGAGTAGGTTTTACATGGCCTCACTGCTGTCATTCAGTGTTCACCCTGTATATGTCCAGACATCATGCGCATGGCCCCTATATGTTTGGGGCTACTACGTTCACTCCATAATGTCATGCACTGGAGTGTCATGTGTAAGTATTGCTCAGTACATGCCAGATCTGCTGCTCAATCAACCTATCATGTGACAACTGTAATATATGGATACAATCCCTGGTGTTGTCTAGTAATTCCCCAATGCATCTCTAGTGCTGCATACATGGGTTGTTATTCACCACTCTGCTGATTGCAATATTAAGGGTATACCTGGTGTTTACTCTCCCTCCCAATTCATGTTCCATGCTACAGACCTTATTATACTATCAGCTGTCCTGTAATTACGTATCAGACAACTATTCCTGGTGTCTCATGTGTCAGTCCATGTCCATGTACTGCACAATCCCAAAGGGAAGTACTGCCATATGAACAAACCCACAATCACACATGTACATACATGGACACCCACACAAACACACACACACATGCACACACACATCCTACATGCATCACCCCCTCCACTCCACCAGATTGCACTTACAAACAAAATAACCCCCCACCCACACATACACACAGACACACACACACACACACACACACACACACACACACACACACACACACACGCACATACAGGTGAGGTTGTGCAAAGATAGTACACACAGTCCTCCCATTACCCATCTGTTAACATGAATAACATATGGTACTCAACAGCATGCAGGGCAGCTAGAGTCAATCCATGCTAGCAACAGCATACATGTGTGTGATGGATGGGCTGTGTTAGTAAGTGCTGCCCCTTCCCCTGGAAAACACTGCACCCATGTACACAGTATTGCTGTGCACCTGTTCTGCTCCCTGCCATGTACTGTGCACCAAACCTCACAGGTATACAACCCACTGCTGATTGTGTATTACTGTGTCAGTTATGTCTGCTCTAATGCTCACAGCCCCTATGTTTTTCAGTGACACATACCTGGGATGATATGTTGACAGATGTCATTTCTGAGTGCCTGATGTCTGGTTTACAGATCTCAACATCAGCGGTGCATGTATGACCAATCCAATTCTATTACACTGACAAATGTCAGGCTGTACCGTAGCTATGAGGAGTGCACACACCCTTATTGATATGACACACTCTTCCTTGAGCTGCAAAGGGACCACATCACCACATATATTAACAATACATGAGCCTGATATGTAACATATTTCCTGTACATTCACATGCAGTGTCTACGAAATGTGTTAGGTGTGCAGATGCTGACCGCCATGCATACACTCCATGGGTGCATATGTGTGCACACCCTTATCATGATGGTTTGTTGCACCTATTGTTATGTGTACTACAGCAGTCACTATTCCTGGCAAGGGTATTCTAGCATGGGCCATCTGCATTTGCCAAAGTATGGTCAGTCTGCCCTACACATGTGCCCCAACTCTGCATGATTGCAAGGTCTACTCATGTGCACATCCCTTGCTGTTCACACACTGATGTCACTATTTCTGTGGGGGTAGGGTTACATCTGCCACAGTTCCTGAACCTGACTGTGTGCAGATACAGCCATTCTTAGCATCTTTAGGATCCCTGCTGGAGTGCACTGGTGAGTCATGCTGACACACCCTCCCCACCTTCAGCCTTTTTGCAGATGCTTGACAAGTATGGCCTACACATGTGCGTCAGTTTGCAGTGTCCAATACACTGAACAGCACGTGTTACAGCCTAGTCCCAGCTAATAATGTGGACCACAGTATTATGTTATGCCATAGTGTAGATCTGTAACAGTTGCCATTGTAATGCTGGTATATACACTGTTGTTGCACTGTATAAGGGTGATCACAATGACAGGATGTTAGTTATCTTGCAGGTGTCTGACATACCCTTCTGATATCTCATCATGGTCACCAATGTGATGAAGTGCATTTAACAGCAACAATACATGAACATGTATGACATGCATTATGGATAGATGTGTTAGATGTGTGCATGGAATATGTCATAGCCATTACATGCCTGATGTATTGGCAAGCATCAACATAAACCATACTCACCAGCTACAAGTTGCTGCCTTGGTGGTATACCAGGGGGATCTACATAAGAGTGTGACAGATGCAATGTCAGTGGCCACAGCAGTGACATTGCTACAGGGTGGGTGCAGCATTACAGCTCATCAATATTACAGGACCACAATACTACTGCTTATGCACATCTGTTTATTACTACTACGCAGCTCAGCAGATCCTGCCCAAGTGCCGTGCAGAGACCTAGAGTGGCAGACAAAAGGAGAGACTTTGGAGTGTTTAAGTATGTTTTTCTGTTTTTGTCTTGCTGCTTATTGCTATTTCCACCTAAATGCTCATTTTCTGGTGTTTATTGCTTCTTAAAATGCTCATTTTGTACTGAAATTGCATTTATTTGTATCTGCACTTTAAAAAGGCATTTTTGTTCTAAATTGTATTTTTTAATTGTTACTGGCTTCTCACTCACATGTGACAGCCATTACTGCACTGTAAAAGTGTTTTTCTGAAAAAAAAAATAAACAAAAAAAAATCTTGCTATTTTCCCGCCTTACTAAGATAGAAAAGTCCAGTTTCAGATACTTGCTGATACCTGGACTGTGTTCAAGCTTCTGAGTTAGCCATACCTTACTTGGGCAAAAAGGAAGTTTCTTTGTTCACCGGTGAGAGTGGGGAGCTCTGAACAGCCAACCAGTCTTTGGAGGAGTGGTTTCTGCCCAGAAACTGTAGTTTTATTGGCCATTTTGGGCTAATTTTTATCTCTTTAATCTTTTTGAAATAAAATAGGATTTGTGTGTTTTTTGCGATTGTATCAGCTCAGCAGATCTTGCTCAGGTCTCTTGCAGAAACCTACAGTGCCAGAGACACAAGAGGGGAGACTTTGGACTGTTTAAGTACCTTTTTCTGTTTTTTTTTTCTTGCTGCTTATTGCTATTTCTGCCTAAACGCTCATTTTCTGGCATTTATTGCTTCATAAAACATTCATTTTGGACTGAAATTGCATTTATTTGTGTCTGCACTTTAAAAAAGTCATTTTTGTTGTAAACTGTATTTTTTAATTTTTACTGGCTCCTCATTCATGTGCGACAGTCATTACTGCACTGTAAAAGTGTTGTTTCATTTAATTCTACTGTTTTTCTGGAAAAACACAAAAAAAAAAATCTTGATATTTTCCTGGCTCACTAAGCTAGAAAAGTCCAGTTTCAGATACTTGCTGATACCTGGACTGTGTTTAAGCTTCTGTGTTAGCCATACATTACTTGGGCAAAAAGGAAGTTTCTTTGTTCATCAATGAGAGTGGGGAGCTCTGAACAGCCTATGTGTACTTCGAGGAGTGGTTTCTGCCCAGAAACTGTAGTTTTATTGGCCACTTTGGGCTAATTTCTATCTCTTTAATCTTTATGATATAAAAAATGCATTTGCACAGTTTTTGCATTTGTATCAGCTCAGCAGATCCTGCCCAGGTGTCCTGCAGAGACCTACAGCACCAAAGAGACAAAAGGATAGAACTTGAAGTGTTTAAGTACATTTTTTTGTTTTTTTCTTGCTGCGTATTGCTATTTCCACATAAATGCTCGTTTTCTGGTGTTTAACAATTTCTAAAATGCTCATTTTGTACTGAAATTGCATTTATTTGTGCCTGCACTTTACAAATGTAATTTTTGTTGCAAATTATATATTTTAATTGTTACTGGCTTCTCACTCATGTGCGACAGCCATTACTACACTCTAAAAGTGTTTTTTTCATTTGTTTTTACTGTTTTTCTGAAAACAAAAAAACAAAAAACAAAAAAAATCTTGCTATTTTCTCACCTTACTAAGCTAGAAAAGTCCAGTTTCAGATATTTGCTGATACCTGGACTGTGTTTAAGCTTCTGTGTTAGCCATACCTTACTTGGGCAAAAAAGAAGTTTCTTTGTTCACCAGTGAGACTGGGGAGCTCTAAAATGTCTACATGTCTTGAAGGAGTGGTTTCTGCCCAGAAACTGTAGTTTTATTGTCCATTTTGGGCTAATTTCTATCTCTTTAATCTTTCTGATATAAAAAACGCATTTGCGCGGGTTTTGCCTTTATATCAGCTAAGCAGATCCTGCCCAGGTGTCCTGCAGAGACCTACAGCACCAAAAAGACAAAAGGAGAGACTTTGGAGTGTTTAAGTACCTTTTTCTGTTTTTCTTGCTGCTTATTGCTATTTCCACCTAAACACTCGTTTTCTGGTGTTTATTGCTTGTTAAAATGTTCATTTTGTACTGAAATTGCATTTATTTGTGCCTGCACTTTAAAAAAGTCATTTTTGTTGTAAATTGTATTTTTTCATGGTGACTGGCTTCTCACTCACGTGCGGCAGCCATTACTGCACTGTAAAAGTGTTTTTCCATTTGTTTTTACTGTTTTTCTGAAAAAATAAAACAAAAAACAAAAAAACTTGCTATTCTCCCAACTTACTAAGCTAGAAAAGTCCAGTTTTAGATATTTGCTGATACACTGACTGTGTTTAAGCTTCTGTGTTAGCCATTCTTTACTTGGGTAAAATGTTTGTTCACCAGTGAGAGCAGAGAACTCTGAGCGGCCTACCTGTCCTTGGTGAAGTGGTTTCTGCTCAGAAACTGTAGTTTTATTGGCCATTTTGGCCTAATTTCTTTCTCTTTAATCTTTCTGATATAAAAACCGCATTTGCGTGGTTTTTGCATTTGTATTAGCTCAGCAGATCCTGCCCAGGTGTCCTGCAGAGACCTACAGTGTCAGAGAGACAAAATGAGAGAGTATCTTTGGCTTAGTGTTTAAGTACCTTTTTCTGGTGTTTATCACTATTTTCTGGTGTTTATCACTATTTCTGACTAAACACTCAGTTTCTTGCATTTATTGCTTCTTAAAATGCTCATTTTGTACTGAAATTGCATTTATTTTGTCCCTGCAATTAAAAAAAGTCGTTTTTGTTGTAAATTGTATTTTTTAATTGTTACTGGCTTCTCACTCACGTCCGACAGCCATTACTGCACTTTAAAAATGTTTTTTTTCATTTGTTTCTACTGTTTTTCTGAAAAAAAAAGAAAAAAAACAAAAAAATCTTGCTATGTTCCGGCCTTACCAAGCTAGAAAAGTCCAGTTTCAGATACTTGCTGATACCTGGACTGTGTTTAAGCTTCTGTGTTAGCCATACCTTCCTTGGGTAAAAAGAAAGTTTGTTCACCAGTGAGAGCAGGGAGCTCTGAGCAGCCTACCTGTCCTTGGTGGAGTGGTTTTTGCTCAGAAACTGTAGTTTTATTGGCCATTTTGGGCTAATTTCTATCTCTTAAATCTTTCTGATAGACACTATGCAATTACGCAGTTTTTGCATTTGTATCAGCTCAGCAGATCCTGCTCAGGTGTCCTGCAGAGACCTACAGCACCAGAGAGACAAAAGGAGAGACTTTGGAGTGTTTAAGTACCTTTTTCGTGTTTTTTTTTTTCTTGCTGCTTATTGCTATTTCCGCCTAAACGATTGTTTTCTGGCATTTATCGCTTCTTAAAATGCTCATTTTGTACTTAAATTGCATTTATTTGTGCCTGCACTTTAAAAAAGTTGTTTTTGTTGCAAATTTTATTTTTTAATTGTTTATGGCTTCTCACTCACGTGCGACAGCCATTACTGCTCTGTAAAAGTATCTTTTCATTTGTTTCTACTGTTTTTCTGAAAAAAAAAATAAAAAACAAAACAATCTTGCTATTTTCCTGCCTTACTAAGCTAGAAAAGTCCAGTTTCAGATACTTGCTGATACCTGGCTGTGTTTAAGCTACTGTGTTAGCCATACCTTACTTGGGTAAAAAGGAAGTTTGTTCACCAGTGAGAGCGGGGAGCTCTGAGCAGCCTACCTGTCCTTGGCGGAGTTGTTTCTGCTCAGAAACTGTAGTTTTATTGGCCATTTTGGGCTAATTTCTATCTTTTTAATCTTTTTGATATAAAAAATGCATTTGCGCAGTTTTTGCATTTGTATCAGCTCAGCAGATCCTGCCTAGATGTCCTACCAAGACCTACAGTGCCAGAGAAAAAAGGTGAGACTTTGGTGTGTTTACGTACCTTTTTCTGTTTTTTTTTTTCTTGCTGCTTATTGCAATTTCCACCTAAATGCTCGTTTTCTGGTGTTTATTGCTTCTTAAAGCACTCATTTTGTACTGAAATTGCATTCAGTTGTGCCTTCACTTAAAAAAGTCATTTTTGTTGTAAATTGTATTTTCTAATTGTTACTGGCTTCTCACTCACGTGTGATAGCCATTACTGCACTGTAAAAGTGTTTTTTTTTTCATTTGTTTCTACTGTTTTTCTGAAAAAAAAAAACAAAAAACAAAAACATCTTGCCCAGCTTCAGATACTTGCTGATACCTGGACTGTGTTTAAGCTTCTGTGTTAGCCATACCTTACTTGGGTAAAAAGGAAATTTCTTCGTTCACCAGTGAGAGTGGGGAGCTCTGAGCAGCCTACCTGTCCTTGGTGGAGTGTTTTCTGCTCATAAACTGTAGTTTTATTGGCCATTTTGGGCTAATTTCTATCTCTTTAATCTTTGTGATATAAAAAAACACATTTGCGCTGTTTTTGCATTTGTATCAGCTGAGCAGATCCTGCCCAGGTGTCCTGCAGAGACCTACAGCACCAAAGAGACAGAAGGAGAGAGTATCTTTTTCTGCTTTTTCTTGCTGCTTATTGCTTAGTCCGCCTAAACGCTCATTTTCTGGTGTTTATCACTTCTTAAAAATGCTCATATTGTACTGAAATTGCATTTATTAGTGCCTGCACTTTAAAAAAGTCATTTTTGTTGTAAATGGTATTTTGTAATTGTTGCTGGCTTCTCACTCATGTGCAACAGCCATTACTGCACTGTAAAAGTGTTTTTTCACTTGTTTCTACTGTTTTTCTGAAAAAAAAAAAACAAAAAACAAAAAATCTTGCGATTTTCCAACCTTACTAAGCTAGAAAAGTCCAGTTTCAGATACTTGCTGATACCTGGACTGTGTTTAAGCTTCTGTGTTAGCCATACCTTATTTTGGCAAAAAGGAAGTTTCTTTGTTCACCAGTGAGAGTGGAGAGCTCTGAACAGCCTACCTGTCCTTGCACGAGTGGTTTCTGCCCATACTGTAGTTTTATCCGCCATGTTGTTCTAATTTTTATCTCTTTAATCTTTCTGATATAAAAAATGCATTTGCATGGTTTTTGCATTTGTATCAGCTCAGCAGATCCTGCCCAGGTGTCCTGCAGAGACCTGCAGTGCCAGAGAGATAAAAGTAGAGACTTTGGAGTGTTTAAGTACCTTTATATGGTTCTTCTTTTTTCTTGTTGCTTATTGCTGTTTGTGACTAATCGCTCATTTTCTGGTGTTTATTGCTTCTTAAACTGCTCATTTTGTACTGAAATTGCATTTATTTGTGCCTGCACTTTAAAAAAGTTGTTTATGTTGTAAATTGTGTTTTTTAATTGTTACTGGCTTCTCACTGATGTGCGACAGCCATTACTACACTGTAAAAGTGTTTTTTGTTTGTTTCTACTATTTTTCTGAAAAAGAAAATCTTGCTATTTACCACCTTACCAAGCTAGAAAAGTCCAGTTTCAGATACTTGCTGATACCTGGACTGTGTTTAAGCTTATGTGTTAGCCATACCTTACTTGGGCAAAAAGGAAGTTTCTTTGTTCACCAGTAAGAATGGGGAGCTCTGAACAGCCTATGTGTCCTTGGAGGAGTGGTTTCTGCCCAGAAAATGTAGTTTTATTGGCCATTTTGGGCTAATTTCTATCTCTTTAATCTTTCTGATAGAATAAAAACATTTACGTGGTCTTTGCATTTGTATCAGCTCAGCAGATCCTGCCCAGGTGTCCTGCAGAGACCTACAGCACCAGAGAGACAAAAGGAGAGACTTTAGAGTGTTTAAGTACCTGTTTCTGTTTTTTTCTTGCTGCTTATTGCTATTTCCGCATAAACGCTCATTTTCTGGCATTTATCGCTTCTTAAAATGCTCATTTTCTACTGAAATTGCATTTATTTTTACCTGCACTTTAAAAAAGTCATTTTTGTTGTAAACTGTATTTTTTAATTGTTAGTGGCTTCTCACTCACATGCGACAGCCATTACTGCACTGTAAAAGTGTTTTTTTATTTGTTTTTACTGTTTTTCTGAAAAACAAATCTTGCTATTTTCCCACCTTACTAAGCTAGTAAAGTCCAGTTTCAGATAGTTGCTGATACCTGGACTGTGTTTCAGCTTCTGTGTTAGCCATACCTTACTTGGGCAAAAAGGAAGCTTCTTTGTTCACCTGTGAGAGTGGGGAGCTCTGAACAGCCTACCTGTTTTTGGAGGAGTCATTTCTGCTCAGAAACTGTAGTTTTATTGGCCATTTTGGGCTAATTTCTATCTCTTTAATCTTTTTATATAAAAAACGCATTTGCGTGGTTTTTGCATTTGTATTAGCTCAGCAGATCCTGCCCAGGTGTCTTGCAGAGACCTACAGTGTCAGAGAGACAAAAGGAGAGATTTTGGAGTGTTTAAGTACCTTTTTCTGTTTTTTTTTCTTTCTGCTTATTGCTATTTCTGACTAAACACTCAGTTTTTTGCATTTATTGCTTCTTAAAATGCTCATTTTGTACTGAAATTGCATTTATTTTGTCCCTGCAATTAAAAAAAGTCGTTTGTGTTGTAAATTGTATTTTTTAATTGTTACTGGCTTCTCACTCACGTCCGACAGCCATTACTGCACTTTAAAAATGTTTTTTTTCATTTGTTTCTAATGTTTTTCTGAAAAAAAAAGAAAAAAACAAAAAAATCTTGCTATGTTCTGGCCTTACTAAGCTAGAAAAGTCCAGTTTCAGATACTTGCTGATACCTGGACTGTGTTTAAGCTTCTGTGTTAGCCATACCTTCCTTGGGTAAAAAGGAAGTTTGTTCACCAGTGAGAGCAGGGAGCTCTGAGCAGCCTACCTGTCCTTGGTGGAGTGGTTTTTGCTCAGAAACTGTAGTTTTATTGGCCATTTTGGGCTAATTTCTATCTCTTAAATCTTTCCGATAGACAATATGCAATTACGCAGTTTTTGCATTTGTATCAGCTCAGCAGATCCTGCTCAGGTGTCCTGCAGAGACCTACAGCACCAGAGAGACAAAAGGAGAGACTTTGGAGTGTTTAAGTACCTTTTTCGTGTTTTTTTTTTCTTGCTGCTTATTGCTATTTCCGCCTAAACGATTATTTTCTGGCATTTATCGCTTCTTAAAACGCTCATTTTGTACTTAAATTGCATTTATTTGTGCCTGCACTTTAAAAAAGTTGTTTTTGTTGTAAATTTTATTTTTCAATTGTTTATGGCTTCTCACTCACGTGCGACAGCCATTACTGCTCTGTAAAAGTATTTTTTCATTTGTTTCTACCGTTTTTCTGAAAAAAAAATAAAAAACAAAACAATCTTGCTATTTTCCTGCCTTACTAAGCTAGAAAAGTCCAGTTTCAGATACTTGCTGATACCTGGCTGTGTTTAAGCTACTGTGTTAGCCATACCTTACTTGGGTAAAAAGGAAGTTTGTTCACCAGTGAGAGCGGGGAGCTCTGAGCAGCCTACCTGTCCTTGGCGGAGTTGTTTCTGCTCAGAAACTGTAGTTTTATTGGCCATTTTGGGCTAATTTCTATCTTTTTAATCTTTTTGATATAAAAAACGCATTTGCGCAGTTTTTGCATTTGTATCAGCTCAGCAGATCCTGCCTAGGTGTCCTACAGAGACCTACAGTGCCAGAGAAAAAAGGTGAGACTTTGGAGTGTTTACGTACCTTATTCTGTTTTTTTTTTTCTTGCTGCTTATTGCAATTTCCACCTAAATGCTCGTTTTCTGGTGTTTATTGCTTCTTAAAGCACTCATTTTGTACTGAAATTGCATTCAGTTGTGCCTGCACTTAAAAAAAGTAATTTTTGTTGTAAATTGTATTTTCTAATTGTTACTGGCTTCTCACTCACGTGTGATAGCCATTACTGCACTGTAAAAGTGTTTTTTTTTCATTGGTTTCTACTGTTTTCTGAAAAAAAAAAAAAAAACAAAAACATCTTGCCCAGCTTCAGATACTTGCTTATACCTGGACTGTGTTTAAGCTTCTGTGTTAGCCATACCTTACTTGGGTAAAAAGGAAATTTCTTCGTTCACCAGTAATAGTGGGGAGCTCTGAGCAGCCTACCTGTCCTTGGTGGAGTGTTTTCTGCTCATAAACTGTAGTTTTATTGGTCATTTTGGGCTAATTTCTATCTCTTTAATCTTTGTGATATAAAAAAACACATTTGCGCTGTTTTTGCATTTGTATCAGCTGAGCAGATCCTGCCCAGGTGTCCTGCAGAGACCTACAGCACCAAAGAGACAGAAGGAGAGAGTATCTTTTTCTGTTTTTTTCTTGCTGCTTATTGCTTAGTCCACCTAAACACTCATTTTCTGGTGTTTATCACTTCTTAAAAATGCTCATATTGTACTGAAATTGCATTTATTAGTGCCTGCACTTAAAAAAAGTCATTTTTGTTGTAAATGGTATTTTTTAATTGTTGCTGGCTTCTCACTCATGTGCGACAGCCATTACTGCACTGTAAAAGTGTTTTTTCATTTGTTTCTACTGTTTTTCTGAAAAAAAAAAACAAAAAACAAAAAATCTTGCGATTTTCCAACCTTACTAAGCTAGAAAAGTCCAGTTTCAGATACTTGCTGATACCTGGACTGTGTTTAAGCTTCTGTGTTAGCCATACCTTATTTTGGCAAAAAGGAAGTTTCTTTGTTCACCAGTGAGAGTGGGGAGCTCTGAACAGCCTACCTGTCCTTGCACGAGTGGTTTCTGCCCATACTGTAGTTTTATCCGCCATGTTGTTCTAATTTTTATCTCTTTAATCTTTCTGATATAAAATCCACATTTGCGCATTTGTTGCATTTGTATCAGCTCAGCAGATCCTGCCCAGGTTTCCTGCAGAGACCTACTGCACCAGAGAGACAAAAGGAGATACTTTGGATTGTTTACATACCTTTTTCTGTTTTTTTTTTCTTGCTGCTTATTGCTATTTCTACCTAAACGCTCATTTTCTGGCATTTATTGCTTCTTAAAATGCTCATTTTGTACTGAAATTGCATTTATTATTGCCTGCACTTTAAAAAAGTCATTTTTGTTGTAAATTGTATTTTTTAATTGTTAATGGCTTCTCATTCAGGTGCGACCGCCATTACTGCACTGTATAAGTGTTTTTTTCGTTTGTTTCTACCGTTTTTCTGAAAAAAAAAACTTGCTATTTTCCTACCTTACTAAGCTAGAAAAGTCCAGTTTCAGATACTTGCTGATACCTGGACTGTGTTTAAGCTTCTGTGTTTGCCATACCTTCCTTGTGCAAAAAGGAAGTTTATTTGTTCACCAGTGAGAGTGGGGAGCTCTGAACAGCCTACCTGTCCTTGGAGGAGTGGTTTCTGCCCAGAAACTGTAGTTTTATTGGCCATTTTGGGCTAATTTCTATCTCTTTAATCTTTCTGATATAAAAAACGCATTTGCATAGTTTTGCGCACAGCGCAGTGGCAGTTAGCTAGGGTTAAACTATCCCTGGCTCCACTGAGTCTGCTCTTCAGTTTTTCCCTTAGTACTAGCCAGTTCTTCCAGATTTCACACTCAAATCAGCGCTTTTGGACTAGCACTTGCTCCAAAAAGAGACAGAAGCACTAACAAACTATAGTACTTGATCCCCAACAGTTGTTTATAGGGAACAGTCAAATTACTCTCCCCACCAGGTAAATAAGAATAAGTTCCTCAACACATTCAGGCATGTCCAAGAGCCAGCTCCCAGTGTATTCTCCTGTTCACCTGATGAATTTGGGCATCCTGAGGCAATGTCACAACTGTCTCATGTACACAGACAACCCTCTCCTCCTACCACACAACACCAAAATCTGCAAGAGATGCACTTACATAGCTAAACTTGAGGCAAAGCTCTCTCCAGTCATGACTGGAATTGACAGTTAAGAGGAGAAGGTACTAACCTGCAGCATATCACTTGCTACACATAGACCCACCAAACATGCAACTGAAAACCCCACAGATAGATACACAAAGACATATTTGGAGGCTCTAAATAAAAGTCTGCAGAAACAACAGAGACTTCCAAGGCAGACACCCAAGCAACTTTCACACACAAGCACACCACAGTCATCACATAACCACCAAAACCAGTGTGCCGCACAACCCCAGCCCTTAAGGCAAAACACCATACCTAACGCATTTGTAATAGGTGACTCCATAGTCAGGCACACTGATGTCCCTCTCACCAGGCTGGACAAAGAGAAGGTCACTGTTAGTTGCTTGTCGGGTGCCAGAGTCTGTCACATTACCCACACACTCATATCACTCCACAACAAGTACAAATATGACTCTGTCATTGTCCATGTTGTTGTGAATGACCTGAGATGTACCTCCCTGGACTACATGAAAAGGGACATAGAAGAGCTCTCTGATTATGTAATCAAGGCAGGTATGACCCTAGCCCTGAGTAGCATCTACCCTCACCAAGAATGATACCTCAGTACAAGGAAACAATGATAAATTTCAACAACTGGCTAAATTTTTGGTGTCATTCAAAGGGGATCCATTATCTGTCTGCCTGGGATGACATGCTTGACAAGCCTTGATGCTTCACCAGAGATAGCTTGCACCTGTCATCCCTGAGATTCAGGATACTGGCAAAGGCTCTTGCCATGCCCATAGTGCCTTTTTTAGGCAAGGCTCAAAAAACAAATCCACCACTGTAACAAATACTAGCGACAAAAAACTGAGGGTCATGCTACTCAACACTAGGAGTTTAAACCTCAAAAATGCACTCCCTCGAGGTACTCCTCAATATGGAGAACATCGATATTTGTGCAGTAACAGAGACCTAGTTTAAGGCTCAAGAGAGCAACCCAGTGATTCCAGGCTACAACTCATACCACACATTCCAGCTGCAAAACCCGAGCCGAAATACAAAGGGAGGAGGCGTATCTATATTCATCAAGGATAACCACACCTCCAGACTGGTTGCAAAGTATGATGCCTCGGAGATCATCCAAGTGTAACTGACAATGGGCAAAACTGCAATCCAGATTGTAGCTTGCTACAGATCACCATCCCTGCCCCAAAGACTCACTCCTCATTCCTCAAGGTACTGGAAAACATGAGGGTCCAACCGAACATCCTTATACTAGGTGATTTCAATTACCCAAACATCAACTGGGAAAACTACGGCAGTACTAATACCTTTGCTCAGCACTTCCTGAAATACATAAACTCAAATGCCCTTTACTAGCTTATAAACACCCCCAAAAGAAGTAAAAATATACTGGACCTGGTCATCACCAACATGGGGGACAAATGCTCCACACCTGTGGCAAATTCCTCATTAGTCAGATCAGACCATAAACTCATCACCCTAGATATCCACATACCACCGTCACCCTCCCCCCCAAGGAAACCACTGTGAAAAACTTCTCCAAAGCAAAGTTTATACTACTCAATACAGAGGTGGCAAACTTTTTTACTCCCACGCAGAATGTCAATATGATTGAATCTGCTATATTCTACACAAAAGCACTCTACAAGCACCTACATAAGTGCATGGACCGTGCTATCCCAAACAAGACCAAGTCCCACTCCTCCAAAAATAGGAAACCAGTTTGGTGGACCCCGGCCATAAACAGGCTCTATAACAGAAGGAAGAAATTATTACAAAAAAGAGTAAAAACCCAGGAATGGAGGGGCTCCATGACCAAGCTTAGCAAAAAGCTAAGAACACTCATGAAAACCTCTAATGTGAGCTTTGAAAGAAAAATCGCAACAGACATCAAAAACAACCGCAAAGCATTTTAGCTATGTCAAAAACCTAAATAGCAACTCTTAAATCTGCTCTGAGCTACAGCATAATGGTTCAAAATTCATGGAACCAACTGATATCACCAATATATTGGCAGATAGGGTCAGTGCAAACTTCACCCCATCCTCACCCCCTAAAGGGCCCATATCCATACCAGAAGATTGTGCTGCCCCTAAAATCCCAGACACCCAGGTGAAAACAGCACTCTACAAGGCAAGAAACACAGCATCCATGGGACCAGATGACATCCCAGGCTGTGTGTTACATGAACTCCAAAACAAATTAATCCCTCATATTAATACCATGTTCAACCACAGCTGCACCTCAGGCTATGTGCCCATAGAGTGGCAAATGGCAACAGCTATCCCACTCCAGAAATTGGTGACACCACTGACCCTGGGAACTACCGCCCCATCAGCCTGATGAGACTCGTCTGCAAGGCCATGGAGCACATCATCACGGAACTCATAAACAACGACATTGGGAACCTACAAACCCTAGACTCCACCCAGTTTGGGGTCATAAAGGGAAGGTCATGTCTCCTAAATTTGGTTGACTTTTTCGAAATGGTCACTAAAACAATAGATGAGGGAAAGGTGGTTCACACATCATAAATTGATCTTGCAAAAGCCTTTGATACCATTCCCCACTCGAGAATTATAGACAAACTCACCAACCTAAATATAAACCCCTACATTACAAGATGGGTTGCTAACTAGCTCATGGATAGAACCCATTCAGTGAGAATAGGAAATGCTAGATCTGACTCCAAACCTGTGATTAGTGGAGTACCACAGGGCTCAGTCTTGGGACCCCTTCTGTTCAGTATCTACTTCACTGAGGTACAAGCAAACATGGAGGGACTATGGCTAACAAAGTTCGCAGATGACTACAAACTGGGTGGCATAACTGAGACTCCTACTGACATAGACATCCTTCAAAAGGGTCTCACGGATACAGATACGTGGTGCCAAAATCATGGCCTCAAGCTAAATGCCAAAAAGTGCATTGTCATCCCTTTTGGGAAAAACCAAGTACCTATGAATTAAAACATAGGTGGCAGCCCAATTAACACAGAAAGTGTGATAAGAGACCTAGGGACTCAGGTGGATAGTAACCTCTCCTTCAGCAACCACATCGCTAAAGTGATTAGAAAATCCTTCTACATGGCCCACCTTATCACAAAGGAGTTTGCATCTAGGAATAAGGAAGTTATTGTCCCCCTCTACTCTTCACTCATTAGACCCATTATTGAATATAATGCCCCATTCGGGATGTACCTTACAAGACATCTGCAACAACTGGAGAGGCCTCAAAAGTACCTCACAAAGAGGATAACAGGCCTTAAACAGATGCCTTATGCCATGAGACTAAAAAACTCAAAATGTATTGGGTCACATACCGGCTACTCAGAGGTGATCGCTGCCTGACATACAAGGCTATGTCAAACCCCGAATTGCTAGAAATGCTCCACCTAAGGAAAACCCAATCCACCAGTGCTACGCGCTCATGGGACATAAACCTGACATCAACAATAAACAGGACTTGTTGGAGGGACAGATTTGTGTCCCAGAGACTCACCTTGCCCTGGAATAAGGTCCCCATATATGTGAAGTGGAATCTTGATGAATGGATGTGAAAATGGAAATTCACCCCAGGAATCACTTCTGTGGCCCTGCTCGACAGAGGCACAGGTAACTTAACCATGTGGGAGGGAGGTGAAAGGAGAAACATTTCGACTAGGCTTAATTATGCCCTAGGGACAATAGCCTTGTACCTACCTGTGAACCTATGAACCTATGAACAAACTATATATATGACATCTCACATATGCATACTCTACCTGTACAGATACGGATGCATATGCAACAGTGGTCTACTGATGTGCCCTGTGGCCTTACCTGCACACTCCTCAGCCGGTGTGTGGGTAGCACCCACCTCCACAATGGCCTCTGCCATTTGTTGGGTGTGTGGGCCGGAAGGTGCCACGAGGTTGGCAAGTTACTCCTCAACGCGTGTCGGGGGGATGGATGGCATGACCCCCCCCCATTGTGAGGTGATCCCCGGACTGCAGCAGCATGCTGATGGGCATTGCGAAGCAGGTCAGAACAATGATGCTGGGCCTGCTCATAACTTCAGTTATGCAGGCTGACATAATTTACCCTGTGGACTAGATCTTTCCACAGGGCAATCCACTCCTGCTGCTCATGGGCAGCCCTGCTGAACAGAACAAGATAGTGCTGTATTATGTGGTTTAACACAACCTCATTTTCTGCTACTGAATATGTGGGTAGACGGCCATGGGACATCTTGCCTGAAAGACATAAAGATGGAAACAGGTCTGAACAGCTCATACAGCAAGGTTACCATAGTTCTTAATGCACATCTCTGTCACCCTCCCACCATATCAGTGACAACAAACTGTTCACACAACGCAATAGGTATGACTACAGCTTACCTACCATTAGGACATATATTATATTGTACCACACTTTGTGCTATGTGTTTTTAGCCATGTTCCCTGTGTGGACACTATCATTGCTGGCCTGTCACGGACTATTTCTCCTGCATGCCATTGTCAGGACCACTATGGTCCATATATGCATGTGGTAGGTTTGCTATGTGATTGCTGCACATCTTTCATTCTGTGTTATTGGGGATATATATGCATGCTGTTGTACATGTTCCAGGATTGTGTAGAGTATTACTACCCACATATGTTCTATAACAGTGACAGAATAGCACATTTAGGGAAAAGTTGGCAGCAAAACCACCTCTCCAACATCATCTGGCCATGTTACCAGGCCACATCACATGTGGGACCCACCCTGGGGCTTCCTCATCTACTGGTTCAGCACTTCCTTCAGGTGGGACCACCTCAGGGGATGTTGTCCCCCCTTGGGGGCACACACAGACATGATCCTGTCATCCGAGGTCGGGTCCAGGGTCTGTTCCATAGGGGCTCCACAGACAATTGTTGGATGTGCTACAGCACCTTGCAGCACCCAGTACATATTCACCGGAGCCACATGCTCCTCCTGCTCAGCCTCCAGGCCAGGCATCTTCAGAGCTGTGGACTGCTGTTGTGAGTAGCAATGGGTGGGGGCCTTGTTCCCATTGTTTCCATATGGGGGCCGATGGGGCTTCCACATTGCAGACCACACACACCATCCAGGGTGTTTACCCATCACATTTGTCATATACCAGCCCTGTAGGCTGTCCTCTATATCTACCAACCTGTAACACCTCCACAAATATACCTGTACCTGCTATCCTTCCCCATATTCCCATTCCCTACTTCACAGATAAGGGCAATGTGGTCTCAACAAGGGGTACACATGAGACATACCCATCCATGTTGCACACACTTACAGCTCTATATATATATCTATATGTATTGCTAAGTGTGCTGTTCCCTCACACATAGCATGCATAACTGTGGTGGTAATTTAGGAGACATGTATTTACATACGTGTGTGTGTGTGTGTGTATATATGTAGACATATGCATATAAATATATATATATATATATATATATATATATATATATATATACATATAGGTATCTGTATCTCTGTAAACATACATATGTGTATATATATATATATATATATATATATATATATATATATATATATATATATATATATATATATATAGGTTCATAGGTTCATAGGTTGGTACTAGGCTATTGGCCCTAGGGCTTATACAAGCCTAGCCATAACAATTTTCTGGATATTTCTTCCCACAATATTTACTTCCCTGGACCCCTGATTAGTAGGGCTATTGACGGGATCCCTGGGGTGACTTTCCTATTTCCTATCCAATCGTCAAGGTTTCTTTTGAAGATGGCCATGGAGGTGCTCTGCTTGACATGTATGGGCAGTCTATTCCAGAGTATGGGGAGACTCTGGGTCAGGAACCTATCCCTCCAGCATGTTTTGTTCATTGTGATGACAAGGTTTAGATCCCTGGAGCATGTGGCTCTGAGGGATTGGGATTTCTTTAAGTGGAGCATGTCAAACAGCTCAGGGTTTGACATGGCCTTGTATGTTAAGCAGAGATTGCCTCTGAGTAGAGGATATGCCACAGAGTATAGCTGGAGTTTTTTAGACGGTCAGAATAGGATATCTGCTTTAGGCCTGTGACTCTTTTAGTGAGGTATTTCTGCAGCCTTTCCAGCTGTTGCAGATGTCTTGTGAGGTACATACCAAATGGGGCATTGTACTCTATAATAGGGTTTAATGAGGGATGAGTACAGTGGGACATTGAGCTCCTTTTTTCTGGATGAAAAGCCCTTGTGATGAGGTGTGCCACATAGAAGGATTTCCTGACTGTTGTGGCGATGTGGTTATCAAAGGTGAGACCACTGTCCACCTGTGTCCCTAAGTTTCTCATCACACTTTTGGTATTTAGAGTACTGCCACCTATGTGGTAATTCATGGGTACATGGTTTTTTCCCAAAGGGAATAACTATATATTTCTTGGCATTAAGCTTGAGCCTATGCTTCTGGCATCAATCATCTGTTTCTGTAAGGCCCTTTTGTAGAATATCCACATTATTTGGGGATTCAGTAATGGCTCCCAGTTTGCAGTCATCTGTGAACTTTGTTAGCCAGAGTCCCTTAGTGTTGGCCTGTACTTCACAAAAGTAGATGCCAAACAAGAGCGGTCTCAGGACTGAACCTTGAGGTACTCCACTTGTCACTCATCTGGAGCTGGATTTGGAGTCGGCTACTTTTACAGTGTGGGTTTTGTCAGTAAGCCAGCTGGCAACCCATCGATTGATGCAGGGATTTATGCCCAGCTTAGTAACCTTTTCTATGATTCCAGAGTTGGGCAAGCTGTGGAAGGTCTTGGCGAGGTCCAGATAGGCTGTGTGGACTGCCTTACCCTCGTCCATAGTTCTGTAGACTGATTTGAAAAAGTCAATCAGGTTCAGGAGACAAGATCGGCCCTTCACAGACCCAAACTGGGTGGGGTCCAGTGTTTGAAGGTTGCCAATGCCTTTGTTTATAAGTTCCATGATAATGCGTTCCATGACCTTGCAGATCAGGCTCATCAGACTGATGGGACTGTAGATCCCGAGATCCAAGGTGGATCCTCCCTTGTGGACTGGGATAACTGTAGCTGTGCACCACTCAGTGGGCATGAAGCCTGAGATGAGGATATGATTAAACATGACACTTAGGTGAGGTGCCAGTTCATTTTCTAGTTCATGTAGTACACAGTCCAGGATGTCATCTGGTCCCACGGATGCTGTATTCTTAGCTTTGGAGAGCGTGGTTTCGACCTGTGTGGCTGTGATTACCAGAATTTGGCAATCTTTTTGTATTGAGATGAGCCCTTTAGGGGATGAGAGGTGGGTGAAGTTGGCACTAAATCGATCTGCCAGGATATTGGCAATATCCTTGGGATCAGTATATTTAATGCCATTCTGTTGTAGCTCAGAGCATATCTGAGCATTGCCATTTAGATTCTTGACATAACTATAGAATGCCTTGCAGTTGTCCAGCTTTGGAGGATTTTATGAGGGATCTCAGCTTCTTACTGAGGCTGATAAGGGAGTTTTTTCCATCCTGGGATTTTCCTTTTTTCTGCAATAGTTTCTTTATTCTGTTGTATAGTTTGTTTATGACAGGAGATCACCAGATTGGCTTCCTTTTTTTGGAGGATAGCATCTTGATTCTATTTGGGATGGTACTATTCATGCATGAGTGGATGTGCTCGTACAGTGTCTTATTGTAGGAGGCAGCAGTCAAACATTTAGCTCCCGTCTGCATGGGTGTCATGAAGTTTGTCACTTCAGACTTGAGCAGCATGAAGTTGGCTTTGGAGAAGTGTTTTACTGAGGTTTCCATACTGGGGGGTGGGGGGGATGTGGATTTCAAGGGTGATTTGCTTATAGTCAGACCTGACCAATGAGGGGGTGACCACTGGTGTGGAGCATCTATCTCCTATGTTGGTAATGACTAGGTCTAGGATATTGGAGCTCCTGGTGTGACAATGGATTAGTTGATCCAGGGCATTGGAATTTATGAATTCCAAGAACCATTGGGAAAAGGTGTTGGTACCCGAGTAGTTTTCCCAGTTAATGGCAGGGTAGTTGAAATCACCCAGTATTAGGGTGTTTGGTTGTATCTTAATATTTTCCAGTATGATTAGAAAGGTGTAGTGAGAATCTTGGGTCATGGTGGGGGATCTGTAGCAAGCTACAATTTAGATTGCAGTCTTACCTAGTGTTAGTTGCACCTGGAGAATTTCAGATGCATTGTGTTGGGCAACTAGCCTGGAGGTGTGAATATCCTTGGTGAATATAGACACTCCTCCACCTTTAGTGTTTTGGTCTTGGTTTGGTGGCTGAAAAGTGTAGTAAGAGTTGTAGCCTGGTATTGCAGGGGTGCTCTCTGGAGCCTTGAACCAGGTCTCAGTTACTGCATAGATATCTATGTTCTCCATTTTTAGGAGTGCCTCGAGAGAGTGCATTTTGAGGTTTAGACTTCTAGCATTGAGTAGCATTACCTTCAGATTTTGCATGCTTGTATGTGTTATGGTGGAGGTTTTGTCTTTTGAACCTTGCCTAAAAAAGGCACTATAGGGATGGCAGGAGCTTTAGCCAGTAACCTGAATCCCAGGGATGACAGGTGCAGACCATCTCTGGCAAAGCATCGTGGTTTGTTGATCATGTTGTCCCAGGCAGACAGATACTGGATCCCCTTTGAATGACACCAGAAGATTAGCCAATTGTTGAAGTCCTTATACTGTGGTATCATTCTGGGCGAAGGCAGGATACTACTGAGGGCTAGGGTCATTCCTGCCTTGGCCACATAATCTGAAAGCTCTTCCATGTCTCTTTTCATGTAGTCCAGGGAGGTACATCTCAAATTATTCACTCCAACATGGACAATGACAGAGTCATATTTGTACTTGTTGTGGAGTGATTTGAGTGCATGCATTATGCGGTGGATCCTGGCACCCGACAGGCAGCTGATTATAATTTTCTCCTTGTTCAGCCTGGTGAGTGGGACATCAGTGTGCCTGACTATAGAGTCACCTGTGACTAAAGTGTTGGGTACATTGTCTTGCCTTAGGGGCTGTTGTTGGGTGGCACACTGGTGTTGTGAGCTGTCACTTTGGTTGTGACTGGTGTTTGAGTTTCAGCTTCACAGGTCCTTGTTGTTTGGGCAGGTTAATGTTAAAGGTCTCCACATATGTGGGTTTAGTGTTGCTATGTGTGGGTGTTGATGGTGTGGGTTTTGAAGGGCTATGTGTTGCTTGAGGTGTAGTGCAAGTGTTAACCTTCTCCTCTTGACTGTCTAGCACAATCTTGACTGGGGAGAGCTTTGCTTCCAGTTTGGCTATGTAAGTGCATCTCTTGCAGGTTGTAATGTTGGGTGGTAGGAGGAGAGGGCTATCTGTGTACATGAAGCAGTTGCTGCATTGTCCCAGTATGCCCAGATTCACCAGGTGGACAGGAGAAATCACCGGACATGCCTGTTTATGTACTTTTTTGTAAAGTACAAGAGCAGTTTTCCCTTACCTTTGCAAGGTACTTTGCAATTTTAGTCTGTTTAGTGCCTACAATTAATTTCTCCTTATTAACAAGGAGAGTTGAGTGCTTCTATCAGTTTAAGGCTTCCTAGTGATTTCCAGCAGGTTCTAGAGCAAGTGCTAGTCACAGGGGTTCAGATTTTAGTGCTACTACTGAGAAACCAGCTAGTTCTAAGGGAAAATTTGAAGAGCAGACTTTCTGGCACCTGAAATTGTTTAACCGTAGCCCCGCGGTGCTGCACAATGTGAAAAATGTGCAAACACACACGTTTTTAAGCCAGAAAGTTGAAAGGGATAAAATCAGCCCAAAATGGCTAAGATTACAATTTCAGAGCTGGAAATCACTCCTCTAGTGTTAGGCAGTACAATGCTCACTGCTCCCATTGGTAAGCAGTAGGACTTCTCTCTACCACAGCAAGGTCTTGAGGGCTCTGAACACAGAAAATAAATTCCTGAAACTAGCAAAGCCTGGGATCTGGACTATACTAGCTAGGAAAGGCGGGAAACAAGCAATCAAGATAGTATTTTTTTTGGTTATAACAGGCTTAAATAATGCAATAATACACTAAATAAACACAGAAAAGGCTAACACACTTGAGTGTGTAGCCGTAAACAGTAAATACAATTAGAACTCTACAAAATTAGCAATTTAAAACTTTTTAAATGAAGCAAGGAAAGTGCACAACTGAAAAACGATTTAAGAGGCAGTAGTACAGTCGAAAAAGTAGCTAGTCTACATATACAGAAAAGTCTATATATACAGAAAAGCAGCTAAAACACACTAAAACAATTCAGATGCAGTGCAACCTAGAGCACCTGAGTTGTAGCAATATTAAGTCAAATACAGTTTTAATAAATGCACTAAAATATACACTATATTTCCAAAATGCTTGAGAAGCACAGTCAGAACACAAGGATATTCAGACAATTTTTTCTTTCTTTTTTTTTTTTTTTTTTTTAAGAAAGGGAGAAAAGAGGAACAGAAGGAAAGAGACTAAGTGGGTTGGCCTTCTCAGATGTTCTCTCTATATTAAGTAGAATGAGCTAATGACTCTAGACTGGGAGGAGTGTCCAAAATCAAATTTAGAGTAGGGGCGGGCAACTGCAAGGCCAGCAGGTATAAAGTCAAGAAGCCAATAGGGTGGGAGGGTCAAGTTAACTTCTAAACAGAAAGTTGAAACCTGAACCAACTTTAAGAAAAGCTCAAAAGAACCATTGGCGTGCTTTCTCCAAGCCATAGCCGTGGCAACCCAACTAGACAATGACCATAAACACTAAACTCTCAACTGAAGTTGGGGATGGTCTTTGCTAACTAAGATGACCTAGACAGTGAGCTCAGAAAACAGCCTCTAACAAACAGCTAGGCCTACAACACAATCAGGAATATGGAGAATATTACAGCTACTACCTAAACTATTTTAAGCAGAACACACTGTAGAAATGTTTATCACAAACACAATCAGAAATATGGACAATATTACAGGTACGACCTAAACTATTTTAGGTAGAAAACACTACAGAAATGTTTATCACAAGTGAGGCAGTAGCTATGAAATACAGTACAAGTATGCAGTATACAATAAAATTGCTATAAATATCTAGAATAAAAAATAACTACTACAAATAAGCAAAAAAAAACAGGCTACTTATTGCTATATATCACAGATCAGCTGCTCCTCCTCAGATAGCTCTGTGTGTAATGTCTGAAACACTTAAGTTAACTTCTTAACAGTAAATTGAAACCTGAAACAACTTTAAGAAAAGCTCGAAAAAAAAACATTGGGGTGCTTTCTCCAAGCTGTAGCCATGGCAACCCAACTATACAATGACGATAAACACTAAACTCTCACTGAAGTGGGGGATGGTCTTTGCTAACTAAGATGGCCTGTAAACATATACATACCTATATATGGGGTACTTTCAGACATCAGGTCCACAATCTCTGACTCTCCTTCCTGTACAGCTGCACTGTTCTGCCTTGCTACAACACAGATAGGTGCCACATTTGGATACAGCCTAACATTAGGGGGGTATACATAGGGCCAGATTGCAGGTAAGCCTATTACACACCTATGGCATTTCAGCATGCTACAATACATGTTAACTGGAGTGTCCTGCAAGTGGTGGACTCTGGAACCCACATGTCCATCATTATGGCATTACTTCCACCACCAGCTATTGGCCACAGTAATGTATATCCTTTCCATTACACAACTCACACTATGTTGGCTTACATCTTGTCAGTTGGGGCTGCTCTACACAGTTCACGGGTATGGCCCACTACCCACAGGGACAGACTCTAATGTCCATAGCAATTGTTCAGCTGAACATCATTACAACAGCAACACCTATGGCACATATATATCATTCCACATCATCTACTCCAGTATTATAGACCAAGTACTACAGTCAATTACATACCTGCTGTCGGAATGAGATCTGTTGTGGATGGTGCCCTTGTAGGAGTTTTTTTTCTCTCCTTGGCTATGGCCATAGCCTGCTTCCTTTGTTTTTGTTTTTGGTGTGGTTGTAGTTCTGGCTTTGGTTCCGGATCTGTTTTCTGTCTCTCTCTCTCTCTCTCTCTCTTGAAATACATTGCAGCATGACTTTGGTAGGTGATGCAGATGATCAGGTGATGGCGTCTGCACCAGTCAGTGTCCTCCACTTGCTACCTGCATGCAGCATGCTGTGTAGTACTTCCAATTACCACTGTCATGGCAACCCACTACTATAAATCCCTACATCATGTGGGCGTGGTCCCTTTACCTTTCCTGTATGGTGGACATCCTTCCTGTGTGTGGGCAGCAGTGTTACAGACAGCAGGTAGCAATACCACTTACAAAAGAACTTGCACAGTCAGGCCAGCTACATATTTGTATGAGGCTCTAGAACTACAAACAGAGTGTGAGTAGTGTTGTTGTATGCATTGTATAGCACCAGAGTTACAGGGTTTGTGTGTACATACTAGTTTAACATGGACTGCAATCTGTCTGCATAGCTCTCAATTGTGTGCCTATCCACTTGATGGCCAGAGGTGTGTTATGTTCTGCCTGTCCACCACACAGGTCTTGTGTCAGATATATCACTGGCAGTGTGTGTTGAGTGCTGTCAGTACATGGCTACATCCATTTGTGTTTTTGACTTCATATTCCTGAAAAAAGGTATGTTGCAGACTATCCTGTAACACCAGCAACTTGCTTAGTGCATGACAACACTATTTCACATATGGGCCTGTGTTCTAGCCTCTGTCCTCCACCTAAATAACAGGCTTTGTCCACATGACATGCTGTCAGAGGTTGTTATGTAGTGGCATGTGAGTATGTCATGCTGCCATTCCTGCCATCATTCCACTGCTGTTGTGGCCCCCACACATATTGTGGGGTTGGGTCCATATATGTGTGGGCTTCATATGCACAATACATGTGTGCCCTTATGCAGTCCAGAGGTCAGTGTATGTAACAGTGGTAGATGCTCCTGTATGTCAGTCTATGGGGGGTGAACCATAATTAACCCAAGCTGTTACAACATGTGAGGGGTATCAGGGGTAAGCTGCCTTAAGGTATCTGGATGTATATTACCATACAAATCACCTTGGGTACATGCAGGCCTACTGCTTCCTGTCATACAGATTGTTCTGTTTGTCCACGTGATTGTGATGGTTTCAGTTATACCTTGTTATGCAACAGATAACTGAAGTCTTTAGCACCTAGGGATTGTGTACAGAGTATATATAGTGGCTGTTGGACTATACATCTGCATTACTTACTGTTGATTGATTGTTATTCTGGGGCCCAGTCTGTCTTTACTGTTGTACTACTTGAAGGCCTTGGCCTGGACAGCAACATATGTTATGCTTTCCAGAATACTGTATTAATTGATCTGTTTGAGAGTTGCATTAATCTGTTTATATGTATCTCAGAGTATAAACAGCTTTATGACATGGCATATACAACTGTAATAGTACACAAATAAAGCTTTCTCATGTATGCAAACCTGTGTGTGGTGTTATATCCTTTGAACTCTCTGTGGGTATATGTTTCAGGCAACAATTGTCTTTTGTATGGGTGACTCATACAGTGTCCATTTGGTAAGGTGGCAACTGTAGGCATACTAGCTGTTCCATATGGTGTGCACCCTCTAAATATGTATCGTCCTATACATATCTCTGTGTGTGTATGTGTAGTTACATATATATATATATATATATATATATATATATATATATATATATATGTATGTGCGTGTGTGTGTGTGTATGTGTGTGTGTGTGTGTGTGTGTGTGTGTGTGTGTGTGTGTGTGTGTGTGTGTGTGTGTGTGTGTGTGTATGTATCTTAGGAATGCTTATTGCTTCCACATTGTACATTCCCTATGGTAGCCAGACTGTGCTGCATAACATGTTATTGATACCAGCCTGATATCATACAGGGGAGATGGATTACTGTTAACATCTTGTGCCCATGTTGTGTCGAGTTCTGGTTATCGGACTTGCAACAGTTGGTACTGAATTGCAGGGCAGCCCTGTTTGTCTGTGGCGGGTAATATCAATATGTACAAGATATATGTAGCTTCGGCCCCCTCACCTGCATTAACAGCGCCTGTGGTCATATATGTATTTGTTATAAATATATATGCTTACATGTATATATTGCTCTCTCGCTCTCTCTCTCTATATATATATATATATATATCTACATATATACATATATATATATATATATATATATATATATATATATATATATATATATATATATATATATATATATATATATATATATATATACATACATATGCATACATCTATAGATATATATATACACACACACACACACACACACACACACACACACACACACACACACACACACACATACATCTACATGTTTAAATACATTTTCTGTACTGTTGAATGCCTGTGCTGGATGATATGTTTGTAAAAACATCAGTGTTATGTAGATCTGACATGGCTTAGTGGGAAATCACTTTGGCTATGGTGTGTGTAGGGTTCTGGTTTCGAGTCTTGCAGAGGCTGTTTATTTCGTTGCTGGGCAGAAAGAGGGCCATTGGATACAGAGTCATTAAGGCACTTTTAAGCAGTTGTAAGTGGGTTTGCTCGGGTTTGTGCAAAGGTAAGCACTGATAACATCTGGTTATAGTTTCTTATACTCAGTTAGATTCTAAATTGCTTAACATGTGTAGGCATTGCTTACCCCCATGCAAACAGGCTTAAACCTGCGTACTGCTGCTTAAAGGTGCTTACTCCTGCTTACCCCTGTGCTAATTTCTTTAAAAGAAATTAAAAAGGGTTGATAGGAAAGTGGTGAAAAAGGGGCACAAAGATGGAAAGACAGTAGGGAAACTAGCTAGGGATGTGCAGGAAGGGTGTAGGGAAGGTCCATAGCTGCCCATTTTTCTCCAGCAATAGCTGTGCATATACACTGAATCTGGTGATAGATTTGGACACTCATACCCCTGAGAGAAGGCTGAGGACAGCAATAATATGTTAAGTCAATTAGACCAGATTACATGTGTCCAGTGGACGCGTTTGTGAAATGGACAGCTATGTATGGGGTAAAATTTTTTTGGGAACAGATTGCCCCTTTTTTTTAGGTGGGAGTGGGATGTTGGGGAGGGATAGTAGGTATATTTCGGGAGGGATAGTAGGTATTTTTGGGGAGGTAGGTTGGGTAGGTAGGTTAACAGACAAGACAAATAAGATGCATACCGGGGCAGTGTATGACACATGTGGGGGAAAACACCTTCATGGGGAGGTGTGTTGAAAAATCGGAAGCCCATGAGCCCCCTAGTGGAAACAGTGGGACTGAGGTCCCCATCCATGGGCATTCACCACTGCACCTTCACAGCCCCGAAGGTGGCTGTGCTGGGGGGCTGAGTAGTTGAGCCAAGCTGACCCTCTATTCATGACACATGGCCTTCAAGCTGGCGTAGCAGATCTCTGACCTCCCTGCGGAGCTCGATATGCACTACGAGCTGGACCTGGTGACGGGTGACAGGTTACTGTCCACACCTGCTCCCAGGGGAGGGGTGAGCCCCATCCCCTGAGGCAGTTCCACCCAAAGGTGGTGCAGAACCAATGGATGAGGAGGTCCTGGGTTGGCCCCAGATGTGCTGGTGCCCGGTGCCACGGCCAGCTGAGGTGGGACAGGTGGGTCCACCAGGACCCGCATTCCCATACGTGCTATGGTGTTTAAGTTTTATTAACATATGTGGGTTAGTAATAGTCAACACATTCCAGTATTAGGTATAACAACATGCATGGATATTCCAATTAAGCCAAATACCATTTATGGAACAGTTGCATAGCAAACAGAACACATGCATATATGGGACCACAGTGGTAATTTCAACAGCATGTAGGTACATTGATGGCTGCATGCCACCAATGTGGGAGTATTTCAACACAGCACATGCATAGAAACAGATTTAAAAAAATATCGAACAATAGGACATATGTCTCAACATTAGAATTAAGTCAGCACATACCAATTGGGTTGTGTATTTAGTTTATTGTTGCAGATATTGTGGGGGGAGAGAAAGATGTCAAATAACAACTGGTATATTCCTATAGTTTGCATTACTTTCCTAGTCAGTGCTGTTATCTGTACCTTACAAGTATTAGTACACTACCCTATTGCCTTAGTTTAGACAGTGGTATGGCTGTCAAGAGCTATATACATGAACTGGTTTTACCTGCAGTATACACCTCTTACCTGGTATACCTGTGGAGGTATTGTTTGTTAACACTAACTGTTTCTACACATACTCACAGATTCTAGGTTGATGTTATGCACATACCTGTCCATCTCTTTTTGCACACACTATGGGCATGTCTTGACCAAATGCAGGTGAACCAGGACGTATTTTGACTATTGTCCTCTTAAACCTTTAGTGAATAATACAATGAGAGGTTTGTTTTCATTAAAATTTTCCAAATATGTACAGGCCTGACAGTCAGTTACATGACATTAAATGCTGCCTACATGTCAGAGATTAGCACACTGATATGCCAGGGGGTCAGGGTGACAGCCGGAAGATATGGGCCAATTAACTGGACATTCTGGACATTTCTGTACACTTGTGGGGTATGATTTGTATACAGCTTACTACCACTCACAGGATTCAAACCATGGCTGTGTCTGGTATAAATAAAATACTGTCCATCACAGTTGAATGTGCTATATAGATATTGCTGTGTATCTCTTATCTGATTTCTGTCTATAATTCTCCTGTGTTTTTACATTCTGACCTTGTAATTACAACACTCTTATACAGGATTTCCTAGACAGTTTTATTATGCAGCACAGTGTGGGTGACAGTGATGAGTAATACCTTATTATTAAGAGCAACTGCAACACTAACAATGCCATACAATACCAGAGTAAACAGTACCAGTACAGGATATCAATATTTTATTTCTAGGCATGGTGTTCATATCTGACATACCTGTGGGAGCAATGTTTGTTTAGCACTACCTGAATGTTGCCACACAAATTACCAGATTCCACATTAGTATTATACACATATATCTCACTCTGTTACTGTACACTCTCAGGTCACAGCTTGACAACATGGGGGTGTAGATGGGACATACTTGGTTATAACATTTCGGGGAGTTGCTAGAGTGATGGGTTTGTTCTTATACATGTCTGAAAATTAGTTGTATATCTTGTTTGCTGCCTAAACAACTGGGATCATCTCACTGATTTCCCAGGGGGACAGGATGACAGGCAGCAGATATGGGCAAATTTACTGGAATTCTGGACATATCTGTACAGTTGTGGAATATGATTCTGCATATAGCCTACTACCACTCCCAGGATTCGAACCATGGCTTTGTGTGCTAAAAATACAGCAATTCATGTCTCAGTTGAGTGTGCTATTTGGATTTTGTTCTCTGTCTTTTCACTGTTTTCTGTCTAAGTCTCTCTCAGTTGTACTGTATGACCTCTTTGGATTACAACAGTCATATACAGACATTCCTACACATTTTATTTATGTAGCACAGTGTGGGTAACAGTGCTTAATACGACAGTACTATTAAGTGATTGCAAATCTACATTACCATATGATACCAGAGTAAATACATGCAGTCCAGCAGTTAGACCTTTATTGTCAGGCTATTATGCTTTTATTTACATACAACCTATATGAGACTCTTCCTGCCATATTATCTGGTGTATGCAGTACATAGGTTCATAGGTTCATAGGCTGGTACTAGGCTATCAGCCCTAAGACCTATACAAGTCTAGCCATTACAATTCCCTGGCTATTTCTTCCCACACTATTTACTTCCCTGGACCCCTGTCTAGCAGGGTGACTGACGTGATTCCCGGGGTGAATTTCCTTTCTCTCATCCAATCATCAAGGTTCCTTTTGAAGAGGGCCAAAGAGGCACTCTGCTTGACATGTATGGGCAATCTATTCCAGAGTCTGGGGAGTTTCTGGGTCAGGATCCTATCCCTCCAGCATGTTTTGTTTATTGTGATGACAAGGTTTAGATCCCTGGAGCGTGTGGCTCTGAGGGATTGGGATTTCTTTAAGTGTAGCATGTCCATCAGCTCTGGGTTTGACATGGCCTTGCATGTTAAGCAGAGATCACCTCTAAGTAGATGACATGCCTTAAACAATGCATGTTTTATACAGGCAATTAACTTACTACTACTTTTACATTTATTTCCTATGACACGGCAGTGCATGCAAGAGTATTACTAACCTGCCTCGCATCGCAACTGCACCAATCTACATCCATGGGCCTCCTGGTTCATAGCCCACTCACTTGCCACTGTGAAAGACATAAAAGGAATATTTAGCCATACCTATCCATAATATACATGAGCTGGCAATTATTAAACAGGTAGTGGACTGATACTTACACATGGGTGGGACTTCCCCTGTCCTCCAAGCCTCTTGGATCCACTGATCCAAGAGATCCTCCTTTCACTGCTTCAGGTCGGCATAGTGATGCCTGACCTGCTCACCAGTTCATGCTATGCCAGTGGCACTGGTGAGGTCAAGGTTAGACAGTCCCAGGCTTCCTCTTTGTATTGGTAACCCTGGTACTGGCCCTGCAGCAGTCTCTGGTCATAGTCTTCCACAAGGAGTCCTGCCATGACTCTGGACTCCTGAATGCCCCAACGCTGCCCCAAAAGCACACACCCTCTCCCATTCCAGATATAGTGCCTACAAAGGGAAGTTACAACCAGTTATGAGATGTATTCCCCCCTGTTGGGTTTAAATAGGGCTGGTTTCCTACACTTTGCCATGATTGGACAGTTTTGAAAAGGCTAAGATATGGGCAAACCTGTTTACCTAAGGTTGGCATTGCTTAAAGGGGTATACCAATGGGCAGATTAAGTTAGCTGGCCTACACATTGCTTTCACCTCCTAAGCTGGGCTGTGCAATGCTTAGCATTGCTTAATATTTAAGTTGCATTATATTTGCATTGTGGCATTGATTTATTATTCATTACATGTTATATATGTGTTTGGTACCATGATTCATGTGTATGTACACTGTATGGGGTCCTTGTGTTTATTAGGGGACTTCAACACTTTATTACATTGACACCTCACATATCTGGTCTTAATGCAGTACTCCAGTTCACATATTTATGTCCTGTAGTTGGTTATACAATATACAACTGTATATAGATTCCTTTCACATGTTCAGTTTATATTTCCTATGGTGAGCATCTGTTTGGTGAAACCTCAATCTTATGTACTGATGTGATGGCTTAATGGTTAACTACTATGACTATAGTGTACAGGGTCCTCAGTTCAAGACCTGCAAAGGCTGTTTATTTTGTTTCTGGCCAGAACAGTGGCTGATGTATACAGATTGAGTAAGGCACTTTTAAGCAATTGTAAGCAGGTTTGTGTGGGCTTGCGCAAAGGTAAGCAATGCTAACCTCCAGTTAAATATGCTTACAGAGTGTTAGCTTCAGTATTGCTTAACCAGTGTGCACATTCCTTACCCCCACACAAACAAGCTTAAACCCACATACAGCTGCTTAAATATGCTTACTCCCACTTACTACTGCATAACTATGCTTACTCTTGCTTACTAGTGCTTACACCCGCTTACCACTGCACTAATTTAGACAGTAATGTCTAATGGTTCTTGGGCAGGTGGTGGATTTGGCAACTGTATGGCTTTATCATTCATTACACATTTACTTTCCATTTGTATCCCTGATTCCTGTGTACATATACTGTATTATTGGTGTACTTTGCAACATTATGACAATGACACCTCATATCTGCATTAAATGCAGTACTCCAGTTCACAAATATATGTTATGTCATAGGTTATGAAACAAAATAAATTGATCATAAAGTGATTTGACATGGAAAATGGATTGTATCGGAGTGGGACTCGAACCAGGAATGACTGTTCATAAGGCAAATGCTCTGCCCACTACACTATTGCTGTACTGATTCATTTGCATATATCTTGCTTTTTATCCTCTTGTGCCATTTAAGCTGCATTGACTGTAGCTAAGCGATAGGCAAACCAGCTCACCTATGGTTAAATTTGATCTGTTTCCTAAAAATAATTCTTTATATTTAAATGTTTTAACTATTGCTCTTGTACACTTGGGGGATGTTGCTGGGGGTATGCAAACACCTATGAGCGGTCACGCTCATTCTTACTCCTAAACTGCTGTTCTTGATTGCAAGGGCATGTATATTCTGAGAGCTCTGCTCTCAGACACACCCCCTGCACTCATATATGCTCTGTTTCCATTTAGGAGCTTAGGCAGCACGCCTTCATTTATATGCATGGCGCGCTGCAGTCCTGCTCCTAAATGACTGCTTCCATGCAGGGCTAAGCTAGTCCTGCATGGAAGGATAGTGAATCTGGTGGAAAGTTGGTGAAGGACCTTTGTTCACTTTTATAATTTTTGAGATACATACATTTGTTTAAGTGTAGGTTGGAAAACTTTATCCAGAAAAAGTTAAATCAGGTAAAATTCTCCAGACAGCAAATCTGCCCATTTCCTTTCCATCTAGCATAACCCATGCTGAAAGTTTTCTGCCTATTGTATCCAAATTAACTTTATTTCCTATCATCTTCTTCTGAACTATTAGCTCACCTTCAAGGGTTCTTTTATTGCATTGGTGACTATAAGTTATAATGGTTAAAATACTGCTGGCTTTGTATAAACCTATGGACCTATAAACCAATGGAAGTTATTTAGGTCAGAGAGTAGAATATCTAGGCTATTAAACATCAATCATGCTGTCAAGATTAATGTCTTTAATGTGCCTCTGCTGTGGAGCATATTAACTAGGTTGCACCTTTCCAGAAGGCATTCAGCATGTAATAAAGCAATCAATGAAGTAAACAAAATATAAGAAATTAACTTGAAGGAAAAGCCAACAGGAAATATTTTAATAGATAAATGTTTTCATTCCTAGATTTTATAGAACTTCATCAGATAACTTAAACAATGCAAGCATACACATTAAATACAGACCATAACCCAGTCTGATTACTTGAAGAAATAAAACAATTAATTATGCATACAACACCCTCTTGATGGTAATATAAACCCTTTAAAAATGTACTATGTTGCAGGCAATGTATTTAGACATAATTATGATTTTAATGCAACCAATCTGACATTTCATCAGAAATTCTTTAAAAATATTAATGCAAAAATATCCAAGTTTTTATGGTTTCCCAGATTGATTAGAATTAGCTACCAGAAATTAATCTACCTCAAAATTTTATGGGGATTAGGGCTCCCCGATTTCAAACTTTATTATGATATAACCAATGGGTGGCTGCAGTGGTGCAGTGGTTAGCTTGTTGCCTCACAACAAAAGGTTCTCCAGTTCAATCCTCAGCTGGGGTGCCTTCTGTGCAGAATCAGCATGTTCTCCCTGTGGTTGCATGGGTTTCCTCTGGGTGCTCCAGTTTCCTCCCATTTCCCAAAGACATGATGTAGGTGAATTGGACACTCTAAATTGGCCCTAGGTGTGGGTTCAGGCATGTTTGTACCTTCTGTGGAATGTTGTATGCTGGGCTGGCAACTCAACACCATAAAATTCCACTGCCAATCATGAGCAGACAGGTGATCCACTGTGGTGACCCCTAACCAGGAAAAGCTGGAAGAAGAATTGTGATATAACCATTGCTGGTGTATTTATAACAATATCACAATATAATCCTTGCCAGAACAAGTGGAGTCCTATTTGGGTCAAACTGAGGTATAATTAGGTAAGGAAATGTCAATATAATCCAGTTTTTTTATCTTTTCTCAATACTGAGAGTTTTAAAACCTTCCAAGTACATATATATCTAACAAACAAGATAGTCCTCAGGATACATTCAACCCTACACGGAGTGTAGGGATAGTGCAGCAGGTGTTGCATGGACCATGTCCGCCAAGCGATTCAGCAAAAGGTTCCCGGGACATGCACGAGCACTCCTACACTATTCCTGCATGGACACCACTGCCTTATGCTAATTGCCTTATTTGCTGGTGAAAATAATGCAAATGAGGTGAATTAGCAATTCAGCAAGCAGGCAGGTATCCGTGCAGGAATAGTGTAACCTGCAGAAATGTATTCAGTTACTAGCTGAATACATTTCTGCAAATGAGAAAATGGAGGCATGTCAGCTCGAAAAAAAGCATGTATTATATTTTGTAGGCATGCCAATGGCCAAATATATGGTCAATGGCATGAAAAATAGTTTTAATTTTTTAAAATAAAACTTTTTTTGGCCGATCTCGGCCAGTTAAGCATAGGGCAGCGGTACACAAACAGGATAATGCCGAAAATACAAAAAAAGGGGGAAATCATTTCCTACAGAAATCTGCATTTTGCCATTATAGTCAATGGCATGGATAATGAAAACAGTACCAGGGAATAGTGGTTGCTAAGGGGAAAGGCCAGTGTAAGTGTGGTAACTATGGAGTAAGACAGTGGTGTATGCAAATGAGGGAAGTTATACTGAATCACAAATTTCTTCTGTCAGACTGCACCTCAACGTGTAGGTGCTCCAACACCACTGTGTAGACAGGAGAAGCAGCTAACATGAAAAGGGTGTGTGTCATGCTTGCTGTAAGCACATTGGAGCTCAGTGGCCCATGTTTGCCCTTAGCTAAGCACAGCTAAGGAAGAGGGTGTGTCTGAGGCTGTATTGTCTTATTCCATGAAATGCAGAGCGTGTTCGCATCCAGGGAGGGACAGTTCTGCTTAAAACTGTTTACTTTAGCTAAATGGGTGTACGCAAAAAAACAAAAAAAAAAACAAAACAACAACAGAAATAGCAGAAATGTTTACAATTGAGCACTGGGTATGCAGGGCATGCATCGGGGCTTAAAGGGGAAGAAAATGTGAATGGGAAACAGCAGAAGGAAGGTAATCAAGGAGAACTAGCATAGCTGGCAGGTAGAATGTATCAGAATCAGCCAATTACATAGGCAGCAGCCCAGCATATTACCATAAACTATGCTAACACCTTTCAGCCTGTTTTTTCCCACAAACTCTACACCACTGGTGTACACATTCGGGGGAATTTTAAACTGACAAATCTAGCAAACCATGTTAGGAGCTGTTGTTGCTCTGGTCTATCAGTATGTGCTAGAGACTGAGGGTGGTGAGGAGGATAATGCTGACAACCAACTCATACCAAGGAGGAGGAGGAGAGTGCTCAGACCCAGGGTAAGCTACCAGGGGCTACTTCCTAGTGGATACCAAGGTATGTATAACCTTAAGAATACTAGGTACAGGTACTTTCCAAAGACCAACTGGGGATATCATGGGGGTCTCACAGGCATCTGCGTCCAGAATACTCCACCAGTTCCTGGATGCCATGCGACCACATGTCACTAAGCACATTTACTTCCCCAGCAGCCGTGAGGAGAGGACGAGCAATATGCATCGCTTCCACTGTGCAGCAGAACACCCAGAGGTACTGGGTGCCATAGACTGCAGGCACATCCACTTCAAAGCACCACCCGGAGACCAGGGTAGGGTCTACCCAAACCACAAGGTGTTCCACTCCATCAACTGCCAGGTTGTGTGTGATGTCCAAGGCATTATCATGAATGTGTGTGCTGGCAGCCCTGGAAGCGATCACAACTCCCACATCTGGCATTCATCACAGCTCTACCGGGCATTTGCCAGTGGGGACATCCCATATGGCCATCTGGTGGTGGATGCTGGCTACACACTGGAGCCATGGATGATGACACCGATCAGAAATGCACACCCACCCACACAAGAACGCCATAATGAGGCACATGCACAAACCAGGATCATTACAGAGCATGTGTTTGGGATGCTCAAGTCATGGTTCTGCTGCCTTGACATATCTAGTGGAGCCTTGCAGTACTCTCCAGCCACATATGCACATATGTTCATAGAATGTGCCATGCTACACAATATGATCCTGCAGAAACAGCTGCAGCAGGAACAAAATGGGAAAGGGCCACACAGCCCTCCCACCATTGCCAAGGTCTCCACAAGCACAGAGGGACTCGGAGGAGGAACATCCTGAGCCTGCTCCTGTAGGCAGATCGAGGCATGCCCAGTATGCCTTGGCCTTGGCAAAGAGGCAGCGCATAGCACATGCACTGACACTGTAGGGCCCCAGGGATTGATCTGTCTCTCTGACCTGAACACGCAGTAAAATGGATGCCAAACATCACACCACCTATACCTTACCATGTATAGGTAGTGTACTGCATACATCCAACATAGTCAGCCCTCAGACACCATCTTCACAACAGCCTCAGGCACAAGGTAAGTCAGTCTCCTTAACAAAATAAATGAAGGGAGTGGAATGTTCGGATAGCATATCTATAGTATTGATCAAGCATGCAAGGGAATGGGGTGGCTTACCGGGACAGCAGCAGACAACTGACAGTTCTGTGAGACAGCAGGAAGTGTATCCCCAGTACTGGCCTACCCACACCATGTAGTACCACCCTAGTTTACAAATACCACTGCAGTATATGTGGTGAGCCAAATAACTGGGGGTCATAGGTCACATGCATGGATGTCAAAGTGGGGGTCCCATACCCACCCCCAGCCTCACCCAGCAGATCAGCTGTAGAAAACCATACAGAAATGTCTGGCAAAGGCCCCCACATGGCAACATCCATGAAATCCCCACCTACAGACTTTTACACAGCGATATCACAGCAGGTCTGGCAGTGGCAGTATGGCTTTGAAAGGTAAGAAGTCTAAAACTACAAATGTTTATGCCAGAACAATCTGACCTATGGTCAATACTGTTATGCCTGTAGTCTCAAAGATAGGGCATACCACTATGCTAAATGGGACCAAAATGTTAAGCAAATATCAGCAGTCTCTGCAAATGTGTATTGTGCACAGATGTGGCCCCCCATAGTCCCATAGAAATGCAGTAACATGTCCCTAACCTTAAGCAGCATCCAACCATCAACTAGAGTGATGTCTCAACACAAACAGAAAGCAATTGTCAGTAACACCCACAGTCAACTTACTGGTACAATCCCAGGGCTGCCTACTGCCAGCAGCCTGGGAACATATGATCATCAGAATGCACTGCCTTGCTACAGATGGCCTGCATCTGTCACACCTGGCCAAAAGGCCTCTGGCAAATGCCTATACCTCACCCACAGTCCCCTGTTAGGGACTGTCATCGGGTCCATAACACCAACATAACTCAGTCTACAAAATGCAAAGAAAGGGCATGCTGCTAACTGCTAGGAGAAAACCTGCCAGTGTCAGAGAGCCAGGAATCTGGACAAAGCCATGAATAATGGGGTGAAAAAGGTCCAAAGAGAAGGACACATTTGAAATACTGCTCTAATAATATTATAAAGTTGATGGAATGATTGTAGTAGCATGAAACGTCTGATGGGTAGGAAGTCTGAAACTGCAATGTCAACTGTCAGCAATATCTGACTTCAACACTGAGTGACTTGCAAAACACTTTTCCTTGAAAATCAGACTTGTTTGGGTAACCAACAAGATATATGAGTCATGGATTTGGACATTCTGTGATACTCTGTACAGTCAACAGGCAGGGCTAGGAGTCTAAACATGAGAATGCACTCATTGCAGGCAGTCCTAACCCTGGAAGATGGTGACATGTCTGCACCCACAGAACACTGGCTTACAACCATGGGGAGTAACACACCCTTTCCTGATCACTCATCCTATGCAACATCCTGACCCCAAAATGTGACCATCCAAGCAAAATGAGGTGGGTCATACATATATGTGAGACACACACCTCCAGGCTGGTCAAACAGTCTGACACACACAAGACCCTCCAAGTGCAGTCAACCATTGAGAAGACCCCAATGCAAAGTACTGGTAGCTATAATTAAACATATCTGACCCAGGACACCCCCCACATATGTTATCATTTACAAATCTATCCAGATTCTGCCTGTCACCCTGATCCTGTCTAACTTATATTACCCAACTGTGGACTGGAAATCAGACCAGGCCAGAACAGAAATGCACAGACATTCCACCATTGCAGTATATCACCAAGTTGCTGGACCTGCAGTCAACTGCTTCTAGACACACCTCTCAACAGGCTGGATTGTGCAAGAATGCATAGCATTTGGTCCATAATCCTGGTGTTTGCATCATCCATCCTGTATTTCTCTGGTAAATCACTGTGATGATCTGAGGAGGTATGTCACGAGGTACTGAAACAATACATGACAGTGTCAAACTGTATATATGTCAGATGTCTGCTAAAACAAGCCCTGTAACCATAGCAACCCATACATTTCTGACAGAAATAGTCACAATCACTGTATGGCCCATTGTCTCCCCATTTTGATAGGCTATCTCCAGATATCCTGCAACAACAGGTTGAGAGGTATGGCTGTAGCACAAAACAAACTAGACTGGAGTACAACAGTCCCTGGAATGGAGTCCCACATGTACTATAGAAGGTCACATTGGGCATACTCATACACTTAGAGAAATGTCAGTAGGATGTAGTAATGAACAGGCCTTCTCCACCCAGTGCACTTCCCATTGCCCTACATTAGCAGTCCTGAAGATGTCTGTCACCATAGCAGTCACATTCGTCAAGCCTCAGCTCTATAGGTTCTGTGGTGCATGTGATAACTGTATAATGCTATAGTACAAATAACTAGTTTGATTGGAGTTCTAATCTCAGTCCTCGTAAATGTAAAAGTGTGTGTGTGTTTACAAGTAAAAGCTTTTGGGTTCATTCAAACCCAGTACACTTCTCCTTTCCCTATTTAGCAGTCCTGCAGATATCAGTCACCTTAGAAGTGCCTTTCGTCACGCTTCAGCCCCATAAGCACTGTGGCGCATGTGATACATGATTATCACTAAGGTACAAATAACTAGTTATGGAGGAGTTCTAATCTCAGTCCTAACAAATATAAACATGCGTGCTTACAAGTAAAAACTTCTGGGTCCATTCAAATCCAGTACATTTCCCCTTTCCCTACTTTAGCAGTCCTGCAGATATCAGTCACCTTAGAGGTGCCTTTTGTCAGCCCAAAGCCCCATAATCTATGTGGCACGTGTGATAAGTCTGTAATACTATAGTACAAGTAACTAGCTAGGTCGGGGTTCTAATTCCAGTTCTGGCACATGTGTGTTTAAGTGTGTATATGTGTAGTTTAAAGTATTTGGTGGCCTCTCTCACCCAGTACATCACCCATTGCTGTACTTTACAAGGACTGGTGATGTTTTTCACCTTAGAAGTACCTTTGGACAACCTTCACCTTATAAGCTCTGTGGCATGTGCAATAACGGTGTAACACTGTAGTCGCAATAGATGGGTAGGAGTTCTAATCTCAGTCTGGACATGTGTGTGTGTGTGTGTGTGTGTGTGTGTGTGTGTGTGTGTGTGTGTGTGTGTGTGTTTGAACAGTATCCTGTCTGTGGGGGGGGGTTGTTTTGTTTGTGTGAGAACCATACCATTGGGGAGTGTTGACATTTTTTGCTATTGCCCACCCAGTACATGTCCCAGTCTCCACATTACAAGGACTACAGTTGTCATCCACTGTAAAGGGACCTGTAGACACTCTGCAGCCCTATAAGCAGTGTGCCATGTGCAACATCTATGTGACAGTATGGAATAGATATCAAGATAAGCTGCCCATCTAATCCTTGGATGTCACTCTCCACTCAGGAATCATACACAAACACAGTCAGGTAGGCAGCCACACCTACATCAGTAGGTGGCCTGCAAACCATCTCACAGATAGAACCCACAGTGCAAAAGCAGCGGACTCCATGTCAAACTGCTGAACAGTCATGAGTGGAGTCCCACAGGTTGTGGACTTGGGTTCCATCATGTTTGAGATGCACACCTTGGAAAACCAGCCCAGTACAAAGGTGCCTTGGCTGACAATGTTTGCAGAGGACTACAAGGTAGGTGCGATTATTACCCCCCCACGTGAGGTTGGCATCCTTCACAAAGGCCTCTCTGAGACCTATGACTGTTGTCAGAACCCTGGACATAGGCTCAATGCCAGATGATGTGCCGCCATCCCCTCTGGGTATGACATGGTCCCCATAAAGTAATGCATTGATAGTCCACTGAACACTGATGATGGTATAATGGAACTGGGAACATAGGCTGATAGTGAGCTGTATGGTGACCACCACAGTGCTGTTGTCTTCTGAATGTCCTTCCATGTGTCACTTCTGTTGACTCATGGTGCTGAATCCGGGAAGTAAAAGGACGGTGTTTCACTATACATACCTCTCAGTAGGCCAATCGATGTGTACTATGGCCCATTTGCCATGTACCTCACTAGACACAAGCAACAACATGAGAGGCTGCAATTGTACCTCACAAAGAGGATCTTAGGTATTGCACACTTGCCCCATACAGACAGACTCCAACAACTGTAATGAATCTTTGCCTCATATTGGCTACTTAGGTACGATCACTGCCTGACATACACAGCCATGTCTGAATCAACCCTGTCAGTAATGCTACATCCCAGGACACCTATCTGTCCACACAACATGCCCCAGATACTTCAACCCCATCCTCACAATCAACAGGACATACTGGAGGGACATGTTAACAACCCAGAAACTGGCCACACCATGGAATACACACCACATACATGTCAAGCCAAGTACATCACTGGCCCTCTTCAAGAAAAATCAGGAGGAGAGGATGGGGAATATAATACACACCCTGGGGATCACTGCAGTGACTATACTCAGTAGACACACTGGAGAGTATCGTCAGGTGGCATGATGCCAGTGCATTCCCATGGCTAGCCTTGCAAAGCCTTAATAGCCATTTACCACGTACACATCTATAACTCTTTGAACCCATGGATCTCAGTACTGTCAAATGTGCGTGTGTAAATGAGTGCGTCTGAAAGTGTTTGTGAGTGTGTAAACATGTGGGTGAAAGCGGTTGGTGGCCTGTCTCACCCAGTAAAACTATCATTGCCATACTTTACAAGTGTTGTAGATATTATTTACTATATAGGTACCTTGGGGTACTTTGCAACCTATAAGCTCTGTGTTGTGTGCATTAACTGCATAACAATATAATACCAATAATCACATAGCTAGGGGTTCTAATATGAGTCCTGGAAAATGTGTGTGTGTGTGTGTGTGTGTGTGTGTGTGTGTGTGTGTGTGTGTGTGTGTGTGTGTGTGTGTGTGTGTGTGTGTGTGTGTGTGTGTGTGTGTGTGTGTGTGTGTGTGTGTGTGTGTTTGTGTGTGTGTGTATGTGTATTATTTTTTGTAAGTGTGTATATGTGTAGGTTACAGCATTTTATGGCCTCTCTCACCAAGTACATCACCCATTGTCATAATTTGCAAGGCCTGGTGATGTCCCTCACCTTAGAAGCAGCTTTGGACAAGTGTCACCCATAACCTCTGTGGTGCATGCGATAAATGTGTAACAATGTAGTAACAATAAATAGATAGGTAGGGGTTCTACTCCCAGTCCTAGCAAATGTGTGTGAGAGAAGAGTATCGTGTGTGTGTGTGTGTGTGTGTGTGTGTGTGTGTGTGTGTGTGTGTGTGTGTGTGTGAATGTGTGTGTTCGTGTGTGAATGACATCCATTGGATGGACATGGATTCATATTTTCTGCCATAGTTCACACAGTACACATTCCTCAGTCTCCTGTATGAGGTCCGCTGGTTCACATCAACCACACTGGTATCTGTAGGCACTCTTCAACCCTATAAGCCCTGTGCAACAGTATTGAATAGTATGGTATGAATAACTAGATAGGTTGGTCTGCTAATGTCAGTACTGGCAAATGTGTGTGTGTGTGTGTGTGTGTGTGTGTGTGTGTGTGTGTGTGTGTGTGTGTGTGTGTGTGTGTGTGTACACCCAGTACAGCCACCATTGCCATACCCCACAAGGCCACGTGATGATGTTATTCACCTTACAGGAACCTTATAACACTCATCAAACTAGTAGTCCTGTGCCACTTGCAGTAAATGCATAATAGTGTGGTACCACAACTTGATGGGTAGGGGTTCCAAACACAACACTGGCAACTGTGATCCTGTGCGTGCATGTGCGTGTGTGTGTGTGTGTGTGTGTGTGTGTGTGTGTGTGTGTGTGAACAGTATTCACTGTGTGTTTGTTTGACACAATACCCTCTGGGGTTGAGGGCGTTAGCAATCTGAGGTGTGTTCCACCCACCACACTTACCATTGTCCGCTATACTAGAGCTGATGTTAACCACTGAGATACAACCCCTCAGCCCTATAATCTGTGAGACACATGCAAGAACCATTACACAGACCTGGGAAATGTGTGCAGATACAGCTGTATCATGACAATGATGTGGTTGATGTGTTACTACACTGCCATACCCCTTGTTGGTGATGTCTGCAGGGCCACATCCTGCTGGCACACAGACACCTGGAACACAAACAGAATAGTGCATGTGAGAACACATTCGCTTAGTGTTACTAACACCAATAATGCATCATGGCTGAAAAGGTGCACACACATTCTGATATGTACCCATTACAAATGCCAGATGACAGCACCTTACACAACATTAAATAGCTACACTGTACTAAAGTCACCCTGTGCATCAGACCCATATAAACATGTCCCTGAATCAATGGCATGGATGGCATGGATGTGGCACAGTTATCATCATATGCACAGGGTGTTGTGTGGGTTTGCCATAAGCCTAGGCTGGGCCAAATGGTTGACATCATCTGTGTGTGTGTTTGGGGGTGTTTATTAAATGGGCAATATAGGGGTGGTATGTGTGTGTTTGTGTGTGTGTGTGTGTGTGTGTGTGTGTGTGTGTGTGTGTGTGTGTGTGTGTGTGTGGAGGTGACTTTTCTGATGGTGATGTGTATGTGTTTGTATGCACACAGTCACGCCATGTAGGCATCCTACACAGGGGTATTATGGACAGTTGTAGGCTGTACATGGCAGAGTGTACAGTTCACCATCTCTGGCCACAGACATGGGAACTTAGCCTGCCGAGGGTATCACTGGCACTACCAGGGCTGAGTCCAGATGCAGTACTACTCCCCACTGGTGCTGCTGCCTGCTGGATCCACATCCCTGTTGGGACCAGCCAGGATCATGTGCCCATGGCCTGTTGTGTCATGACATAGACAGCACACCCCTTCAGTAGTGCTGGTAGTACTACCAGCATGGGAATGTGATGGTGCATGGCTACATAGACCTTCAGCTGATCGTGGTGCTGCCCTACAGCCACATGGCTGCTGGCTAGTGTTCACCAAATGCTCAGTCACAGATATTTCACAGTTGAGGAGTGCCAAGGTCTCCCCTACCATCTATCCATGACCCCAATACACTCACAGATGGCTGCAGTGAGTTAATGTTGCCACAGACACCAGAGACGTGCTCATCCACTACCCTGTGTATATGTCTGGTATTATGTTCATTACGTACCTGTGCCTCCATGACAGCCTGAAACATGCGTCTGGTGACTGCTGCCATGGCACTTGCAACAGGGGTATGATGGACTGCAATCCTCCTCTGAGCACCCCTGCCCATCTGCCTGTGTGGGACCTGGCCAGCACTCTGGCTATGGTTATTTCCTGCACCCTCACTTGCCATAGTCACCACAGTAGCTAGTTCTATGCCACCACCCACCAACTGTCCATTATCTGTGGCCACTGGTGAAGGGGTATGTGTGGCCATTGTGACTGTGTGCAGGGATGGGTGTGACAATAGTGGGATGCCAACCGGTGGCACAGTATCAGCCCCTGACAACCCCACCTGTGCCTCAGTATGAGTATCATCATGGTCAGATTCTGCAGAGACACTGACATCACTATCAGAGCAGGAGGGACTGCATCCACCATGTCCACCTGTGAGGGAAATCAATGTAAATCACTACCGGCACTATAAGGTTTGCTGGTACACACACACACACACAGACAGGTGAGGTGCTTCAAAGGCATTACACAGACCTCACATTAGCTGACTGGGGACATTCACGACCCACCGTCAGGCAATAACATACACACTCTGGATGGACCCTCATCATCATGCAGTGCAGCCCTTTCCAATTACTGTTACTACTAATATACACCTCTGGGATATATGAGTGGTGTTAGTAGATGATGGCCCTTCACCTAGCACACACTGCACCCATGTAAATAATTGCTGTTCACTTGTATAGCAACCCCTACAGAACATAACTTTTTTATGAATGTCTACATGTGTGGCTCATATGTTTGGTCTGATCCTCACAACTCCTGTGTTTGTCTGATACATCACTGTGTTGTCCTGTGGATTGGTGCCACTAAGTAATGTCCACTAATGCCCTAACTGGAGGTGCAGACTGCATAACATGCAGTACATGTATTTTATAACAAAGCTGGTAACTCAAAAAACTTCCCAAGCTTACAATGGATATAGTAAGTGTACACACACCTGTTAACATGCCAGGTTTTCATGATATATCACATGAGACCTCAGAAATCAGGTCATAACATTGCCATAATTTCATATGACATAAGACCTGTGCAATCCAAATGAAGAACATAAACATCAGTTACAGGTAACATCTGGTAACTGAAATAGGTACAATACGCCGGTTGCATGAGTGTGCACACCTTAAACTAGTACTCTGTTTAAGCAACCTCTGATTTAATCACAGCATGCAGTCCCCTAGGGAAGGTGTCTATCAGCATGGCACATCTTGACTTGCCAATGTTTTCACACCATCCTTTGCAAAACACCTGCAACTATGTCAGAATGCAAGGCCATCCCCTGTGCACTGCCCTCTTCAGGTCACCCTGCATATATCCTATTGGATGTAGGTGAGGGCTCTGACTTGGCCAGTCCAGAATGTTGCATGTGTTCTGGTGAAGCCATCCTTTTGTTGATATGGATGTATGATTTGGGCCATTGTTGTGTGGAAAGGTGAAATTCCTCACCATCCACAGCTATGTGGCAGACACCAGAAAGTTTTGAAGCCACAAGGGACCAGTGTTTGGAACTGTTCATAATCCCCTCTAACTTGGCTACAGCCCCAGTTCCAGCTTGTGAACAGCAACCCCAAAGTAGGACACTGCCATCCCCATGCTTCACCATGGAGGGGTTGCTGTAGTGATGTGCATTGGTGACATTGTGCCAAACACACCTGTGAGAATTGTGGCCATTAAGTACAACTGTGGTCACATATTACTAAAACACATTTTCCCACTTGCATTTTGGAGAGCTGATGTATTGCCAGACTTTCACTAGGCCTGGATATTGTTTAGTGTGAGAAACTTCTGCCATCTTCAAACCCTACCCTATAGGAAGGACATATGGAGACCATGGAAGTTTGCTGTGACATGCACTACACACCCAGTACTTGCTGGAGATTCCTGCTACTCCTTCAGTGTTGTAGGGCTGCTGGCAGCCTCCCTGGCCAGTTTTGGTCTTGTACTCTCATAGACTTTAGTGGGATGTCCACTCCTTTGCAATGTCACCATAGCCCCATATTTTTAACACTTTTTGATGACTGTCTGCACTGTGTTCCATGGTATGTGCAATGCTGTGGAAATGTTTGGGTACCCTTCTCCAGACTGATACATCTCAAATATGTGGTCCCTTAGCAGCTTTGTCAGCTCTATGTGAACCATGGTTGTTGCTGTAGCAAGCAACTGGGTATATGTTAGAATACTCATGGTAGGACAGCTGACCTTTAGTTGCTGTTAATCAAAGAGTGTCTGTAATCGATGGCTGTTGTGTACCCAATAAGATGCACTGCTGTAGTTATATTGAAAGCAAACTCAACACAGTACTAGCTTCATCCTGTGCACACATATGCACCTAGGTTGTTGTACTATTGTTATGTGTCATTATTGTTCCCCTAACAGATTTGTTTGCTTTACAATTGAATTGTGCAGGTCATAGGCCACATGAAAGGTTGGCAGTATTCCGAACCTGTCTATTGTGCTCTCATTTTTGTATATCACACATACCTGGCATTTTAACAAGTGTGTACACCATTTATATGCACTGTATACCACTAGGTCCTACAATATGACCCTAGTTTTGGGCCATTGTTCCTCCCATTTTGTCAGTCTTTGTCCAGGTGTCCTGGAATGACAGGTTGTGAGGTATGCTACACATATGTGACATCTCATGCAAATAGGCCCCTGTGATGACCACCATGATCCATTGCAGTAAACAACACCACAGGTGAACATGCAGATATTGCCAAATGGCTGAGTGTAACAGTTGTGTGCATGGTCACATGCATTACGTTTAGCATGCCTACGGTACTGGTGAGCCACAACAGGGAAGCCCCATACTTTCTGGGTTCATGCTGCTGCCCCATGTGCAGACCAGAGGGACCTATGTAGTTGTGAGGGAGATGTATTGTCAGCAGATTCACATAAGGCATTGGTACAAGATGAACACTACATTTCTGCACAGGTACAGTACACACTAGGATAGTACACAATTTGCTGTCCTTCACCATAGATGTGCACTTATGTGCATTACTACACCCCACCCACTAATCCATTTTGCACTGACATATGCATCTAGAGACTCTGTAGAAGACAGTTTAAATGCTACCTCATTACACTGATGTGCACTTGGGCCTTACCTGGATCCTCCTCACCTGTTGCCTGGGTGCCTCCCACCTACACAACTGCTGTTTCCTGTGTTTGAGTTTGTGTGGGAGCTACCCCAAGGTTGGCAAGGACCTTCTCTGTCGCCGTAAGTGGGGCTTGTGTGGCTGGCTCCCCACCGGTAGCAGTACAGTCCCTAGCTACAACAACAGCCCTTTACCAGGCACAATGTATCAGATCAGTTGCTCTATACCTGACCTGATTGTATGTGTGTCCATGGTGGCCCAACATGTTTACACTGTGGATGATCTCATCTGACAGGGCAGTCCGCTCCTGCAGATTTTGCCAGCTACAGACAGAAAGGATGGCATAGTTTAAGATTACAGCTTCTGTGATGGCTGCTGCCTCTACATCAGTGTAAGGCATTTGCCACTGCATGGCACCTGGAGGACATACACAGGGAAACACATCACAAGACCTCAGACATTGCCCAAGAGTTCTTTACAGAGCCAGCCCATGCATATGGGCTATCATTAGCCACCACTTACAAACACATCATACCCCTGGACCTGGCAACACTGTATGAACATGCATTGCACTCCTGGTCCTGATGTGTCATGTTCCCCTCAATGAGGGCAAGTACATTGCATAAACAACCATTCATCATCCATGTTTGTGGAGAGGGATGACAGTGGCCATGTTCCTTGCAGATGGGATGTCAATAGTGCTCAGCGTTTTCTTGCATACAATGTGTAATGGAGGTCAAAGCATATGCCTGGGATAATGTAGGATGCAGACAGGAATGTTATCAGGCCCCAAGGGGACTTGCTTTTGTCAACTTTGATTAGGCAGTTTGCACCTGATCCATAATGGTGAGGGGAGGGTTCCGCATGCTGTGCATATCCACCTATACTGATGGTGATTCAGGGTGGTGATATTTGCCCTTAACCTGTCTGCAGCAGGTTGGCTATAGCTATGGTGTGTGTGTATGTGCTGTGACTTGACCACCATTACAGGGTGGTTGGGTTGGTGCCTCTGAGACTGCAGACATATGTGAAAATGGTCTTGTGATTGCCCTTAGTGGATGTGTCCAAATTGTACTAATAGTTAGCCTTACAGTAATCTACCTGTTGCCTATTATGTTTGTTCAGACAAAGGTTAACATGTCACCCAGTTGGTGCCTGCTCCTACTTTGCCCTGTACAACCAATATAGCATCACATTATGTGCTTTTTGCAATGCTGCTGTCCAGCAAAGGGTTTTCTCTACTTTGGTGGAGACAGGTTTTACAAGTATGGTTTTGCTGAGGCCATACAGGTATGTGGGTGGTCATATATCTGTTTGTAGTAGGCATGGTCACAGGGTCAGTACACAGATGGCCACCTCTACAAATTCATTGTGATACCCATGCTTATTATACTACCCGTGTCTGTGTCAGGGCAATGAAACCACCAATAGCAGTAGAGGTGTAACTCTGTTGGATGCACAGAAACTAAGGCTACACATGTGTATGACATATACTGCTTATTCACCTGACATTTTGCATCCCATTTCAGCTGTTATGAGGCAGCCAGGTACACCTACCCATACATACCTATGCACAGGTAATACCTGCTATACATTTCTGTTCTATGTCAGTATGGCACACTGCAATGACAGTCTTGCTGCTCAGTCAGTCATGTCAACCTGTTAGGGCAGGACATCTGTAGGACAATGCACATACATGGTGGGCTATGGGACGCAATTAGTGACACTTTCTTCATATTGCTGTAACACACATATGTCATTTGACAGTGCAGTAGCCTTTGTATTCACAGACATACACTGGAGGATATCTGATGCTCATATGGCAGGCAGAGAGGTGAAAGGCTAGGTGTGTGGTAGTGAGGGTAGGAACTGTTAATGCCATGAGTATGACTGGTATGGGGACAGAGGTAGCTGATATGCTGGATAGAGGAAAGGTGGATATATAGTGTGTGCCAGAAACTAGATGGAAGGGGTGTACAACTGTGTGTATTGGCGTCGGGTACAAATAGTTCTACCATGGTGTGTATGGGAAGGAAAAAAGGTGTAGGAATTAACCTGAAGGAACATTATGCCAAGAGTGTTTTTGGAGGTGATAAGAGTGTCGGGTAGAGTGATGTTCAGGAGGCTGGGAATTGATGGTGTAATGTTGACAGTTGTTAGTGCATATGCTCCACTAATTGCATGTGTGACGGATGAGACAGATGTACTTTGGTTTGGTTGGATGACGTGGTGATGCCTGTAACAAAGGGTGAGTGAGTGGTGATTGGAGCAGATTCCAATGGGCATGCTGGTGAAGGGGACAGAGGGGATGCAGAAGTGATGTGTATGTATGGTGTTAAGCAAAGAAATGCAGAAGGTGAGACGGTGATGGCGTTTGCAACAGAGGTTGGACATGGGTGTGGTGAATACATAGTATTACAAGACCGAGGGGCATAGGGTGACATACAAGAGTGGAGGAAGATGCACACAGGTGGATTATCTCTTATGCAGGTGGGCCTGTTTGAAAGGGATTGATAACTGTAAAGTGGTGACAGGGGAAAGTGTAGTTAGAGAGCATGGAAGGTTGGTCTGTGGGAAGATGTTGGTGATCATGAAGAGGGAGAGGAGTGTGAGGGCAGCACCATGGATAAAATGGTGGATACTGAGAAAGCGTGACTGTGAGGCTGAGTTCAGGAAAGAGTTAAGACAGACAGTGGGTGGCAGTGAAGAGTTAGCAAATATCTGGGTAACTACATCCGAGTTAGTAAGAGAGATGAGTAGAATGGGGCTTGGTGTGACATCTGCACAGAGGAGGGAGGACAAGGAGACATGGTGGTGGCATGAGAAAGTACAGGGGAGTATACTGAAAAAGAGGTTGGCCAAGGAGAAGTGGGATTGTCAGACAGATGCAGAAAGTAGACAGGTGTATAGGGAGATGGGGTGCATGGCAAAGAGAGTGGTGGCAAAGCCCCGGGATGTGGCATATGAAGGGTTGTACGTCAGGTTGGACACCAAGGATGGAAAATAGGATCTGTACCAATTGGCTTGACAGAGGCATGTAGCTAGGAAGGATGTGCAGCAGATAAGGCTGAGAAAGGATAATGGTGGAACTGCACTCACTAGCAAGGAGAGTGCGTCGAGCAGGGGGAAACGGCACTTTGATGGGCTGTTGAATGAGAGAGAGGGAAGGTTGGATAATGTGGTGATAGTGAATCAGGATGTGCAACAGATTATCAAGGGGGAAGTAAGGATAGCTATGAAGAGGTTTAAGAATGGAAAGACTATTGGCCCAGATGACATACATGTGGAAGCATGGATGTGTTTAGGACAATTGGCAGTGGTCTTTTTAACCTGATTGTTTACTGTAATCTAGGACAGTGAGAGGATGCATGAGGAGTTGATGAAATGTGTTTGGGTACTGATTATGAGAATAAGGGTGGTGTGCAGAGCTGTAGTAACTGCAGAGGGATAACATTGATCAGTCACAGCATGAGGTAATGGTAAAGGGTGGTGGAAGCTAAGATAAGAAGGGAGGTGAGGATTACTGATCAGCTGCATGATATCATGCCAGGATAGAGCAGTACAGGTACAATGTTTGCTCTGTGAGTGTTGATGGGGACATACAGAGAAGGTTGGACATAGCTGCATTGTGTCTTGTTGGACTTACAGACAGCATATGCCAGGATGCCTAAAGAGGAGTTGTGGTATTGTATGAAGTGGTCAGGAGTGGTGGAGGAATCCGTAAGAATGCTACAGGATATGTACAAGGCTAGTGTGACAGCAGTGAGTTCTGCATTGGGAGTGACAGGCATGTTTAAGGTGGAGGTGGGAATACACCAGGGATCAGCTATGAGCCCTTTCTTATTTGCAGTGGCGATGGACAGGTTGACAGACATGATCAGACAGGAGTGCCCCTAGACTGTGCTGTTTGCAGATGACATTGTGCTCTGTAGTGAGAGTAGAGAAAAGGTTCAGGAGACCCTGAAGAGGTGGAGGTATGGTCTAGAGGTGAGGAATGATAGTCATCAGGACTAAGATGGAATATATGTGTGTGAATGGGAGGGAGGATGGAGGAACGGTAAGGATACAGGGAGTACAGTTTGCTAAGGTGGATAGGTTTAAATACTTGGGAACAACAGTTCAAAGTAATGGCGAGTGTGGGGAAGAGGTGACAACATGAGTATGGGCAGGATGTAGGTGGTGGGGAAGAGTGTCATGTGTGATTTGTGACAGAGAAGTACCATTAAGAGTGATAGGGAAGGTCTACAAGAGGGTAGTGAGACCAGCTATGTTATATAGGTTGGAGACAGTGGCATTGAAAAAAGAGGCACAATTCAGAGCTGAACGTAGCAGTTTTACTGATGGTCTGATTTGCACTGGGTGTGGCCTAGCAGTGTCACAGTCGGTATTGTGCAACATACACTCCAGTAGTTGTCATATGTGAGCCATCCTTTCCTGGGGTGACTCAGGGCCCTGAGCTGTGTTCTATATCACTGCAGACATATACAGTTTCTATGGCCATAGGTTCTGCTCAGCAATATATCAGTACAGCATGTGTTGTTGAGACATAATATTGTTTGAACTTCCTATTTTCCACATTTACATGCCCCCTACTACATTCCATTACAGGCTTGATTGTTTGACATAGCTATGTTTATTTGTTTTCAGTTCAGTTGGTATACTCCATCAGTCTCAGTGTGTATATGTGTGTGTGTGTGTGTGTGTGTGTGTGTGTGTGTGTGTGTGTGTGTGTGTGTGTGTGTGTGTGTGTGTGTGTGTGTGTGTGTGTGTGTGTGTGTGTGTGTGTGTGTGTGTGTGTGTGTGTGTGTCTCTCTCTCTGCTGAGACAGATGGAGGATATACATCTGTTTTGTATAGGCAGCATCTTGCCTTTAGTAGGTAATGCTCATGAGCAGCTGATGGTCTGTGCACCACTTGGAGTCCCCCACTTGCTGATTTCATGTGGAACAGCTGTGGTATCATTCCCATACCCAATAGCATGGAAACACACTCCTATAAATGAGTACTTCATGTGGGCATTGCCCCTTTTCCTTGCCTGGGAGGAGTACTTCATGGAGGTGTGTGTGACAAACAGCATCACAGAGTGTAGTTGGTAAGTCCTCTTACGACAAACACTGTGGAGACAGCCCAACAAACTGGGGGAGAATATTCTAGACATAGGGACAGAATGTAAGTATTGCTGTTATACAGTTGAACTATTGCTAGTTTGACACGGTTTGTGTGGATATGGCCGCTCTGCATAAATTTAAGTCTGATAGTGTTATGTGGTTGACATAACTTTCAAATGGAGGGCTAGCCGCAGACTGGCCCGAGTTTGGACTTTTATATTTGGTGTGTCACTCACACATTTTTTGGCCTTGGAAATTCAGTAGCATAATCTGAGGATTGCAGTCAGTAAATTGTAACATCCATGTGTTTCTGAGTTCATATCCCTCAGAATATATATGTTACAACAACCCTGTTACACCAGCATCTTTCTCAGTTTATGACAGCAATAAGTCAATAATGATCCTGTGCTTGGGCCTCTACCCCCAAATGTGTTGGGCTTTCTCCAGATGTCATGCTGTAAAAGGTGTATAGGTGTAGTATATCATTATATAGTGACTTCATTCCAGATACCATCCCAGTGATGTATCAGACTGCCAGACATGTTACCATGTAGAAGGCCTTATATATGAGGATGAAGCCTGGATTTTTTGTGGGACTCTATACCATTGAGAGGACTGTGTATTTCTGACAATTGTTGGCAGACTGTCAGGATTGTGCAGCATTGTATTGTGAATGTGTTATTTGGCCTGTGTAGGGGGAGATGTAAGTGTTGAGGGTCATTTTCTATCTGACTTTGCATGCTGCTCCAGCTTCTGGTGCTCTATCAGCTGTATATGGTTGTAGGCACAGACTGAGACATGTTCCATATCACAGTTTTATCATCAGACTACACTGTGAATTGGGCCAGTATATAAAGGGGTAGTGTGCGATTGGCAAAAATGCTGATGATTTTGTTCACACAGTCCATATACTCTACTGTTCCTGTGGCTTACCAGTATGTCACATTGAATGTTGTAAGATTGGCTCTGGGTATGCACTTTCATGCTGCTGTCTGTTGGTCAGTGTAGTTATATCCCTATATTGCCTGATATATTTGCAATTACATGTGTATTCCCCCATAACAAAATTGGGTTTCTGTTGTGTCAGTCTGCCTGCAGTTTAGACAGTACTTGGTGACATGCCTAGCAGCTAAGTGTAGTTTCCCTACTGTGATGTAATGTCCAGATATTTATCAGATGTACTGTTGCCTGGCCCCCATACATGTTGTGTATGCCTGACACATCATTGGGATGATGTGAAGATGCATGTCAGTGAGCAGTAGGGATTAATTTGGTTTTGGACTTGGGATGTTCCAGTCAATATATGGTACAACAGACATGAGGGTGTTACTACCTCACCTGTGTCACCTTATCTACTCCAGTATTTGGGATATGCTCCCAGTTTCATGGCCCCCCCAGTCAGGCTTGGTCCAGATTTGTTGCACTAAGGGGTTTTGAGCATACCTCTTGACTGTCCAGATTGTTTCAGACTGTCAAGGATTATTGCTCATATGTATGTTCTGTTCCACAGAATCATTATTTTCATTTCTGTGGTAAATCACTGTGATGAAGTGAAGATTTCTGTCTGTAAATGATGACATACATTTCAGTTTCAGAACTTACATCCTTCTGGACATGCATGCTGACACAAACCCTGTTACTGTAGGAACATTCTACATTTATAACTGCAGTATGTACATTATGTCTCTGTTCTTGGACCATTGTCCCCTATTTTGACAGCCTTTGTCCAGGATTATTGCACTAAGAGGTGTAGAGGTATGGTGCTGGGTATGACTCCACTACATGTTATGGGCATATATATATATATATATATATATATATATATATATATATATATATAGATATAGATAGATATAGATATATAGATACATAGATATAGATATAAATATAGATATATACAGATATAGATATACCTATATATACCTTTTTTGATATCTATACAAATGTTTATGCGGTAGCATTGTCGCCTCACAGTTAGACGTTGCCCGTTCGATTCTCAGTAAGAGCGTCTTCTGTGTGGCGACATGCGTGAATGGGCATTCCTTCGTTGAAAGTTGTGCATTAGCCCCGGCAAGCCAGCACGTAAAATCTACTGCCAATCATTAGCTGACCGGAGTTCCGCTGTGGCGACCCCTACCCGGGAAAAGCCGAAAGACACAGCAACAACAACAACATACAAATGTTTATATAACAATATATATGTATATATTGTATACATATCTGTTTTATATGTATAGATCCATATATCTGATGTATATACTTTTTAATATTTATGTATCACCATACACATCTGTATGTGTATATTTATATATACTACACATGACTGATTCCACAGTGTCTGTTCCCTACTATTCTACACTTGTACTGAATGATATATTTGAAAAATCAGTCTTTTTTATTGCATCTCAGATGGTGTAGTGGTAAATTGCTTTGAGTATGCTGTTTGAGGTCTTGGGTTCAAGCCTTGGCAGTGCTGATTACTTTGTTGCTGGGCAGAACAGTGGCTGATGGAGATAGGGTTATTAAGGCCGTTTTAAGCAGTTGTAAGCAGGTTTGTGCAGGTTTGTGTGATGGCAAGCAATGCCAACACACGGTTAAATGGGAAACTGCTTAATCTGTGTAGGCATCGCTTAGCATTGGGCAAACTTGCTTACTGCAGCTTAATCCCACTTACCCCTGTGCTAATTTCTTTAAAAGAAAAGAAAAAAGCGGTGATAGGAAAGTGTTGAAAAAAGGGGCATGCAGAGGGAAAAAACAATGTGACAGATAGCTAGGGATGTGCAGGACAGGTGTAGGGAAGGTCCATAGCTGTCCCATTTCTGATACAGCAACAGCTGTGCATTTGTAGAGAATTTGGAGGTGAATTTGGACACTCAAACCCCAGAGAGAGGGGTGAGGACAACAGTAATGTGTTGTTAAGTCAATTAGACCAGATTACATGTGTCCAGTGGACACGTGCAAAATGGACAGCTATGTATGGGGTGACTTTTTTTGTAGGAACACATTGCCCTTTTTTTTTAATAAGGTGATAAGGTGAGAGTGGAATGTTGGGGAAAGATAGTAGGTATATTAAGAGAGGTAGGTTGGGTAGGAAGACAGGCAAGCCAGATAAGACAGTAGACAGGGGCAGTATATGACACATGTGGGGGGTAAACACCTTTGATGGGGAGGGTGGTTGGGAATCAGACACCCACAAGCCCCCAAATGGATACAGTGGGACTGAGGTCCCCACCCATGGGCAGTTACCTCTGCACCTTCACGGCAGCAAAGGTGGCTGCACTGGGGGCTGAGCAGGAGGGGCAGGCTGACCCTCAAGATGCACCACGCAGCCCTCAACCTGGCATAGCAGATTTCTGAATTCCTTTCAAAGCTCACTACACACCAATCCCTGGACCTGACGATGGGTGACAGTGTCCTGTCCACACCCACTTCCCAAGGGGGACGGGCCCCATCCCGTGAGATGGTTTCACCCAAAGGTAGTGCAGGACCAGTGGACAAAGAGGTCCTAGGTTGGGTCCCAGACATGCTGGGGCCCAGTGCCATGGCCAGTTGAGGCAGGAGAGATGCATCCACTGGGATCAGCCTTCCCAGGCGTGCTATGGTCTTGCAGTTTTATAACATATGTTGGTTAGTCATGAAAAACACATACCAGGATTAGTTATAACAGCATGCATAGGTATTCCCATTAACCCAAAACAACAGATTTGGAACAGTTGTATAGCAAACAGAACCCATGCATATATAGAACTACAGTGGGCATTATAATACCATGCAGGTTACATTGATAGCAACAGGCCACCAATGATAGTATTTGAACAGGGAACATTAATAGTCAAACATTTAAATATTTGTAGAACAGCAGGACACATGTCCCAACAGTAGGTTTGGTGAAAAACTTTCCCATTGATTTAGGTGTTTAGATTATTGGTGCAGATATGGTGGAGGAGAGAGAGATATGTCAATTAACAACTGTATATGCTTTAATTGCTCACAACTTTTATGATAATTGCTCTAATCATTACTCATCAGGTATTATCTCACTTTACATCGACCTATGGCCTTGGGTTGGGCAGTGGTATGTTTGTACACTGTGTATAATTACATCTAATTTATACCTTTTTTTACCTGGCAGACCTGTAGAGGAAGTTTCTTTTAACACTACCTGACTGTTTCTACCCAGATTCACATAGTCAGGGTTACAAAACAAATATGCACTCATAGTGTGTGTGTGTGTGTGTGTGTGTGTGTGTGTGTGTGTGTGTGTGTGTGTGTGTGTGTGTGTGTGTGTGTGTGTGTGTGTGTGCACGTGTGCGCGCATATGTGTGTGTGTGTCTGTGTGTGTGTGCACATTACTGCCATACTCTGCCTTGATTTCTATTGGTCACCCTGGGTGTGGGTGGTAGTGACCACTAGCTGTGACAGCGTGACACTTGAGGGACATTTCTTGGTGTATGTACTTATCTTGCTGTCATTTGCAGCTTTAGGGTTGGACAATGGGTATTGTACACAGTGTATAAGTACAGCCTTCTTACATCTAACTTATACCTTTTCTTACCTGGCAGACCTGTGGAGGATGTTTCTGTTTACATTACCTGACTGTTTCTACCCATATTCACATAGTCTGGGTTACATATGTGCTCTCATACTATGTGTGTGTGTGTGTGTGTGTGTGTGTGTGTGTGTGTGTGTGTGTGTGTGTGTGTGTGTGTGTGTGCTACTGCCATACTCTGTCTTGATTTCTATTTGTCACCCTTGGTTTGGGCAGCAGTGACCACTATCTGTGACAGCATGACACTTGAGGAATATTTCTTGGAGGAGACTACTTGGTGTATGTACTTATCTTGCTGTCATTTTCAGCCTTGGGGTTGGACAGTGGGTGTTGTACACAGTGTTTAAGTACAGCCTTCTTACAGCAAAGATATATCTTTTCTTACCTGGCAGACACGTGAAGGAAATTTCTGCTAACATTACCTGACTGTTTCTATACATATTCTTGTGCAAAATTATGCATACAGCTTACTACCACTCCCCAGATTTGAACCGTGCTTGTTTGTGCAAAAAAATACAACAAAGCTTGTGCTCCATCAGAATGAGCTATTGACAAAATGCTGTCTTGTAGTTGACTGTTTTCTGCCTAATTCTCTCTTGGATGTACATTCTGACCTTGTAATTCTGACATTCATGCATTGCAGATAGTTCTTATACTGTGTATTCATACTTTGACATAGCACAGTCTGAAAACCATTGGTTAACACAACATTACTATTCAGGAATCAGATCTTGGTGCATGGAATATTTCATATAGTTGATCTCCTGTTTTACACCTCTACAATCTTTGTCAGATGAGCCTTGATTATTTAATGCTTTCAGAGCTATAGTTGCTGTGCAGAAACTGAACACATTTCGATTCATACCACCACATACAAAAGTAAACACAACCAGTCCAGGGTTTTGACTTTTATTGACACATAATGACACTTTTATTGCTATATACTCTGTACGTCACTATTACTCTGCAAATGTCTCGTTTATTCAGTACAAACGATACCCAATTTTAAATACTGACAGGTGACATTGTACTCCTTTCTATTTATTTACCCTGAATACTACAAGCTAGATTTGCACTCAACAGCCTCACAACACAGCCTTAGCAGTGTTCTCACATGAGTGTCCATGTTTGCGGTCCTCTCATCTGTAGCTGTACAGGAGATAGAGAAGCATTTATGCATACCTATCCATCACATACACAGGCTGGAGTTTGGAAAACACTTATTGATACTTACACACAGCTGGGATGCCAGTGGCACTGGTGAGATCATGTGCAAGATTTTCCCAGTCCTCCACTTTGTACTGGGAGCCCTGGTACTGGTCCTGAAGCAGTCTCCCTTCAGGGTCTTGTATTAGGAGTCCAACCATGACCCTGGACTCCTGAATACCCCAGTGCTGTGCCCAAAAGCACACACCTTCACCAACACAAGCCATAATGCCTGCAGTGATCAGCTACTACTGGTTATGGTTGTATTCCCACCCGTGGGGTTTAAATAGGGCTGATTTCCCACCCTTTGCCATGATTGGACAGTTTTGAATGTGCTGAGCTAAGCTAAGTGATGGACAAACCCACTGTGCTAAGGTAATCACTGCTTAAAGGGGTAGATGCTAAGCACTGCTTACCAATGCCTATATCCACTTAGCTATGTTAATTCTTGTTTAGCATTTACATTTAAGCAATGCTTACACTGGCTAAGCAGGGCTGCACACAACTTAGCATTGTTCAGCTTTCATTTTATGCACTATCAGGATTGTGAGGTTCATTCCTCGTTAATGGCATGTTATGATATGTATGTTGATCTTCCATAACATCTCCCTATTTGCTTTTATGACATTACATTTTGTGTGACTATACTGTATGGGACACTTGTGTTTTTATGGGGATCACAACTTTATTACACTGACACCTCACATTTTGACCTACTATGCTACTCTGGTTGACAAATATATGTTATTTACTACCTAATTATAAAAAATAGTACTGCTTTCACATTTAAAATGTCACAAGTGGGGATCGAACCATGAATGAGTGCATACAAAGCCATGCTGTAACCACTACACTATATCACACTGCAAATTTCAGCTGTATATTTCTATTTAGCTCCTTGTGATGTATCAGCTAGGCTGAGCATAGCTGCACAATGTGAACACCCACTCTGATATGCTTAAACTTTATTGTGGATGGAAAAAAATGTGTTTTATTTGTATTTATTGTAGGGGTATACACATTGCTTTTTGCATCTTAGGGCAGGACATCTGGACAACTACCTCATACATGGGGGAACTGGTTTAAATGCTTATTTATTTGCTATGCCAGCATCTACACTGGCATACCATTCTGGACATTATCTGTGCTGGACCATTCTGGGAGGCTGTGCTTTTGTGTTACTTTACTTATTTTGTCCGCAGACACTGTAGATGTTTTAGAATTGCCGTACGGCAATTCTGGAGTGCAGGGTGTGTGTGTACTGTGCGAGTAATGTTCGGACATGCCCCTTGCACTCATACACAGATCATGTTCATATAGATAACACAACAACATGCCTTCATTAATATGCAAGGCACACTACTGTTCTACATGGGGCACGATCCGCTCTGTGCAGGAATAACACTATCCCTGCACAGAGTGTAATGAATCCAGGGGAGTAACTATTACACTTGTAATATTTTGTAAACAGCTTAGACTATCTCAGTAACCACTCAAGTTACACACATACTGTCAGTAACATTCTATTCATCTAGCTGAGGGCTTTCATATGAGAATAAATAGCTCTATCTCTATTATGTGGTTGTTGAGATTTTTAGAAAAAATTGAAAAGTATATCTATATAAATTAATATCATAAAAACAACAGGTAATATATCTTTACCTGCACTAGGCAGAGGTCAAATATTAATGCAGCTGAGTTTGCCATTGTGTAAGTTTTACGATGAAATCTTAAAACTTTGTACATAACATGGTTCTGGAATTATTGATGCAAATATGAACAAGCAATATTTGACATCTAGAGGTGTTAGTAGGAGTTAACTGTAGATACACCTGGAGGCATCACTCAGATAAAATGGGTAAACAGGGAAACAAAAAAGAAAATTCAAGTACAATTTTGAACAGAGGTAGAAAGAGAGACTTTGAAAGGATATTTGAAAACGTTATGTAAAAAAGTATTGGACATTCTTTGGCACATCTCTTCAGAATCCTTCATGCATTCTCTGTTCTCGATATTGATTTTCTCTTCCATTTCTCTCACCATTCCATTATCTCCTTCTCTCTCCATTTTCTTCCATATTTCTTCAGGCCACCTCTACACCTGGAATGTAAGTAGGAAGTGTTTATGCAAAATGCATCCTACTTGCAGCAATGACCAGTGGAGAAGTTCCCCAGTAGTATAAATACTACTTCAGGTCTCCCCTGAAAAGAAGCATCTAGCATCATGGGACTAACCTGTTTAAGCAAGCAATAATGCCCAACAGGGTGTGTGTTATTGCAAAATTAATGCCTGCTCAGTGGTGTTCTGAGGCCCTATGACTAGGTGTGTTCTCTACAACCCTGGAAGGGCATTATTTCCACAATAACACACACCCCAGAGGACATTACTGTGCTTAGAGAATGGGCTGTCTAAAATTGCTGTGTTTTACTTCTTTTTTTTAATTACAATTTTTTTTATATATATTTTTGATGCAAAATAGTTCCTTAGTCTAATGTTTTAAACTTGTAGTATATATTACTTATGTTGGAGGAAACATTTTACATCCAAAATATAATACTTTAAAAAATATCTAGGTATTTATTTTAGTTTTTTGGTCTCTTACTCCAAAAATGTTTGGCTTGTTGCCAGTTGTTGGAGATTGAAGTTACTAAATAATGACATACATTTGAGTTTCAGACTTTTATTTTCTTCAGAATATTCATGCTAACACAAATCCTATTAAGTAAGTTTGTAATTTTATAAGAACGATAATCAAAACCTGTTCCTATTTTTGAGCCATTATTCCCCATTTATTTTAGGATTTATCAGGATTTCTTCAGCGGAAAGGTCCAGAGGTAAGTAAATCTCTTTACTGCTGCTGCTACTGCCAGGAGTTCATAGGTTGATAGGTGTATACTAGGCTAATGGGCCTGGAGCCTTTACAAGCCTAGCCCATAGGATTACCCTGGCATTGTGCCACTTGACCTTAGTTCCCAGTGCCTGTGTCGACTAAAGCCACTAGAGTGATCCCTGGGGTAAATTTTCTATTTCCCATCCACTCATCAAGATTTCTCTTGAGAGGGCCAGTGAGGTGCTCTGCTTGACATGTATGGGAAGTCTATTCCATAGCATGGGCAGTCTCTGGGTTATGAACTTGTCCCTCCAGCATGTTCTGTTGATTGTGGTAATGACATTGAGGTCTCTTGGGCGTGTGGTGTGGACAGACTGGGATTTATACAGATGTAGCATTTATAACAGAGTTGGGTCAGACATGGCTTTGTAATTCAAGCAGAGATCGCCTCTAAGTAGGCAATATGAGACAGAGAATAATTGGAGTTTTTTTAGTCTGTCCATATAGTACAAATGTTTAAGGCCTAAGATCCTCTTTGTGAGGTACTTTTGCAGCCTCACCAGTTGTTGCAGGTGTTTAGTGAGGTACATGCCAAATAGAGCACTGTGCTCAATGATTGGCCTAATGAGGGAAGAGTAGAGGGAGACAATGATGTCTTTCTTCCTGGATGCAGAACCCTTAGTAATGAGATGTGCTACATAGAAGGACTTTCTGACCACAGTGGCAATGTGGTGGTCAAATGAGAGGTTGATGTCAACCTGTGTTCCCAGATCTCTTATAACACCTTCTGTGTTCAGTGGACTGCAATTGATGTGGTAATTCATGGGAACTGGGTTTTTTTCTCAAAGGAGATGATGACACATTTCTGGCATTGAGCTTAAGGCCATGGTTCTGACACCAGTCGCTGGTCTCAGTGACACCTTTCTGTAGGATGTCAGCATCAATTGGGGAGTTAATAATAGCTCCCAACTTGCAACCATCTGCAAACTTTGTCAGAGTCCCTTCGTATTGGCATGGACTTCAGAAAAGTAAATACCAAACAGGAGAGGACCCAGGACCGAACCCTGTGGGACTGCACTTGTGACTGGTTGGCAGTCTGACTTGGAATCAGCTACTTTCACACCGTGGATTCTACCTGTGAGCCAGTTTGCAACTCACCTAATGATATAGGGGTTGATGTCTAGCGTAGTGAGGTTTTCTATGATTCCTGAGTGGGGAATGGTATCAAAGGCCCTGGCCTGATCAAGGTAGGCTGTATGAACCACCTTGCCTTCATCCACAGCTCTAGTGACTGCCTCAAAGAAGTTGACCAAGTTCAGCAGGCATGATCTACCCTTTACAAAACCAAACTGTGTGGGATCCAGAGTTTGGAGATTCCCTATATCCTTGTTTATAAGGTCCATGATGATATGTTCCATAGCTTTGCATATCAGACTCATTAGACTAATGGGGTGATAGTTCCCAGAGTCTGTAGTCACTCCTCCTTTGTGGATAGGGATGACTGTAGCAGTGCACCATTCGGTGGGGACAAAGCCTGATGTGAGGCTGTGACTGAACAGGGCAAACAGGTGAGGTGCAGGTTTACTCTGTAGTTCATGTAGAACACAGCCAAGGATATTGTCAGGTCCTATAGAAGCTGTATTCTTGGCCTTGGACAGTGCTGTTTTAACCTGTGCATCAGTAATACTGGGTGCCTGGCATTCTACTATAATTGTGACTGGTCCTTTAAGGGGGAGAGAGGGGTAAAGTTGGCAGTGAATCTGTCGGCCAGTATATTGGCAATATCTGTTGGCTTGGTGTAGGAGGTACCATTGTGCAGTATCTCAGAGCAAATCTTGGTATTGCCGTGGAGATTCTTTATATAACTATAGAAGGCCTTGTGGTTGTCTTTACTATATGCTGTAATTCTGTTTTCATAGCTAGCTTTAGAGGATTTGATGAGGGATCTCAACTTTTTGTTGAGGGCTGATAAGGGAGTCTTTCCCGTCTTGGGACTTCACCTTATTTTGCATCAGTTTCTTCCTTCTGTTGTAGAGTTTGTTTATGGCAGGCGACCACCAGATTAGCTTCCTTTTTTTGGAGAGCATCTTGGTTCTATTGGGTATAGCAAGGTCCATGCATTTGTGTACATGTTTGTACAGTGCATTGATGTATGATTTAGCGGTCATGCAAATGATCTTCATTTGCATGGGTGCAGTGAAGTTAGCCACCTCTGTTTTTAGGAGCCCAAAATTAGCTTTGGAGAAGTTTTTCCTGGTGGTTACCTTTGTGGTGGGGTGGGATGTGGATTTCCAAGGTGATTCATTTGTGGTCGGTGCTAATCAAGGGGGAGTTGACTAGTGGTGTAGAGCAACAGTCACCCATGTTAGTAATGACCAGGTCAAGGATATTGCTACCTCTAGTGGGGGTAAGAATGAGCTGGTCCAAGGCATTGGAATTAATGAATTCCAGGAAATGTTGTGCAAGTGTATTGGTACATGATTAGTTTTCCCAGTTAATGGAGGGATAGTTGAAATCACCCAATATGAGTGTTAGGTTGGACCTTAATATTCTCCAGGGTACTTGGGAACATGGAGTATGAGTCTTGGGACATGGTTGAGGACCTATAGCAGGCTATGACCTGAATCGCTGTCTTACCCAGTGTTAGCTGTACAGGAAGTATCTCAGATGCATTATGTTGGGGTACCAGTCTGGAGGTGTGCGCATATTTTATGAATATGAAACGCCACCGCCTTCGGAGCTTCGGTACAAGTTCTGGGGCTGAAAGGTGTGGAATGGGTTACAGCCTGGTAGTGCAGGGGTGCTTTCTACTGCCTTGAACCAGGTCTCTGTTATGGTACAAATGTCAGTGTTCTCCATTTGAAGGAGTGCTTCAAGTGAGTGCATTTTGAGATTTAGACTTCTAGTGTTGAGCAGCATGACCTTCAGATTGCATTTGTTTGTAGCTGTTATGGTGGTAATTTGGTCTTTGGAACACTGCCTAAAAAAGGCACTATAGAGGTGGCAAGAGCCTTGGCCAGTATCCAGAAGCCTAGGGGTGACAGATGCCTGCCATCTCTGGCAAATCATCAAGGTCTGTCAATCATGTCATCCCAGGCAGACAGATACTGGATCCCCTTATAATGACACAAGAAACTTAGTCAATTGTTGAAATCAATCATTTTCAACTTGTACTGTGGTATCATTCTGGGTGAAGGTAGGATGCTGCTCAGGGCTAGGGTCATACCCACCTGGGCTACATAATCTGAGAGCTAATCCATGTCTCTTTTCATGTAGTCCAGGGAGGTATGTTTCAGGTCATTTACACCCACATGTACAATGATAGAGTCATATTTGTACCTGTTGTTGAGGGACCTGAATGCATGCATTATGTGGCATATCCTAGCACCTGACAGGCAGCTGACTGTTATTTTCTCCTTATTCAACCTAGTGAGTGAGACATCAGTGTGCCTCACTATCAAGTCACCTATGACTAGTGTGTTGGGTATGCTGTTTTGCTTTGGGGGCTTTGTTTGAGTGGCACACTGTTTAGGAGAGTTATGTGTCTCATGATTAGTGTTGTGTAGTGGTGGTTGAGTGTGTTTCTGCCTTAGTGGTCTCTGCTGTTTGGGTAGATTTTTATTGTGAGCCTCCATGAAGGTGGGTGTGTGGTTTGTGTTTTTATGTAACAGCAGTACTGGTGTGTGTTCTAGAGGGCTATGTGTTCCATGTGGTGTGGTGCAAGTGTTGACCTTTTCCTCTTGACTAGCTATTCTGATCTTGGCTGGAGAGTGCATGGTTTCCAATTTGGATATATAAATGCATCTCTCACAAGTCTGAGTGTTGGGAGGTAAGAGGAGAGGGTTGTCAGTGTACATGAGGTAGTTGCTACATTGCCTCAGGATGCTCAAGTTCACTAGGTTAATAGGAGAAAGCACAGGGTTTACACATGCCTGGAGGGGTGGGCATTAATAATAAGTCCTGGTGCTGTTTCCTTGTAGAACATTTAGTGCTGGTATTACTTCTGTGTGCTACAATAATTGCTACAAGAAGTCTGATAAAGTGCAAGACTAATAAGCTAGTAAAAGAGCAGAAGAGTAGAGAACTAGTAGATCTAAGGGAAAAACAGAAGAGCAGACTTTGACACTGCTCAGAAGCTTGTGAACAGTCCTGGAAACAGAAAATCTGAATCTGCACTAGACTAGTTGCAGGAAAGGCAGGAAACCAGCACAAATGCAGGCTATTAAACCAGAAAGTTGAAAGAGATGGAAAAACTGCCCAAACTACTCCTCTTGTGGTAGATGGGCTACCTAGTGCTTACCACTCCCACTGATAAGCTAAAAGGCTTCCCACCAGCATAGAAAGGCTTGGTGGTCTCAGAAGCCTACATACAGTCCTGGATACAGCAAATCTGTATTTGGACTAGACTAGTTACAGGAAAGGGGGAAAGCGCAAACACAAGCTTATAAACCAGAAAGTTAAAAGAGATGGAAAAACTGCCCAAACAGCCAAAATGCTACAAATTCTGGGCCAGAAACCACTCCTCTTGTGGTAGATAGGCTATCTAGTGCTTACCACTCCCACTGATAAGCTAGAAGGCTTCCTTCCAACACAGAAAGGCTTGGGGAGGGGTCAGAAGTTTACAAACAGTACTGCATACAGCAAATCAGTATCTGAATTAGACTAGCTACAGGAAAGGCAGAAAACAAGATTAAAATTTAGATTTTTTTAAAGTAAAGTAGAAAGGGAGGAAGGAGGAGCAGAAGATAATTAAAGGTTAAGAAACTATGTGGGTTGGCCTTCTCAAATATTCCCTCTGTATTAGGTAGAATGAGCTAATGACACTAGAATGAAGGGAGTGTCCCCGATCAAATTTACAGTAGGGGCGGGCAACTGTAAAGCCACCAAGTATAAGAACAGGATACCAATAGGGAGAGAGGGGGATGGGAAAGTAATCCAGTTATATGATACACACATTGGCAGGAAATCAAAACAAAAACTAGCTAGATAAGATTTACAAATGATGTAACAGTAAAAACCTTATTTATCAGGCCCTGTGATGTAACAAATTATAGTACAACCATGCAGATTAGTTTATAGCTATAAAATACAGTAAAAAGTGTGCAGCAGACAATAAAAGTGCTATAAATATCTATAAAAAAACTAGTAAAAAAAGCAAAAAACAGGATATTTAAAGGTATATATCACAGATCAGAGTTTTGCTCAGTGCCCTTCCACCAATTAGCTCTGTGTAAATTGGCAGAAACACTCACAAGGTACACTCTTAAGTAACAGAAAGTTGAAACTTGAAACACCTTAAAAAAATCACAAAAAAAACAGTGAGGTGCTTAATACAAGCCATAGTCCAGGTAACCCCAATCAGCTAATGACCATACATTATACACACTGAGCAGAGTGGAGGAAAGGTGTTGACTACAACTCTTAGCTGAGTTATATAAGTATCCTGTTTTTTCGATTTATACTGAGTATTGTTTCTAGCAATTTATATATATAGCACTTTTATTGCCTGCTGCACAGTTTTTGAGTGTATTTTTATTGCTATTAACTAATCTGCATGGGTAACTGATTTATTTGCAGTTAAAAAACATTATGTAGAGTCTCATTGCTCCTTTATCTGTTTAAAAACTTTTATTTTGTGGCTTTCTTTCTAGAGTGCCTACTGTCTGTAGGCTAATAGCTTTAGTATGTCCTAGTCAGAATTGCTGGCTCTGGGCTTGTTTGTTTATACAGTGATTGTTCAAAGCACATGAACAGGCCATCTTGAATTAGCTGAAGCCTTTTTTTACCTTGGCTAGATTGTGGTAATTGGCTGCTGGCTAGTGGGGGCTGGCTCTTTTGTGTTTTTGTAAATTAAAAAAAAAAAAAAAAAAAAAAGTTGTCTAAGGTTGTATCTTTTGGTATTTAAGCCCTAACTTTGAGAGGGTTTCTGTCTATACACACTGAGCAGAGTGGAAGAGAGGTGTTGACTACACCCCTTGCTGAGATATATAAGTATTCTGTCTTTTTCAATTTATGCTGATTATTGTTTCTAGCAATTTATATATAGCACTTTTTATTGCCTGCTGCACAGTTTTTGAGTGTATTTTTATTGCTATTAACTAATCTGCTTGGGTAACTGATTTGTTTGCAGTTAAAAAAGCATTCTGTAGAGTCTCATTGCTCCTTTATCTGTTCAAAAACTTTCAGGTTGTGGCTTTCAGTAGTGCTTACTGTCTGTAGGCTAATAGCTTTAGTATTGTCCCCAACCCCCCTCCCTGTTGGTGTCTTGCTGTTATACTTGGTGGCTTTGCAGTTGCCTGACCCTACTGTAAATCTGATCTGGGACACTCATCCCAGTCTAGTGTCATTAGCTTCTTATTCTACCTAATACAGAGAGAACATTTGATAAGGCCTTCTGTTTCTCCTTTTTCCCTTTCAAAAAAAAATATATATTTTTTTTTTGCCTGAATCTCCTTGGTTCTGACTGTGCTTCTCAAACATTTTGGAAATATAGAGTATATTTTAGAGCATTTATTATAACTGTAATTGCCTTAATATTGCTACAACTCAACTGCTCTAGGTTGCACTGCATCTGAAGTGTTTGTGTGTTTTAGCTGCTTTTCTGTATATATAGACTTCCCTGTATATGTAGGCTAGCTATTTATTCTGCTATGTTACTGCCTCCTAAATCGTTTTTTAGTTGTGCACTTGCCTTGCTTCATTTAAAAAAATTAAATTGCTAATTTTGTAGAGTTTTAATTGCATTTACTGTTTAGGACTACACACTCAAGTGTGTTAGCCTTTTCTGTGTTTATTTACTGTATTATTGCATTGTTTAGCCTGTTTCAACAAAAAAAAATACTATCTTGTTTGCTCGTTTCCCACCTTTACTAGCCAGTCCATATCCCAGGCTTTGCTTGTCTCAGGACTTTATTTTCTGTGCTCAGAGCTATCCAGACCTTGCTGTGGTAGAGGGAAGTCCTACTGCTTACCAGTGGGACTGGTGAGCATTGTACTGCCTATCTAACACTAGAAGAGTGGTTTTCAGCTCTGAAATTGTAATTTTATTAGCCTTTTTGGGCTGATTTCTATCCCTTTCAACTTTCTGGATTAAAAACGTGTGTGTTTGCACGTTTTTCACATCGTGCAGCACTGCAAGGCTACAGTTAAACTATTCCAGGTGCCAGAAAGTCTGTTCTTCAAATTTTCTCCTTAGAACTAGCTGGGTTCTCAGTAGTAGTACTAAAATCTGAACCCCTGTGACTAGCACTTGCTCTAGAAGCTGCTGGAAAGCACTAGGATGCCTGAAACTGATTCAAGCACTCAGCTCTCCTTGTCAATAAGGAGAAATTAATCATAGGCACTAAACAGCCTATAACTGCAAAGTACCTTGCAAAGGTAAGGGAAAACAGCTCTTAAACTTTACAAAAAAGCACCTAAACAGGCATGTCCAAGGGTCATCTTCCAGTGATTTCTCCTGTCCACCTGGTGAATCTGGGCATACTGGGGCAATGCGGTAACTGCCTCATGTACACAGACAATCCTCTCCTCCTACCACCCAACACTACAACCTGCGAGAGATGCACTTACATAGCCAAAGTGGAAGTAAAGCTCTCTCCAGCCAAGATTGTGCTAGACAGTCAATAGGAGAAGGTTAACACCTGCATTACACCTCAAGCAACTCATAGCCCTCAAAACCCACACCATCAACACCCACACATAGCAACACTAAACCCACATATGCGGAGGCCCTTAACATTAACCTGCCCAAGCAACAAGGACCTCCGAAGCCGAAATGCAAACAAACACCAGTCACAACCAAAGTGACACATAGCTCACAACACCAGTGTGCCACCCAACAACAGCCCCTAACGTAAGACAGTGTACCCAACACTTTAGTCATAGGTGACTCTATAGTCAGGCACACTGATGTCCCACTCACCAGGCTGAACAAGAAGAAAATTACAGTCAGCTGCCTGTCGGGTGCCAGGGTCCACCACATAATGCATGCACTCAAGTCACTCCACAACAAGTACAAATACGACTCTGTCGTTGTCCATGCTGGAGTCTATGATTTGAGATGTACCTCCCTGGACTACATGAAAAGAGACATGGAAGAGCTCTTGGATCATGTGACCCAGGCAGGTATGACCCTAGCCCTGAGTAGCATCCTGCCATCGCCCAGAATGATACCACAGTATAAGGACAAAATGATTGACTTCAACAATTGGCTAAGCTTCTGGTGTCATTCAAAGGGGATCCAGTATTTATCTGCCTGGGAAGACATGATCGACAAACCACGATGCTTTGCCAGAGATGGTCTGCACCTGCACCTCTGGGATTCAAGTTACTGGCTAAAGCTCTTGCCACCCCTATAGTGCCTTTTTTAGGCAAGGTTCAAAGGATAAAACCACCACTGTAACAGATACAAACATGCAAAATCTGAAGGTAATGCTACTCAATGCTAGAAGTCTAAACCTCAAAATGCACTCTCTCGAGGCACTCCTAAAAATGGAGAACATCGATATCTGTGCAGTAACTGAGACCTGGTTCAAGGCTCCAGAGAGCACCCCTGCAATACCAGGCAACAATTCTTACCACACGTTTTGGCCACAAACCAAGACCGAAACACTAAAGGTGGAGGAGTGTCCATATTCACCAAGGATATTCACACCTCCAGGCTAGTTGCCCAACAAAATGCATCTGAAATTCTCCAGGTGCAACTAGCACTAGGTAAGACTGCAATCCAAATTGTAGCTTGCTACAGATCCCCCACCATGCCTCAAGATTCTCACTACTCCTTTCTAAACATACTGGAAAATATTAAGATACAACCAAACACCCTAATACTGGGTGATTTCAGCTACCCTGCCATTAATTGGGAAAACTACTCGGGTACCAACTCCTTTTCCCAATGGTTCTTGGAATTCATAAATTCCAATGCCCTGGAACAACTAATCCATTGTCCCACCAGGGGCTGCAATATCCTAGACCTGGTCATTACCAACATGGAAGATAGATGCTCCACACCAGTGGTCACCCCCTCATTGGTCAGGTCTGACAATAAGCAAATCACCTTTCACATCCACATCCCACCCCCACCCCCCAGTAAGGAAATCTCCTTAAAAAATGTCTCCAAAGCCAACTTTATGCTACTGAAGTCAAAAGTGACAAACTTCACACCACCTACACAGATGGAATCTGGAAGTTCGACTGCAGAATCCTACACTAAGGCACTGTACGAGCACATCCACTTGTGCATGAATTGTGCCATCCCAAACAGAACCAAGATGCTCTTCTCCAAAAAAAGGAAGCCAATCTGGTGGTCCCCTGCTATAAACAAACTATACAACAGAAGGAAGAAACTGTTGCAGAAAAGAGGAAAATCCCAGGATGCAAAAAACTCCCTCACTAGCCACAGTAAGAAGATGAAATCCTTCATAAAATCCTCAAAAGCTAGTTACGAAAATAAAATTGCCAAAACATCCAAAGAAAACCACAAGGCATTCTATAGTTATGTCAATAATCTAAATGGCAATGCTCAGATCTGTTCTGAGCTACAACAGAATGGCATTAAATATACTGATCCCAACGATATAGCCAATATCCTGTCAGATCAATTTAGTGCCAACTTCATTCCCCTCTCACCCCCTAAAGGGCCCATCTCAATACCAACAGATTGCCAAATTCCGATAATCACGGCCACACAGGTAGAAACCGCACTCTCCAAAGCTAAGAATACAGCATCCATGGGACCAGATGATATCCCAGGCTGTGTACTACATGAACTACAAAATGAACTGACATCTCACCTAAGTGTCATGTTTAATCATAGCCTCACCTCAGGCTTTGTGCCCACTGAGTGGTGCACAGCAACAGTTATCCCACTCACCAAGGGAGGATCCACCTTGGATCCCAGGAACTACTGTCCCATCAGTCTGACAAGCCTGATCTGCAAGGGCATGGAATGCATTATCATGGAACTTATAAACAAAGACATTGGCAATGTTCAAACACTGGACTCCCATCCAGTTTGGGTTTGTGAAGGGCCGATCTTGTCTCCTGAATCTGATTAACTTCTTCAAATCAGTCTCCAGAGCTGTGGATGAGAGTAAGGTGGTACACACAGCCTATCTGGACCTCGCCAAGGCCTTTGACACCATCCCCCACTCTGGAATCATAGATAAACTTACTAAGCTGGGCATAAATCCCTACGTCACTCGATGGGTTGCCAACTGGCTTACTGACAGAACCCAGACTGTAAAAGTAGCCGACTTCAAATCCAGCTCCAGACAAGTGACAAGTGGAGTACTTCAGGGTTCAGTCCTGGGACCACTCTTGTTTGGAATCTACTTCTCTGAAGTACCAGTCAACACTAAGGGACTCTGGCTAACAAAGTTCACAGATGACTGCAAACTGGGAGCCATTATTGAATCCCCAAATTATGTGGATATTCTACAAAAGGGCCTTACAGAAGCAGATGCCTGGTGCCAGTGCCATGGGCTCAAGCTTAATGCCAAGAAATTTATAGTTATCCCCTTTGGAAAAAAAACATGTACCCATGAATTACCACATAGGTGGCAGGACACTAAACATCAAAAGTGTGATGAGAGACTTAGGGAGACAGGTGGACAGTGGTCTCACTTTTGATAACAACATCACCACAACAGTCAGGAAATCCGTCTATGTGGCACACCTCATCACTAAGGGCTTTTCATCCAGAAAAAAGGAGGTCTTTGTCGCACTGTACTCATCCCTCATTAAACCCATTATAGAGTATAATGCCCCGTTTGGTATGTACCTCACAAGACATCTGCAACCGCTGGAAAGGCCACAGAAATACCTCACTAAAAGGATCACAGACCTAAAGTAGATGCCATATGCTGACCGTCTAAAAAAACTCCAGCTATACTCTGTGGCATATCGTCTACTCAGAGGTGATCTCTGCTTAACATCAAAGGCCATATCAAACCCTAAGCTGTTGGACATGCTCCACTTAAAGAAATCCCAATCCCTCAGATCCACACACTCCAGGGATCTAAACCTTGTCATCACAATGAACAAAACATGCTGGAGGGATAGGTTCCTGACCCAGAGACCCCCCCATACTCTGGAAAAGACTGCCCATACATGTCAAGCAGAGCACCTCATTGGCCCTCTTCAAAAGGAACCTTGATGATTGGATGGGAGATAGGAAATGCACCCTGGGGATCATGTCAGTCGCCCTGCTAGACAGGGGTCCACAGAAGTAAATACTGTGGGAAGAAATATCCAGGGAATAGTTATGGCTAGGTTTGCATAGGTCCTAGGGCTGATAGCCTAGTACCAACCTATGAACCTATTCTCACTGAAAGGCAAATTGTTTTTTGTAAATCTAAGATAGCCTGGAACATGTGCTCAGACACACAGCCTCTACAAAGAAACAACTAGTACCAGCAAACAGTATGAATATGGACAATGCTCCAGCTACTACTTAACACTACTTAGGCAGAAAACACTACAGAAATATTTATCACAACAGAAAAACAAAGTGAGCCATTAAATGAAAGTTTTAAACAGATAAAGAAGCAAGGAGAATCTAGAAAATGGTTTTAACTGCAAACAAACCAGTTATATGATACATTCCTTGGCAAGAAATCAGAAAAAAACTAGCTAGAAAAGCTTTACAAACAGTGTAACAGTAAAAACCTTATTTGTAAGGCCCTGTGAGGCACAACATTTTAGTACAACTGTGCAGATAACTTTATAGCTGTAAAATATAGTAAAAAGTATGCAGCAGAGAATAAAAGTGTTATAAATAGCTATAAGAAATAACTAGTAAAAATAAACAAAAAACAGGATACTTAAAGTTGTAAATGACAGATCAGAGTTTTCGTCAGTGCCCTTCCTCCAATTAGCTCTGTGTAAATTAGCAGAAACACTCACAAGGTAACCTCTTAAGTTACAGAAAGTTGAAACTTGAAACACCTTTAAAAAAAGCTCGAAAAAAACAATGAGGTGCTTAATACAAGCCATAGCCCAGGTAACCCCAATCAGCCAAAGACCATAAACATTACACTCTCACTGAAATTCAAAATGTTTTTTGCTAAACTAAGAAGGCCTGGAACATGGGCTCAGACACACACCCTCTACAAGGAGCCAACTAGGCCCAGAAGACAAACCTGAATATGGACAATGCTCCAGCTACTACCTAATGCTACTCAGGCAGAAAACAATACAGAAATGTTTATCACAGCAGAAAAATAGCAGTGAACATTTAAATTAAAGTTTTAAACAGATAAAGGAGCAAGGAGACTCTAGAGAATGATTTTAACTGCAAACAAACCAGTTATATAATACACCACTTGGCAGGAAATCAGAACAAAAACTAGCTAGAATAGATTTGCAAACAGTGTGACAGTAAAATCCATATTTACCAGGCCCTGTGAGGCAGGAAATTTTAGTACAACCATGTAGATTAGTTTATAGCTATAAAATACAGTAGAAAGTATGTAGCATACAATAAAAGACCTATAAATATCTATAAGCAATAACTAGTAAAAATAAGCAAAAAAAATGATACTTAAAGTTATATATCACAGATCAGAGTTTTACTCAATGCCCTTACTCCTAGTAGTGCTGTGTAAAATGGCAGAAACACTTAAAAAGTAATCTCTTAAGTAACAGAAAGCTGAAACTTGAAACACTTTTAAAAAAAGCTTGAAAGAACCGGTGAGGTGTTTACTCCAAGCCGTAGTCCAGGTAACGCCAATCAGCCAATGGCCATAAACATTACTTTCTTAATGAAATGCAAAATGTTTTTTGCTAAATCAAAGATGACCTAGAATAAGTGCTCAGACACACAGCCTCTACAAATAACCAACTAGGCCCAGAAGACAAGCCTGAATATTTACAATGCTCCAGCGACTACCTAACACTCCTTTAGGCAGAAAACACTAAAGAAATGTTTATCAGAGAAGAAAACAGCAGTGACCTTTAAATGAAAGACTTAAACAGATAAAGGAGCAAGGAGACTCTAGAGAATGCTTTTAACTGCAAACAAACCAGTTATATGATGCACTCCTTGGCAGGAAAACAGAACAAAAAAGAGCTAGAAAAGATTTACAAGCCATGTGACAGTAAAAACTTTATTTATCAAGTCATGAGAGATAGACATTTTTAGTACAACTGTGTAGATTAGTTTATAGCTATAAAATATAGTAAAAAGAATGCAGCAGACAATAAAAGTACTATAAACATCAATAAGCAATAACTGGTAAAAATAAGCAAAAACAGGATACTTAAACATATATATCACAGATCAGAGTTTTGCTTGATGCCCTTCTTCTGATTAGCTCTTTGTAAAATGACATAAACACCCACAAGGTAACCTCAAGTAACAGAAAGTTAAAACTTGAAATAACTTTTAAAAAGTTTGAAAGAACCAATGAGGTGCTTACTCCAAGCCATAGTCCAGGTATTCCATTCAGCCAATGACCATAAACATTAAACTCTCACTGAAATGCAAAATTTTTTTTGCTAAACTAAGATGGCCTGAATCATGTCCTCAGATGCACAGCCTTTACAAACAACAAACTAGGTCGAGAAGATAAGCCTGAATATGGACAATCCTCCAGCTAGTACCTAACACTACTTAGGCAGAAAACACTACATATATGCTTACCACAGCAGAAAAGCAGCAATGAGCCTTTAAATGAAAAATATAAACAGATAAAGGAGCAAGGACAATCTAGAGAATGCTTGTAACTGCAAACAAACCAGTTATATGATAGACAACTGTGCAAATTAGTAAATACAGTAAAAAGTATGCAGCAGACAATAAAAGTGTTTTAAATAACTAAGCAGTAACTAGTAAAAATAAGCAAAAAACAGGATACTCACAGTTATATATATCAAAGATCAGAGTTTGCTCAGTGCCCTTCCTCAGATTAGCTCTCTGTAAAATGGAAGAAACATCACTCACAAAGTAACCTGTTTAGTAACAGAGAGTTGAAACTTGAAACACCTTTAAAAAAAGCTCTAAAGAACCAGTGAAGAGCTCACTCCAAGCCTTCATCCAGGTAACCACAATCAGCCAGTGACCATAAACATTGCCCTCTCACTGAAATGCAAAATGTCTTTTGCTAAACAAAGATGGCTTGGAACATATGCTGAGACACACAGCCTCTGCAAGCAACCAACTCGGCCCAGAAGACAAACCTGAGTATAGACAATCATCCAGCTACTACCTAACACTACTTAGGCAGAAAACACTACATAAATGTTTATCACAGCAGAAAAACAGCAGTGAGCCTTTATATGAAAGATTTAAACAGATAAAAGAGCAAGGACACTCTAGAGAATGATTTTAACTGCAAACAAACCAGTCATATGATACACTCCTTGGCAGGAAAACAGAACAATAACTAGCTAGAATAGAATTTCAAATATTGTGACAGTAAAAACCTAATTGTTCAGGCCCTTTAAATCAGAAACTTTTAGTACAACTGTGCAGATAGGTTTATAGCTATAAAATACAGTAAAAAATATGCAGCAGACAATAAAAGTGCTATAAATATCTCTAAGCAATAACTAGTAAAAATAAGCAAAAACAGGATACATAAAGATATATATATATATATATATATATATATATATATATATATATATATATCAAATATCAGAGTTTGCTCAGTGCCCTTCCTCGGATTTGCTCTTTGTAAATTGGCAGAAACGCTCACAAGGTAACATCTTAAGTAACAGAAATTTGAAACTTGAAACACCGCTAAAAAAAGATCGAAAGAACCATGGAGGGGTTTAATACAAGCTGTAGTCCAGGTAACCACAATCAGCCAGTGACCATAAACATTATCCTCTCACTGAAATGGAAAATGTTTTTTTGCAAAACTAAGATGGCCTGGAACATGTGCTAGGACACACAGCCTCTACAAACAACCAACTAGGCCCATAAAACAAGACTGAATATGAACAATGCTCCAGCTACTACCTGACACCACTTAGGCAGAAAAGACTACAGAAATGTTTATCACAGCAGGAAAACAGCAGTAAGCCTTTAAATGAAAAGTTTAAAATGATAAAGGAGCAAGGATACACTAGAGAATGCGTTTAACTGCAAAAAAACAGTTATATGATACACTCCCTGGCAGGTAATCAAACAAAAACTATCTAGAAAAGATTTACAAACAGTGTGACAGTAAAAACATAATTTTACAGGCCCTTTGTGGCAGAAAATTTTAGTATAACTGGCAGATTAGTTAATAGCTATAAAATACAATTAAAAGTATGCATCAGACAATAAAAGTGCAATAAATATCTATAAGCAATTACTAGTAAAAATAAGCAAAACAAGAAACTTAAAGTTATATATCAAAGATCAGAGTTTTGTTCAGTGCCCTTCCTCTGATTAGCTCTGAGTAAAATGACATAAACACTCAGAAGGTAAGCTCTTAAGTAATAAAAAGTTGAAATTTGAAACGCCTTTAAAAAAAGCTTGAAAGAACCAATGAGGTGCTTACTTCAAGGCGTAGTCCAGGTAACCCCACTCAGCCAGTGACCATAAACATTACATTTTCACTAAATTGCAAAATCGTTTTGTCTAAACTAAGATGCCTGGAACATGTGCTCAGAAACAGAGCCTCTATAAACAACCAGCTAGGCCCATAAGACAAGCCAGAATATGGACAATGCTCCAGCTACTACCTGACACCACTTAGGCAGAAAACACTACAGAAATGTCTATCACTGCAGAAAAACAGCAGTGAGCCTTTAAATGAAAGATTAAAAGATAGAAAGGAGGAAGGAGACTCTAGAAAATTCTTTAGACAGCAAACAGACCAGTGATATGACACATTCCTTGGCAGGAAATCAGAAAGAAAACAAGCTAACAAAGATTTGTAAACAGTGTGACAGTAAAAAACTTATTTATCAGGCCCTGTGAGGCTGAGAATTTTAGTACAACTGTGCAAATTAGTAAATACAGTAAAAAGTATGCAGCAGAAAATAAAAGTGTTTTAAATAACTAAGCAGTAACTAGTAAAAATAAGCAAAAAACAGGATACTCAAAGTTATATATATCAAAGATCAGAGTTTGCTCAGTGCCCTTCCTCAGATTAGCTCTGTGTAAAATGGAAGAAACATCACTCATAAGGTAACCTGTTTAGTAACAGAAAGTTTAAACTTGAAACACCTTTAAAAAAAGCTCTAAAGAACCAGTGAAGAGCTTACTCCAAGCCTTCATCCAAGTAACCGCAATCAGCCAGTGACCATAAACATTGCCCTCTCACTGAAATGCAAAATGTCTTTTGCTAAACAAAGATGGCTTGGAAAATGTGCTGAGACACACAGCCTCTGCAAGCAACCAACTCGGCCCAGAAGACAAACCTGAGTATGGACAATCATCCAGCTACTACCTAACACTACTTAGGCAGAAAACACTACATAAATGTTTATCACAGCAGAAAAACAGCAGTGAGCCTTTATATGAAAGATTTAAACAGATAAAAGAGCAAGGACACTCTAGAGAATGATTTTAACTGCAAACAAACCAGTCATATTATACACTCCTTGGCAGGAAAACAGAACAATAACAAGCTAGAATAGAATTTCAAATAGTGTGACAGTAAAAACCTAATTGTGCAGGCCCTTTAAATCAGAAACTTTTAGTACAACTGTGCAAATAGGTTTATAGCTATAAAATACAGTAAAAAATATGCAGCAGACAATAAAAGTGCTATAAATATCTCTAAGCAATAACTAGTAAAAATAAGCAAAAACAGGATACTTAAATATATATATATATATATATATATATATATATATATATATATATATATATATATATCAAATATCAGAGTTTACTCAGTGCCCTTCCTCAGATTTGCTCTTTGTAAATTGGCAGAAATGCTCACAAGGTAACATCTTAAGTAACAGAAATTTGAAACTTGAAACACCTTTAAAAAAAAGATCGAAAGAACCACGGAGGGGTTTAATACAAGCTGTAGTCCAGGTAACCACAATCAGCCAGTGACCATAAACATTATCCTCTCACTGAAATGGAAAATGTTTTTTTTGCAAAACTAAGATGGCCTGGAAAATGTGCTAGGACACACAGCCTCTACAAACAACCAACTAGGCCCATAAAACAAGACTGAATATGAACAATGCTCCAGCTACTACCTGACACCACTTAGGCAGAAAAGACTACAGAAATGTTTATCACAGCAGGAAAACAGCAGTAAGCCTTTAAATGAAAAGTTTAAAATGATAAAGGAGCAAGGATACTCTAGAGAATGCTTTTAACTACAAAAAAACAGTTATATGATACGCTCCCTGGCAGGAAATCAAACAAAAACTATCTAGAAAAATTTACAAACAGTGTGACAGTAAAAACATACTTTTACAGGCCCTTTGTGGCAGAAAATTTTAGTATAACTGGCAGATTAGTTAATAGCTATAAAATACAATTAAAAGTATGCATCAGACAATAAAAGTGCAATAAATATCTATAAGCAATTACTAGTAAAAATAAGCAAAACAAGAAACTTAAAGCTATATATCAAAGATCAGAGTTTTGTTCAGTGCCCTTCCTCTGATTAGCTCTGAGTAAAATGACATAAACACTCAGAAGGTAAGCTCTTAAGTAACAAAAAGTTGAAACTTGAAACACCTTGAAATGAAAAATTAAAAGATATAAAGGAAGAAGGAGACTCTAGAGAATGCTTTTAACTGCAAACATACCAGTTATATGATACATTCCTTGGCAGGATATCAGAAAAACAACTAGCTAACAAAGATTTGCAGACAGTGTGACAGTAAAAACCTTATTTACCAGGTCGTGTGAAGCAGAAAATTTTAGTACAACTGTGCAGATTAGTATATAGATATAAAATAAAGTAAAAAGTATGCAGCAGACAATAAAAGTGTTTTAAATAACTGAGCAATAACTAGTAAAAATAAGCAAAAAACAGGATACTTAAAGTTGTATATGACAGGTCAGTGTTTTGCTCAGTGCCCTTCCTCTGATTTGCTCTATGTAGATTGGCAGAATCACTCACAAGGTAGCCTCTTAAGTAGCAGAAAGTGGAAACTTGAAACACCTTTAAAAAAAGCTCGAAAGAACCAATGAGGTTGTTATAACAAGCTGTAGTCCAGGTAACCCCAATCAGCCAATGACGATAAACATTACACTCTCACTGAAATGCAAAATGTTTTTTGCTCAACTAATATGGCCTGGAATATGTGCTCAGAGACACACAGCCTCTACAAGCAACCAACCAGGTCAGAAGACAAGCCTGAATATGGACAATGTTCCAGCTACTACCTAACACTATTTGGGCAGAAAATACTACAGGAATGTGTATCACAGCAGAAAAACAGCAGTGAGCCTTTAAATTAAAGTTTTAAAAAGATAAAGGAACATGGACACTCTAGAGAAAGCTTTTAACTGCAAAGAAAATAGTTGTATGATACACTCCTTGGCAGGAAAATAGTACAAAAACTAGCTAGAAAAGATTTGCAAAACATATGACAGTAAAAACTTTATTAATCAAGCCATGTGAGGCAGAAAATTTTAGTACAGCTGTGTAGATTAGTTTATAGGTATAAAATACAGTATAAAGTAAGCAGCAGACAGTAAAAGTGCTATAAATATTAATAAGCAATAACTGGTAAAAATAAGTAAAAAACAGGATACTTAAACTTATATATCACAGATCAGAGTTTTCCTTGATGCCCTCGTTCTAATTAGCTCTGTGGAAAAGGACATAAGCACCCACAAGGTAACCTTTTAAGTAACAGAAAGTTAAAACTTGAAACAGCTTTAAAAAGAACTTGAAAGAACCACTGAGATGATTACTCCAAGCCATAGTCCAGGTATCCCCACTCAGCCAATGACCATAAACATTACACTCTCACTGAAATGCAAAATGTTTTTTGCTAAACTAAGATGGCCTGAATCATGTGCTCAGATGCACAGCCTCTACAAACAACCAACTAGGCCCAGAAGACAAGGCTGAATATGGAAAATCCTCCAGCTACTACCTAACACTATGTAGGCAGAAAACACTACAGAAATGTTTATCACAGCAGAAAAAACAGCAGTGAGCCTTTAAATGAAAGATATCAACAGATAAAGGAGCAAGGGCACTCTAGAGAATGTTTTTAATGGCAAACAAACCAGTTATATGATACACTCCTTGGCAGTCAAACAGAACAAAAACTAAATAGAATAGAATTTCAAACAGTGTGACAATAGAAACCTATTTTTTCAGGCCCTTTGAGACATAAAATTTTAGTACAATTGTGCAAATAGGTTTATAGCTATAAAATGCAATAAAAAAATATGCAACATACAATAAAAGTGCTATAAAATCTGCAAGCAGTAACTAGTAAAAATAAGCAAAAAACAGGATACTTAAAGATATATATATATATATATATATATATATATATATATATATATATATATATATCAAATATCAGAGTTTACTCAGTGCCCTTCCTCAGATTTGCTCTTTGTAAATTGGCAGAAACACTCACAAGTTAACATCTTAAGTAACAGAAATTTGAAACTTGAAACACCTTTAAAAAAAGATCAAAAGAACCATGGAGGTGTTTAATGCAAGCTGTAGTCCAGGTAACCGTAATCAGGCAGTGACCATAAACAATACTCTCACTGAAATGGAAAATGGTTTTAGCAAAACTAAGATGGCCTGGAACATGTGCTAGGATGCACAGCCTCTACAAACAACCAACAAGCCCAGAAGACAAGACTGAATATGAACAATGCTCCAACTACTACCTGACACTACTTAGGCAGAAAACACTACAGAAATGTTTATCACAGCAGAAAAACAGCAGTAAGCCTTTAAATGAAAAGTTTAAAATGATAAAGGAGCAAGGATACTCTTGAGAATGCTTTAACTACAAAAAAAAAAAAAAAAACAGTTATATGATACGCTCCCTGGCAGGAAATCAAACAAAAACTATCTAGAAAAGATTTACAAAAAGTGTGACAGTAAAAACATAATTTTACAGGCCCTTTTTGGCAGAAAATTTTAGTATAGCTGGCAGATTAGTTAATAGCTATACAATACAATTAAAAGTATACAGCAGACAATAAAAGTGCAATAAATATCTATAAGCAATTACTAGTAAAAAATAAGCAAAAACAAGAAACTTAACGTTATATATCAAAGATCAGAGTTTTGTTCATTGCCGTTCCTCTGATTAGCTCTGTGTAAAATGACATAAACACTCAGAAGGTAAGCTCTTAAGTAACAAAAAGTTGAAACTTGAAACACCTTTAAAAAAAGCTTGAAAGAACCAATGAGGTGCTTACTTCAAGCCGTAGTTCAGGTAACCCCACTCAGCCAACGACCATAAAGATTACATTTTCACTGAATTGCAAAATCGTTTTGTCTAAACTAAGATGCCTGGAACATGTGCTCAGAAACAGAGCCTCTATAAACAACCAGCTAGGCCCATAAGACAAGCCAGAATATGGAAAATGCTCCAGCTACTACCTAACACTACTTAGGCAGAAAACACTACAGACATGTTTATCACTGCAGAAAAACAGCAGTTAGCCTTTAAATGAAAGATGAAAAGATATAAAGGAGGAAGGAGACTCTAGAAAATGCTTTTACTGCAAACAGAACAGTTACATGATACATTCCGTGGCAGGAATTCAGAAAAAAACTAGCTAACAAAGATTTGCAAACAGTGTGACAGTAAAAATCTTATTTATCAGGCCCTGTGAAGAAAAAAATTTAATACAACTGTGCAGATTAGTATAAAGATATAAAATACAGTAAAAAGTATGCAGCAGACAATAAAAGTGTTTTAAATAACTGTAAGCAATACCTAGTAAAAATAAGCAAAAAACAGGACAAGTAAAGTTATATATGACAGATCAGAGTTTAAGTCATTGCCCTTCCTCTGATTTGCTCTGTGTAAATTGGCAGAAACACTCACAAGGTAACCTCTTAAGTAACAAAAACTGAAACTTAAACTCCTTAAAAAAGCTTGAAAGAACCAATGAGGTGCTTAATACAAGCTGTAGTCCAGGTAACTCCAATCAGCCAATGACCATAAACCTTACACTTTCACTGAAATGCAAAATATTTTTTTTGCTAAACTAAGATGGCCTGGAACATGTGCTGAGACCCACAGCCTCTACAAGCAACCAACTAGGCCCAGAAGACAAGCCTGAATATGGACAATGCTCCAGCTACTACCTAACACTACTTAAGCAGAAAACTATAGAAATGTTTATCACAGCAGAAAAACAGCAGTGAGCCTTTAAATGAAAGATTTAAACAGATAAATGAGCAAGGACACTCGATAATGCTTTTAATGGCAAACAAACCAGTTATATGATACACTACTTGGCAGGAAAACAGAACAAAAACTAGCTAGAATGCAATTTCAAACAGTGTGACAGTAAAAACCTAATTTTCAGGCCCTTTGAGACAGAAAATTTTAGTACAACTGCAGATTGGTTTATAGCTATAAAATACAGTAAAAATTTGCAGCAGACAATAAAAGTGCTCTAAATATCTATAAGCAATAACTAGTAAAAATATGCGAAAAACAGGATACTTAAAGTTATAAATATCAAAGATGACAGTTTGCTCAGTGCCCTTCCTCAGATTAGCTCTATGTAAAATAACAGAAACATCACCCACAAGGTAACGTCTAAATTTACAGAAAAATGAAACTTGAAACACATTTAAAAAACCTCGAAATTCACTGAAGTGCTTACTCCAAGCTGTAGTCCAGCTAACCGTAATCAGCCAGTGACCATAAACATTGCCCTCTCACTGAAATTCAAAATGTTTTTTTGCTAAACTAAGATGGCCTTGAACAAGTGCTCAGATGCACAGCCTCTACAAACAACCAACCAGGCCTAGAAGACAAGACTGTATATGGATAATTCTCCAGCTACTACCTGATACTACTTAAGCAGAAAACACGACAGAAATTTTTATCACTGCAGAAAAACAGCAGTGAGCTTTTAAATGTAAGATGAAAAGATATAAAGGATGAAGGAGACTCTAGAGAATGCTTTTAACTACAAACAGACCAGTTATATGATACATTACTTGGCAGGAAATCAGAAAAAACTAGCTAACAAAGATTTGCAAACACTGGGACAGTAAAAACCTTATTTATCAGGCCCTGTGAGGCAGAAAATGTTAATTCAACTGTGCAGATAAGTATATAGATATAAAATACAGGAAAAAGTATGCAGCAGACAACAAAAGTGATTTAAATAACTAAGCAATAACTAGTAAAAATAAGCAAAAAACAGGATACTTAAAGTTGTATATGACAGATCAGAGTTTTGCTCAGTGCCCTTTCTCTGATTTGCTCTGTGTAAATTGTCAGAAACACTCACAAGGTAACCTATTAAGTAACAAAAACTGAAACTTGAAACTCATTAAAAAAAACTCAAAAGAACCAATGAGGTGCTTAATACAAGCTGTAGTCCAGGTAACCCCAATCAGCCAATGACCATAAACATTACACTCTCACTGAAATGCAAAATATTGTTTGCTAAACTAAGATGGCCTGGAACATGTGCTGAGACCCACAGCCTCTAGAAGCAGCCAACTAGGCCCAGAAGACAAGCCTGAATATGGATAATGTTCCAGCTACTACCTAACACTACTTAAGCAGAAAACTCTATAGAAATGTTTATCACAGCAGAAAAACAGCAGTGAGCCTTTAAATGAAAGATTTGACATATAAAAGAGCAAGGCAACTCTAGAGAATGCTTTTAACTGCAAACCAAAATGTTATATAATACGATCTTTGGCAGGACAACAGAACAAAAACTAGCTAGGAAAGAATTACAAAATGTATGACAGTAAAAACTTTTTTATCAAGCGATGCGAGGCAGAAAATTTTACTACATCTGTGTAGATTAGTTTATAGCTATAAAATACAGTATAAAGTATGTAGCAGACAAAGTGCTACAAATATTAAAATGCAATAACTGGTAAAAATAAGGAAAAAAAGGATACTTAAACTTATATATCACAGATCATAGTTTTGTTTGATGCCCTTCTTCTGATTAGCTCTGTGCAAAATGACATAAACACCCACATGGTAACCCCTTAAGTAATGAAAAGTTAAAACTTGAAACAACTTTAAAAAAAGATTGAAAGACCCAATGAGGTGATTACTCCAAGCTATAGTCCAGGTATCCCCACTCATCCAATGACCATAAACATTACACTCTCACTGAAATGCAAAATGTTTTTTGCTAAACTAAGATGACCTTAATCATGTGCTCAGATGCACAGCCTCTACAAACAATCAATTAGGCTCAGACGACAAGGCTGAATATGGACAATCCTCCAGCTACTACCTAACACTACTTAGGGAGAATACACTATGGGAATGTTTATCACAGCAGAAAAACAGCAGTGAATCTTTAAATGAAAGTTTTAAACAGACAAAAAAAGCAAGGATACTCTAGAGAATGCTTTTAACTGCAAACAAACCAATTATATGATACAGTCCTTGGCAAGAAATCAGAATAAAAACTAGCTAGAAAAGATTTACAAACAGTGTGACATTAAAAACATAACTTTTGAGGCCCTTTGTGGTAGAAACGTTTAGTACATCTGGCAGATGAGGTAATAGCTATAAAATACAGGAAAAAGTATGCAGCAGACAATAAAAGTGCAATAAATATCTATAAAAAATTACTAGTAAAAATAAGTAAAAACAGAATACTTTAAGTTATATACCAAAGCTCAGAGTTTTTTCAGTGCCCTTCCTCTGATTTGCTCTGTGTAAAATGACAGAAACACTCAAAAGGAAAACACTTAAGTAATCACAAGTTGAAACTTGAAACACCTTTAAAAAAAGCTTGAAAGAACCAATAAGGTGCTTACTCCAAGCTGAAGTCCAGGTAACGCCACTCAGCCAATGACCATAAGCATTACATTCTCACTGAAATACAAAATCATTTTGGCTAAACTAAGATGACCTGGAACATGTGCTCAGAAACACAGCCTCTATAAACAACCACCTAGGCACAGAAGACAAGCCTGAATATGAACAATTCCACAGCTACTACCTAACACTACTTCGGCAGAAAACACTACAGAAATTTTTATCACTGCAGAAAAACAGCAATGAGCCTTTAAATGAATGATTAAAAGATATAAAGGAGCAAGGAGACTCTAGAGAATGCTTTTAACTGCAGACAAACCAGTTATATGATACATTCCATGGCAAGAAATCAGAAAAAATAAATTAGCTAACAAAGATTTGCAAACAGTGTGACAGTAAAACCTTATTTATTAGTCCTTTTGAGGCAGAGAATTTTAGTACAACTGCACAAATTAGTTAATAGATAAAAAATACAGTAGAAAGTATGAGCAGATAATAAAAGTGTTATAAATAACTGTAAGCAATAATTAGTAAAAATTAGAAAACAACAGGATATTTAAAGTTGTATATGACAGATCAGAGTTTTGCTCAGTGCCCTTCCTCTGACTTGCTCTGTGTAAATTAGCAGAAACTCTCACAAGGTAATGTCTTAAGTAATAGAAAGATTAAACTTGAAACACCTTTAAAAAAAGCTTGAAAGAACGAATGAGGTGCTTAATACAAGTTGTAGTCCAGGTAACGCCAATCAGCCAATGACCATAAACATTACACTCTCACTGAAATGCAAAATTTTGTTTGCTAAACTAAGTTGGCCTGGAACATGTGCTGAGACACAAAGCCTCTACAAGCAAACAACTAGGCCCGGAAGACAAGTCTGAATATGGACAATCCTCCAGCTACTACCTAACACTACTTAGGCAGAAAACGCTACAGAAATGTTTAGCACAGCAGAAAAACAGCAGTGAGCCTTTATATGAAATATTTAAACAGATAAAGGTGCAAGGACACTTTTAGAGAATGCTTCTAACTGCAAACAAACCAGTTATATGATACACTCCTTAGCAGGAAAACAGAGCAATAACTAGCTAGAATAGATTTTCAAACAGTGTGACAGTAAAAACCTAATTTTTCAGGCCCTTTATCTCAGAAAATTTTAGTACAGCTGTGCAGATAGGTTCATAGCTATAAAATACAGTAAGAAAATATGCAGCAGACAATAAAAGTGTTATAAATATCTATAAGTAATAACTCATAAAAATAAGTGAAAAACAGGATACTTAAAGTTATATATATATGAAAGATCAGAGATTGCTCAGTGCCCTTCCTCAGATTAGCTCTGTGTAAAATTCCAGAATCATTTTATCACAAGGTAGTCTCTTAAGTAACAGAAAGTTGAAGCTTGAAACGCCTTTAAAAAAATCTTGAAAGCATCAGTGAAGTGCTTACTCCAAGCCGTAGTCCAGGTAACCGCAATTAGCCAGTGACCATAAACATTGCCCTCTCACTGAAATGCAAAATGTTTTTTGCTAAACTAAGATGGCCTTGAACATGTGTTCAGATGCACAGCCTCTACAAGCAACCAACTAGGCCCAGAAGACAAGACTGAATATGGAAAATGCTCTGGCTACTACCTCACACTACTTAGACAGAAAACACTACAGAAATGTTTATCACTGAAAAAAACAGCAGAGATTCTTTAAATTAAAAATTAAAAGATATAAAGGAAGAAGGAGACTCTAGAGAATGCTTTTAACTGCAAACAGACCAGTTATATGGTACATTCTTTGGCAGGAAATCAGAAAATAAAACTAGCTAACAAAGATTTGCAGACAGTGCGACAGTAAAAACCTTATTTACCAGGCCATGTGAAGCAGAAATTTTTAGTACAACTGTGCAGATTAGTATTTAGATATAAAATAAAGTAAAAGTATGCAGCAGACAATAAAAGTTTTTTAAATAACTAAGCAATAACATGTAAAAATCAGCAAAGAACAGGATACTTAAAGTTGTATATGACAGATCAATATTTTTCTCAGTGCCCTTCCTCTGATTTGCTCTATGTAAATTGGCAGAAACACTCACAAGGTAACCTCTTAAGTAACAGAAAGTGGAAACTTGAAACACCTTTAAAAAAATCTTGAAAGAACCAATGAGGTGGTTAATACAAGCTGTAGTCCAGGTAACCCCAATCAGCCAATGACCATAAACATTACATTCTCACTGAAATGCAAAATGTTTTTTGCTCAACTAATACAGCCTGGAATATGTGCTCAGAGACACACAGCCTCTACAAGCAACCAACCATTCCAGAATACAAGCCTGAATATGAACAATGTTCCAGCTTCTACCTAACACTATCTGGGCAGAAAACACTACAGAAATGTGTATCACAGCAGAAAAACAGCAGTGAGCCTTTAAATTAAAGTTTTAAAAAGATAAAGAAACAAGGACACTCAAGAGGAAGCTTTTAACTGCAAACAAAACAGTTATATGATACACTCCTTGGCAGGAAAACAGTACAAAAACTAGCTAGAAAAGATTTACAAAACGTATGACAGTAAAAACTTTATTAATCAAGCCATGTGAGGCGAAACTTTTAGTACAGCTGTGTAGATTAGTTTATAGGTATAAAGTACAGTATAAAGTATGCAGCAGACAGTAAAAGTGCTATAAATATTAATAAGCAATAACTGGTAAAAATAAGTAAAAAACAGGATACTTAAACTTATATATCACAGATCAGAGTTTTGTTCGATGTCCTTCTTCTGATTAGCTCTGTGTAAAAGGACATAAGCACCCACAAGGTAACCTTTTAAGTAACATAAAGTTAACACTTGAAACAGCTTTAAAAAGAGCTTGAAAGAACCAATGAGATGATTACTCCAAGCCATATTCCAGGTATCCCCACTCAGCCAATGACCATAAGCATTACACTCTCACTGAAATGCAAAATGTTTTTTGCTAAACTTAGATGGCCTTAATCATGTGCTCAGATGCACAGCCTCTACAAACAACCAACTAGGCCCAGACGACAAGCCTGAATATGGACAATCCTCCAGCTACTACCTAACACTACTTACTCAGAAAACACTACAGAAATGTTTATCACAGCAGAAAAACAGCAGTGAGCCTTTAAATGAAAGAATTCAACAGATAAAGGAGCAAGGACACTATAGAGAATAATTTTAATGGCAAACAAACCAGTTATATGATACACTCCTTGGCAGTCAAACAGAACAAAAACTAAATAGAATAGAATTTCAAACAGTGTGACAATAGAAACCTAATGTTTCAGGCCCTTTGAGACAGAAAAATTTAGTACAACTGTGCAGATAGGTTTATAGCTATAAAATACAGTAAAAAATATGCAGCAGACAATAAAAGTGCTATAAATATCTATAAGTAATAACTAGTAAAAATAAGCAAAAGTCAGGATAGTTAAAGTTATATATATCAAGATCAGAGTTTGCTCAGTGCCATTCCTCAGATTAGCTCTGTGTAAAATGGCAGAAACGTCACTCACAAGGTAACCTCTTAAGTAACAGAAAGTTGAAACTTGAAAAACCTTTTAAAAAGCTCGAAAGAACCAGTGAAGTGCTTACTCCAAGCCATAGTCCAGGTATCTGCAATCAGCCAGTGACCATAAACATTGAGCTCTCACTGAAATGCAAAATGTTTTTTGCTAAACTAAGATGTACTTGAACATGTGCTCAGATGCACCACCTGTAAGAACAACCAACTAGGCCCAGAAGACAAGACTGAATATGGACAATACTCCAGCTACTACCTGACAATACTTAGGCAGAAAACACTACAGAAATGTCTATCACAGCAGAAAAACAGCAGTGAGCCTTTAAATGAAAGTTTTAAACAGAAAAAAAGCAAGGATGCTCTAGAAAATGCTTTTAACTGCAAACAAACCAGTTATATGATGCACTCCTTGGCAGGAAATCAGAACAAAAACTAGCTAGAAAAGATTTACAGGCAGTGTGACAGTAAAAACATAATTTTCAGGCCCTTTGTGGCAACAAATTTTAGTTCAACTGGCAGATTAGGTAATAGCTATAAAGTACAGTAAAAATTATGCTGCAGACAATAAAAGTGCAATAAATATCTATAAGGAATTACTAGTAAAATAAGCAAAAATAGGATACTTAAAGTTATATATCAAAGATCAGAGTTTTGTTCAGTGCCCTTCCTCTGATTAGCTCTGTGTAAAATGAGAAACACTCAAAAGGTAAGCTCTTAAGTAACAAAAAGTTGAAAGTTGACACACCTTTAAAAAAGCTCAAAAGAACCAATAAGGTGCTTACTCCAAGCTGTAGTCCAGGTAACGCCACTCAGCAAATGACCATTAATATTACATTCTCACTGAAATGCAAAATTGTTTTGGCTAAACTAAGATGGCCTGGAACATGTGCTCAGAAGTACAGCATCTATAAACAACCATCTAGGCCCAGAAGACAAGCCTGAATATGGACAATGCTCCAGCTACTATCTAACACTACTTAGTCAGAAAACACTTCAGAAATGTTTATTACTGCAGAAAAACAGCAATGAGCCTTTTAAATGAATAATTAAAAGATATAAAGGAGCAAGAAGACTCTAGTGAATGCTTTTAACTGCAAACAAACTAGTTATATGATATATTCCTTGGCAAAAATTCAGAAAAAAACTAGCTAACAAAGATTTACAAACAGTGTGACAGTAAAAACCTTATTTATCAGGCCCTTTGAGGCAGAAAATGTAAGTACAACTGTGCAGATTAGTTTATAGATATAAAATACAGTAAAAAGTATGAGTAGATAATAAAAGTGTATTAAATAACTGTAAGAAATAATTAGTAAACATAAGTAATAAACAGGATACTTAAAGTTGTATATGACAGATCATAGTTTTGCTCAGAGCCCTTCCTCTGATCTGCTCTGTTTAAATTGGCAGAAACACTCACACTGTAATGTCTTAAGTAATAGAAAGCTGAAACTTGAAACACCTTTAAAAAAAGCTCAAAAGAACCAATGAGGTGCATAATACAAACTGTAGTCCAAGTAACCCCAATCAGCCTATGACCATAAACATTACACTCTCATTAAAATGCAAAATGTTTTTGCTAAACTAAGATGGCCTGGAACATGTGCTGAGACACACAGCCTCTGTAAAGCAACCAACTAGGCCAAGAAGACAAGCCTAAATATGGACAATCCTCCAGCTACTACCTAACACTACGTAGGTGGAAAACACTGCAGAATTGTTTATTACAACAGAAAAACAGCAGTGAGCCTTTATATGAAAGATTTAAACAGATAAAGGAGCAAGGACAATCTAGAGAATGCTTTTAACTTCAAACAAACTAGTTATACGAAACACACCTTGGCAGGAAAACAGCACAATAACTAGCTAGAATAGAATTTCAAACCGTGTGACAGTAAAAACCTAATTGTTCCAGCCCTTTGAGACAGAAAATTTAAGTACTACTGTGCAGATAGGTTTATAGCTATAAAATACAGTAAAAAATATGCAGCAGACAATAAAAGTGCTATAAATATCTATAAGCAATAACTAGTAAAAATAACCAAAAAACAGGATACTTAAAGTTATATATATCAAAGATCAGAGTTTATTCAATGCCCTTCCCCAGATTAGCTCTGTGTAAAATGGCAGAAACATCACTCACAAGGTAACCTCTTAAGTAACTGAAAGTTGCAACTTGGAACACCTTTAAAAAAAATCTCGAATGAATCAGTGAAGTGCTTACTCCAAGCCGTAGTCCAGGTAACCGCAATCAGCCAGTGACCATAAACATTGTCCTCGCACTGAAATGCAAAATAGTTTTTGTTAAACTAAGATGGCCTTGAACATGTGCTCAGATGCACAGCCTCTACAAACAAACAACTAGGACCTCAAGACAAGACTGAATATGGACAATGCTCCAGCTACTACCTGACACTACTTAGGCAGAAAACCCTACAGAAATGATTAACACTGCAGAAAAACAGCAGTGAGCCTTTAAATGAAAAATTAAAAGATATAAAAGAGGAAAAAGTCTCTAGAGAATGCATTTAACTGCAAACAGACCAGTTATACGATACATTCCTTGGCAGGAAATCAGAAGAAAACTAGCTAACAATGATTTGCAGACAGTATGACAGTAAAAACTTTATTTATTAGGCTCTGTGAGGAAGACAATTTTAGTACAAGTGTGCGAATTAGTATATAGATATAAAATACAGTAAAAAGTATGCAGCAGACAATAAAAGTGCTTTAAATAACTAAGCAATAACTAGAAAAATAAGCAAAAAACAGGATACTTAAAGTTGTATATGACAGAGCATAGTTTTGCTCAGTGCCCTTCCTCTAATTTGCTCTGCGTAAATTGGCTGAAACACTCACAAGGTAACCTCTTAAGTAAAAGAAAGTTGAAACTTGAAACAGTTTAAAAAAAAGACCGTAAGAACCAATGAGGTGTTTAATACAAGCTTTAGTCCAGGTAACCCCAATCAGCCAATGACCATAAACATTACACTCTCACTGAAATGCAAAATGTTTTTTGCTCAACTAAGATTGCCTGGAACATGTGCGAAGACACACAGCCTCTACCAACAACCAAATAGGCCCAGAAGACATGACTGAATATGGACAATGTTCCAGCTACTACCTAACACTACTTTAGCAGAAAACACTACAGAAATGTTTATCACAGTAGGAAAAAGAGCAGTGAGCATTTAAATTAAAGTTTTAAACAGATAAAGGAGCAAGGAGACAATAGAGAATGCTTTTAACTGCAAACAAAACAGTTATATGCTACACTCCTTGGCAGGAAAACAGAACAAAAACTAGCTAGAAAAGATTTACAAAATGTATAACAGTAACAACTTTATTAATCAAGCCATGTGAGGCAGAAAATTTTAGTACAACAGTGTAGATTAGTTTATAGCTATAAAATACAGTAAAAAGTGTGCAGCAGACAGTAAACATTCTATAAATATTAATAAGGAATAACTGGAAAAAAATAAGTAAAAAACAGGATACTTAAACGTATCTATCACAGATCAGAGTTTTGCTCGATGCCCTTCTTCTGATTAGATCTGTGTAAAAGGACATAAACACCCACAAGGTAACCTCTTAAGTAACAGAAAGTTGAAACTTGAAACACCTTTAAAAAAGCTCAAAAGAACCAGTGAAGTGCTTACGCCAAGCCATAGTCCAGGTAAATGCAATCAGCCAATGACCATAAACATTGCGCTCTCACTGAAATGCAAAATGTTTTTGCTAAACTAAGATGGCCTTGAACATGTGCTCAGATGCACAGCCTCTATGAACAACCAACTAGGCCCAGAAGACAAGACTGAATACGGACAATGCTCCAGCTACTACCTGACACTACTTAGGCAGAAAACACTACAGAAACTTCTATCACAGCAGAAAAAACAGCAATGAGCCTTTAAATGAAAGTTTTAAACAGATAGAAAAAATAAGGATACTCTAGAGAATGCTTTTAACTGCATACAAACCAGTTATATGATACACTCCTTGGCAGGAAATCAGAACAAAAACTAGCTAGAAAAGATTTACAAACAGTGTGACAGTAAAAACATAATTTTTCAGGCCCTTTGTGGCAGAAAATTTTAGTACAACCGGCATATTAATTAATAGCTATAAAATATAGTAAAACGTTAGCAGCAGACAATAAAAGTGCAATAAATATCTATAAGCAATTACTAGAAAAATAAGTAAAAACAGGATACTTAATGTTATATATCAAAGATCAGAGATTTGTTCAATGAGCTTCCTCTGATTAGCTCTGTGTAAAATGACAGAAACACTCAAAAGGTAAGCTCTTAAGTAACAAAAAGTTGAAACTTGAAACATCTTTAAAAAAAGCTTGAAAGAGCCAATGAGGTGATTACTCCAAGCCTTGTTCCAGGTTACCCCACTCAGACAATGACCATAAACAATACATTCTCACTGAAATGCAAAATCGTTTTGGCTAAACTAAGATGGCCTGGAACATGTGCTCAGAAACACAGCCTCTATAAACAACTGTCTAGGCCCAGAAGACAAGCCTGAGTATGGACAATGCTCCAGCTACTACCCAACACTACTTAGGCAGAAAAAACTACAGAAATGTTTATCACAGCAAAAAAACAGAAGTGAGCCTTTAAATGAAAGATTTAAACAGACAAAGGAGCAAGGACCCTCTAGAGAATGCTTTTAATGGCAAACAAACCAGTTATATTATACACTCCTTGTCAATCAAACAGAACTAAAACTAGCTAGACTAGAATGTCAAACAGTGTGACTGTAAAAACCTAATTTTTCAGGCCCTTTGAGACAGAAAATTTTAGTACAACTGTGCAAATAGGTTTATAGCTATAAATTACAGTAAAAATATGCACCAGACAATAAAAGTGCTATAAATATCTATAAGCAATGACTAGTAAAAATAAGCAAAAAACAGGATACTTAAAGTTATATATATATCAAAGATCAGAGTTTGCTCAGTGCCCTTCCTCAGATTAGCTCTGTGTAAAATGTCAGAAACATCACTCACAAGGTAACCTCTTAAGTAACAGAAAGTTGAAACTTGAAACACCTTTAAGAAAGCTCGAATGAACCAGTGAAGTGCTTACTCCAAGCCTTAGTTCAGGTAACCGCAATCAGCCAGTGACCATAAAAATTGCCCTCTCACTGAAATGCAAAATGTTTTTTGCTAAACTAAGATGGCCTTGAACATGTGTTCTGATGCACAGCCTCTACAAACAACCAACAGCAGTGAGCCTTTAAATGAAAGATTAAAAGATATAAAGGAGCAAGGTGACTGTAGAGAATGCTTTTAACTACAAACAAACCAGTTATACGATACATTGCTTGGCAGGAAATCAGAAAAAAAAATTGCTAACAAAGATTTGCAAATAGTGTGACACTAAAAACCTTATTTATCAGGCACTGTGAGGCAGAAAATTTTACTACAACTGTGCAGATTAGTTTATAGATATAAAATACAGTAAAAAGCATGCAGCAGATAATAAAAGTGTTATAAATAAATGTAAGCAATAACTAGTAAAAATAAGCACAACACAGGATACTTAAAGTTGCATATGACAGATCAGAGTTTTGCTCAGTGCCCTTCCTCTGATTTGCTCTGTGTAAATTGGCAGAAACACTCACAAGATAACCTCTTAAGTAACAGAAAGTTGAAACGTGAAACAACTTTAAAAAAGCTCCAAAGAACCAATGAGGTGGATACGCCAAGCCGTAGTCCAGGTAACCAAATCAGCCAATTACCATAAAAATTACACTCTCACTAAAATGCAACATTGTTTTGCTAAACTAAGATTGCTAGAAACATGTGGTCTGACACACAGCCTCGACAAACAACCAACTAGGCCCAGAAGACATGCCTTAATATGGACAATGCTCCAGCTTCTACCTAACACTACTTAGGCAGAAAACACTACAGAAATGTTTATCACAGCAAAAAACAGCAGAGAACCTATAAATTAAAGTATTAAACAGATAACAGTGCAAGGAGACTCTAGAGAATGCTTTTTACTGCAAACAAACCAGTTATATGATGTACTCCTTGGCAGGAAATCAGAAGAAAAACTAGGTAGAAAAGATTTACAAACAATTCAACAGTGAAAACCTTGTATATCAGGCCCTGTGATGCAAAAAAAATTAGTACAACTGTGTAGATTAGTTTATAGCTATAAAATACAGTAAAAAGTATATAGCAGACAGCAAAAGTGCTATAAATATCTATAAACAATAACTAGTAGAAATAAACAAAAAACAGGATACTTATAGGTTCATAGGTTCATAGGTTGATACTAGACTATCTGCCCTAGGGCATTTATAAGCCTAGCCAGAGTGTGTTTGGCTTTCGCCACCCTTTTAGATTAGTTGACTGTGCCTCTGTATAGTAGGTCACAGAAGATAGCCCTTTTAAGGTTAGTTTACTGTGCCTCTGTCTAGTAGGGACACAGAAGAGATCCCAGGGGTAAACCTATGATCTCCCATCCACTCATCAAGATTTCTCTTGAAGAGGGTCATTGAGGGGCTCTGCCTAACATGGACTGGGATTTTGTTCCAGAGTGAGGGGAGCCTCTGGGATATGAATCTGTCCCTCCAGCATGTCCTATTTATTTCTGTGCTGATGTTTAAGTCCCTGGAGCATGTAGCTCTAAGGGATTTGGATTTCCTGAGGTGGAGCATGTCCATTAATTCTGAGTTGGACATGGCTTTATACGTCAGGCACAGATCGCCTCTGAGTAGGTGGTAAGCAGCTGAGTAGAGCTGGAGTTTCTTTAGCCTAACTGTGTAAGGCATCTGTTTGAGTCCCTTGATCCTCTTGGTGAGGTACTTTTGGGGTCTTTCCAGTTGCTGCAGGTGTCGGGTAAGGTACATCCCAAATGGGGCATTGTATTCAATTATGGGCCTGATGAGTGATGAGTAGATGGGCACAATGACCTCTCTTGATCTAGATGTGAACCCTTTTATGATAAGGTGGGCTATATAGAAGGTCTTTTTAACCACTTTGGCAATGTGGTTGTCAAAGGAGAGATTGCTATCTACTTGGGTCCCCAAATCCCTAATTACTTCTTCCGTACTTAATGGATTACCACCTATGTGGTAATTTGTGGGCACTTTGTTTTTCCCAAAGAGGATGACTATGCACTTTTTGGCATTTAGCTTTAGGCCATGGCTCTGGTACCAGTTATCCGTCTCTGTGAGACCCTTTTGGAGGATGCTTGTGTCAGTCGGCGAGTCAATTATGGCACCCAGTTTGCAGTCATTTGCGAACTTGGTCAGCCATAGTCTCCCCGTGTTAGCCTGTACTTCAGAGAAATATATACCAAACAAGAGAGGTCCCAGGACTGAACCTTGTGTGATGCCACTTGTAACTGGTTTAGAGTCTGACATGGCACCTGCAATTCTGACCATGTGGGTTCTATCCCTGAGCCAGTTTGCAATCCATCTTGTGACATAGGGGTTGATATTTAAGCTGTTGAGCTTATTTATGATGCCTGAGTGGGGTATTGTGTCGAAGGCTTTTGCGAGGTTCAGGTAGGCTGTGTGGACTACCTTCCCTTCATCTATGGCCTTGGTGACTGTTTCAAAGAAGTTGACCAGGTTCAAGAGGCAAGATCTGCCCTTAACAAAGCCAAATTGAGTAGGATCCAGTGTTTGGAGGTTCCCAATGTCTTTGTTTATGAGTTCCATGATGATACGCTCCATAGCTTTGCAGACCAGGCTAGTCAGGCTTATTGGGCGATAGTTTCCGGGGTCCGTTGTGGCACCACCTTTGTGGAGTGGGACCACTGTTGCTGTACACCATTCCTTGGGTACATATCCTGTAGTAAGGCTGAGATTGAACAGTGACTTTATGTGAGAGTTCAGTTCTTCTTGGAGCTCATGTAAGATGCAGCATGGGACACCGTCCGGTCCCATTGATGCTGTGTTTTTTGCTTTGGAGAGGGCAGCTCTCACCTGTGCATCTGTGATGTCAGAGAGGCTACACTCTGTAATATATCACAGATCAGAGTTTTCTCAGTGCCCTTCCTCCTATTAGCTCTGTGCGCAATAGCAGAAACACTCACAAGGTAACCTCTTAAGTAACAGAAAGTTGAAACTTGAAACACTTTTAAAAAAAGCTAGAAAGAACCAATAAGGTGCTTACTCCAAGCAGTGGTCCAGGTAACCGCAATCAACCAATGACCATAAACATTACCCTCTCACTGAAATGTAAAATGTTTTTGTTAAACTAAGATGGCCTGGAACATGTGCTCAGACACACAGACTCTACAAACAACCAACCAGGCCCAGAAGACAAGCCTGAATATGGACAATGCCCCAGCTACTACCTGACAATACTTAGGCAGAAAACACTGCAGAAATGTTTATCACAGCAGAAAAACAGCAGTGAGCCTTTCAGTGAAAGTTTTAAACAGATAAAGCAGGAAGGACACTCTGGAGAATTCTTTTAACTGCAAACAAATCAGTTATATGATACACTCATGGGCAGGAAATCAGAACAAAAACTAGCTAGAAAAGATTTACAAACAGTGTGACAGTAAAAACCTTATTTATCAGGCCCTTTGATGCAGAGGTTTTAATACAGCTGTGCAGATTATTTTATAGCTATAAAGAACAGTACAAAGTATGCAGCAGACAAAAAAGTGCTATAAATATCGATAAGTAATAAATACTAAAAATATGCAAAAATCAGGATACCTAAAGATATATATCAAAGATCAGAGTTTTGCTCACTCCCCTTCCTCCTATTAGCTCTGTGTAACATGGCAGAAACACTCACAAGGTAACCTCTTATGGAACAGGAAGTTAAAACTTGAAACACCTTTAAAAAAAGCTCGAAAGAACCAATGAGGTGATTACTCCAGGCCATAGTCCAGGTAACCCCACTCAGCCAGAGACCATAAACATTACATTCTCACTGAAATGCAAAACTGTTTTTGCTAAACTAAGATGGCCTGGAGCATGTGCTCAGAAACACAGCCTCTACAAACAACCAACTAGGCTCAGAAGACAAGCCTGAATATGGACAATGCTCCAGCTACTACCTAACACTACTTAGGCAAAAAAACCTACAGAAACGTTCATTACAGCAGACAGCAGTGAGCCTTTAAATGAAAGATTAAAAGATATAAAGGAGCAAAGAGACTCTAGAGAATGCTTTTAACTGCAAACAAACCAGTTATATGATACATTCCTTGGCAGGAAATCAAAACACAATCTAGCTAACAAAGATTTACAAACAGTGTGACAATAAAAACCTTATTTTTCAGGGCCTGTGAGGCAGAAAATTTTAGTACAACTGTGCAGATTTGTTTATAGCTATAAAATACAGTAAAAAGTATGCAGCAGACAATAAAAGTTTTATAAATAGCTGTAAGCAATAACTAGTAAAACTAAGCAAAAAACAGGATACTTACAGTTGTATATGACAGATCAGAGTTTTGTTCAGTGCCCTTCCTCCAATTTGCTGTGTCTACATTGGCAGAAACACTCACAAGGTAACCTCTTAAGTAATAGAAAGTTGAAACTTGAAAAAACTTTAAAAAAGCTCAAAAGAACCAATGAGGTGCTTAATACAAGCAGTAGTCCAAGTAACCCCAATCAGCCAATGACCATAAACATTACACTCTCACTGAAATGCAAAATGTTGTTTGCTAAACTAAGATGACCTGGAACATGTGCTGAGAAACACAACCTCAACAAACTACCACCTATGACCAGAAGACAAGCCTGAATATGGACAATGCTCCAGCTACTACCTAACACTACGTAAAGAGAAAACACTACAGAAATATTTATTGTAGCAGGAAAACAGCAGTGAGCATTTAAATGAAAGTGTTAAATAGATAAAGGAGTAAGGAGAATCTAGGGAATTATTTTAACTGCAAACAAACCAGTTATATGATACACTCTTTGCCAGGAAATCAGAACAAAAACTAGATCGAAAAGATTTGCAAACAGTGTTACAGTAAAATCCTTATTTATCAGGTTCTGTGAGGCAGAAAATTTTAGTACAACTGTGAAAATTAGTTTATAGCTATAAAATACAGTAAAAAGTATGCAGCAGACAATAAAAGTGCTATAAATATCTATAAGCAATAACTAGTAAAAATCAGCAACAAACAAGATACTTAAAGTTATATATCACAGATCAGAGATTTGCTCAGTGCCCTTCCGCCTATTAACTCTGTGTAAAAATGGCAAAAAACTAACATGGTAACCTCTTAAGTAACAGAAAGTTGAAAGCTGAAAACCTTTAAAAAATAGCTAAAAGAACCAGTGAGGTGTTTACTACAAGCCATAGTCCAGGTAACCCCAATCAACCAATAAAAATAAGCATTATATTCTCACTGAAATGCAAAATGTTTTTGCTAAACTAAGATGACCTGGAACATGTGTTCAGACACACACTTTCTACAAACAACCAATTAGGCCCAGAAGACAAGCCTGAATATTGACAATGCTCCAGCTACTATCTAACACTACTTAGGAAGAAGACACTACAGAAATGTTTATCACAACAGAGCAACAGCAGTGAGCCTTTAAATGAAAGTTTTAGACAGATAAAGGAGCAAGTATACTCTAGAGAATGATTTTAACAGCAAACAAACCAGTTATATTATATACTCCTTGGCAGGAAATCAGAACAAAAACCAGCTAGAAAAGATTTACAAACAGTGTGACAGTAAAAACCTTATTTAGCAGGCCCTTTGAGGCAGAAAACTTTAGTATAACCATGCAGATTAGTTTACAGCTATAAAATACAGTAAAAGTATGCAGCAGACAATAAAAGTGCTATAAATAGCTATAAACAATAACTAGTAAAATATGCAAAAACAGGATAGTTAAAGTTATATATCAAAGATCAGAGTTTTGCTCAGTGACCTTCCTCCTATTAGCTCTATGTAACATTGCAGAAAAACTCACAAGGTAACATATTACATAACAGAAAGCTAAAACTTGAAACACCTTTAAAAAAAGCTTGAAAGAACCAATGAGGTGTTTACTCCAAGCCATAGTCCAGGTAGCCAGCCCCATTCAGCCATAGAACATAAACATTACATTCTCACTGAAATGCAAAATTGTTTTTGTTAAACTAAGATGGCCAGGAACATGTGCTCAGAAACACACCCTCTAAAACAACCAACTAGGCCAGGGAGACAAGCCTGAATATGGACAGTGCTCCAGCTACTACCTAACATTACTTAGGCAGAAAACACTGCATAAATGTTTATTACAGCAGGAAAAACAGCAGTGAGCCTTTAAATATAATTTTTACAGAGAAAGGAGCAAGGAGACTCAAGAGAATGCTTTTAACTGCAAACAAACCAGTTATATGCTACACTCATTGGCAGAAAATCAGAACAAAAACTTGCTAGAAAAAATTTGCAAACAATGTGATAGTAAAAACCTTATTTATAAGGTCCTGGGATGTAGAAAATTTTAGTACAACTGTGCAGATTAGTTTACAGCTTTAAAAATACAGTAAAAAGTATGCAGCATACAACAAAAAGTGCTATAAATATCTATAAGCAATAACTAGTAAAAATAGTCAAAAAACAGGATACTTAATGTTCTTTATCACAGATCAGAGTTTAGCTCAATGCCCTTCCTCCAATTAGCTCTGTGTAAAATTGCAGAAACACTCACAAGGTAACCTGTTAAGTAGCAGAAAGTTGAAACTTGAAACACTTTTAAAAAAAGCTCAAAAGAACCAGTGAGGTTTTTACTTCAAGCCGTAGTCCAGGTAACCCAAATCAACCAATGACCATAAACATTATATTCTCACTGAAATGCAAAATGTTTTGTTCTAAACTAAGATGACCTAGGACATGTGCTTAGACACACAGCCTGTACAAATAATCAACTAGGCCCAAAAGAAAAGCCTGAATATGGACAATGCTCCAGCTACTACCTAACACTGCTTAGGAAGAAAACACTACAGAAATGTTTATCACAGCATAACAACAGCAGTGAGCCTTTAAATGAAAGTTTTAAACAGATAAAAGAGCAAGTGGACTCTAGAGAATGATTTTAACTGCAAGCAAACCAGTTATATGATACACTCCTTGGCAAGAAATCAGAACAAAAACTAGCTAGAAAAGATTTACAAACAGTGTGACAGCAAAAACCTTATATTAAGGCCCTGTGAGGCAAGAATATTTAGTACAATGTGCAGATTAGTTTATAGCTATAAAATACAGTAAAAAGTATGCAGCAGACAAAAAAATACTATAAATATCTATAAGCAATAACTAGCAAAAATAAGCAAAAAAAAAAAAAAAAAAAACCAGGATACTTAAAGTTGTATACCACAGACCAGAGTTTTGATCAGGGCCATTCCTCTGATTATCTCCGTGTAAAATGGCAGAAACAGTCACAAGGTATACTCAAGTAACAGAAAGTTGAAACAACTTTAAAAAAAAGATCGAAAGTACCAATGAGGTGCTTACTCCAAGCAACAGTCCAGGTAAAACAAAACAAATCGATCACAGCCTCAGAAACACCAGCAAACCACGCCAAGCCTTGGAAGAAGTCCGTTTATTCACCGCCTAAGCGCTTTCACCAAATCAATGGCTTCCTCAGAGTCAGTGTTAAAAACAAATAACACACATTATATATCTTCAGTCAAAATGACATCACCTAATCATCCAATAAATTGAATACAATTAAACTTAATAGGCAACATAACATGCTCACTATTCTCCTAAAATCCAACACTTTGTATATCACATTATGTTGTAAATATATATGCATGTATTGTATTTTATTTTAGTTTAATTATATTTATTTTAAAAATGTGGTGTTTCTGAGGCTGTGATCGATTTGTTTTGTTTTATTTCATTATCCTCGTTCTTGGATTTTGTTTTTTTGTGAACAGTCCAGGTAACCCCAATCAGCCAATGATCACAAACATTACATGCTCACTGAAACACAAAATATTTTTTGCTAAACTAAGATGGCCTGGAGCATGTTCTCAGACACATAGCATCTACAAACAGCCAACTAGGCCCAGAAAGACAAGCCTGAATATGAGCAGTGCTCCAGCTACTACCTAACACTATTTAGGCATAAACATTACAAAAATGTTTATCACAGCAGAAAAACAGCAGTGAGCTTTTAAATGAAAGTGTTAAACAGAAAAACGGGCAAGGACAATCTAGAGATTTTTTTAACTGCACACAAACAAGTTATATGATACACTCCTTGGCAGGAAATCAGAACAAAAACTAGCTAGAAAAGATTTATAAACAGTGTGACAGTAAAAACCTTATTTCTCAGGCACTATGAGGCAGAACATTTTAGTTCAACCATGCAGATTAGTTTATAGCTGTAAAATACATTAAAAAGTATGCTGCAGACAATAAAAGTGCTATAAATATCTATAAGCAATAATTAGTGAAAATAAGCAAAAAACAGGATACTTAAAGTTATATATCACAGATCAGAGTTTTGCTCAGTGCCCTTCCTCTGATTAATTATGTGTAAAATGGCAGAATCACTCACAAGGTAACCTCTCAAGTAACTTAAAGTTGAAACTTGAAACAACTTTTAAAAAAGCTCAAAAGAAACAATGATGTGCTTGCTCCAAGCCATAGTCCAGGTAACCCCAAATAGCCAATGACCATAAACATTACACTCTCAATGAAATGCAAACTGTTTTTTGCTAAACTAAGATGGTCTGGAACATGTGATCAGACAAAGAGCCTTTACAAACAATCAACTAGGCCCAGAAAACAAGCCTGAATATGGACAATGCTCCAGCTACTACCTGACACTACTTAGGCAGAAAACACTACAGAATTGTTTATTGCAGCAGAAATTATTTAGCAATGCACATTTAAATGAAAGTTTTTAACAGATAAAGGAGCAAGGACACTGTAGAGAATGTCTTTAAACTGCAAAAAAAAAAAAAAACAGTTATATGATACACTCCTTGGCAGTAAATCAGAACAAAAACTAGCTAGAAAAGATTTACAAATATTGTGACAGTAAAACCTTATTTATCAGGCCCTGTGAAGCAGAACATTTTAATACCACTGTGCAGATTAGTTTATACCTATAAAATATAGTAAAAGTATGAACCAGACAATAAAAGAGCTTATAAATATCTATAAGCAATAACTAGTAAAAATAAGCAAAAAAAACAGGATACTTAAAGTTATATATCACAGATCAGAGTTTTGTTCAATGCCCTTCCTTTGATTAGGTCTGTGTAAAATGGCAGAAATACTCACAAGGTAACCTCTTAAGTAACAGAAAGTTTAAACTTGAAACAATTTTAAAAAAAGCTTGAAAGAACCAATTAGTTGCTTACTCCAATCTGTAGTCCAGGTAACACCAATCAGCCAATGACCATAAACATTACACTCTCACTGAAATGCAAAATGTTTTTTGCTAAGGTAAGATGGTATGGGACATGTGCTCAGACACACAGCCTCTATAAACAACTAACTATGCCCAGAAGGCAAGCCTGTACATGGACTATGCTCCAGCTACTACTTAACACTACTTAGGCTGAAAACAATACAGAAATGTTTATCACAACAGAAAAAAAGCACTGAGCCTTTAAATTAACATTTTAAACAGATAAAGGAGCAAGTAGACTCTAGAGAATGCTTATAATTGTAAACAAACCAGTTATATGATACACTCCTTGGCAGGAAATAGGAACAAAAACTAGCTAGAAAAAATTTACAAATGGTGTGACAGTAAAAATCTTATTTATCAGGACCTGTAAGGCAGAAAATTTTAGTACCATCATGCAGATTGGTTTATATCTATAAAATGGAGTAAAAAGTATTCAGCAGACAATAAAAGTTTCTACAAATATCTATAAGTAATAACTAGTAAAATAAGCAAATAACAATATACTTAAAGTTATATATCACAGATCAGAGTTTTGCTTAGTACCCTTCCTCCATTTACCTCTTTGTAAAATGACAGAAACACTCACAAGGTAACCTCTTAAGTAACAGAAAGTTGAAACTTCAAACACCTTTAAAAAAAGTTTGAAAATACCAATGAGGTGCTTATGCCAAGCCATAGTGCAGGTAACCCCAATCAGCCAATGACCATAAACATTGCACTCTCATTGAAATGCAAAATGGGTTTTGCTAAACTAAGATGGCCTGGAACATGTGCTCAGACACACAGACTCTACAAACAACCAACTACGCCCAGAAGACAAGCCTGAATATGGACAATGCTCCAGCTACTACCTAACTCTACTTATGCATAAATACTCCAGAAATGTTTAACACAGCAGAAAAACAGCAATGAGCATTTAAATGAAAGTCTTAAACAGATAAAGGAGCAAAGACAATCGACAGAATACTTGAAACTGCAAACAAACTAGTTATATGATACACTACTTGACAGGAAATCAGAACAAAAACTAGCTAGAAAATATTTACAAACAGTGTGACAGTAAAAACCTTATTTATCAGGCCCTGTGAGGGAGAAACGTTTAGTACAAATGTGCAGATTAGTTTATAGCTATAAACTACAGTAAAAATGTTGCAGCAGACAATAAAAGTGCTATAAATATCTATAAGTGTAATAACTAGTAAAAATAAGCAAACAACAGGATACTTAAAGTTATATAGCACAGATCAGAGTTTTACTCAGGGTCCTTCCTCCGATTAGTTCTGTGTAAAATGGCAGAAAAACTCACAAGGCAACCTCTTAAGTAACATGAAACTTGAAACGACTTTAAAAAAAGCTCAAAAGAACCAATGACGTGCTTGCTTCAAGCCATATTCCAGGTTACCCCAATCAGCCAATGACCATAAACATTACACTCTCACTGAAATGCAGAATGGTTTTTGCTAAATGAAGATAGCCTGGAACATGTGCTCAGACACAGAGCCTCTACAAACAAACAACTAGGCCCAGAAGCCAGGCCTGAATATGGACAGTGCTCAGCTACTACCTAACACTATTTTGGCATAAAACACTACAGAAATGTTTATCACAGCAGGAAAAAAACAGTGAGCCTTTAAATGGAGTTTTAAACAAATAAAGGTGCAAGAAGACTCTAGAGAATGCTTTTTACTGCAAACAAACCAGTTATATGATACACTCCTTGGCAGGAAATCAGAAAAAAAACTAGCTAAAAAAGATTTGCAAACAGTGTGACAATAACCTTATTTATCAGGCCCTGTAAGGCAAAACATTTCAGTTCAACCATGCAAGTTAGTTTATAGCTATAAAATACAGCAAAAGTATGCAGCAGACAATAAAAGTGCTATAAATATTAATAAGCAATAACTAGTAAAAATAAGCAAAAAACAGGATACTTAAAAGTATATATCTCAGATAAGAGTTTTGCTCAGTGACCTTCCTCTTATTAGCTCTGTGTAAAATGGCAGAAATACTCACAAGGTAACCTCTTAAGTAACAGAAAGATGAAACCTGAAACAACTTTAAAAAAAGCTTGAAATAACCAATGACGTGCTTACTCCAAGCCGTAGTCCAGGTAACCTGAATCAGGCAATGACCATAAACATTACACTCTCACTGAAATGCAAAATGTTTTTTGCTAAACTAAGATGGCCTAGAACATGTGTTCAGACACACATCCTTTGCAAACAACAAACTAGACCCAGAAGACAAACCTGAGTATGGACAATGCTCCAGCTACTACTTAACACTACTTAGGTAGAAAACACTACATAAATGTTTATCACAGCAGAAAAACAGCAGTGAGCTTTTAAATGAGAGTTTTAAACATATAAAGGTGCAAGGAGACTCTAGAGAATCCTTTGAACTTCAAACAAACCAGTTATATGATACACTCCTTGGTAGGAAATCAGAACAAACACTAGCTAGAAAAGATGTACAAACTGTGTGACAGTAAAAACCTTATTTATCAGGCCCTGTGTGGGAAAAAAAATAGTTCAACCATGCTGATTAGTTTATAGTTATAAAATACAGTAAAAATGTATGCAGCAGACAATAAAAGTGCTATAAATATCTGTAAGCAATACCTAGAAAAATAAGCAAATGCAGAATACTTAAAGTTATATATCACAGATCAGTTTTGCTCAGTGCCCTTCCTCTGATTAGCTCTGTGTACCTCACTCACTCACTCACTCACTCACTCACTCACTCACTCACTCACTCACTCACTCACTCTATCTCTCATGGGCACACTTCTTCTTCAGAAAATGCAGCTAACACATATATTCCATTTAAACATGATCCTACTTTGAGCCTTTGTTGCCCATTATTTTAGGCTTATCCAGATATGTTGAGCTAAGAATAGAGAGCATACATCTCAAGTATCTAGACATTTTGCAGAATACCCAGATTTTTGGCTCATATGTTTGTTCCTTTCCTCATAAAATTTGCAGTTTTCTGGCAAATCACTGGGGGATTGAAGTCATTAAATAATGAAAGACATTTCAGTTTTAGAGTTTGAACGCGCGCACACACACACACACACACACACACACACACACACACACACACACACACACACACACACACAGACTGTACTGCTTTTATGCATGCTTTCACTAACACATGCAGGCAGAAACATAAACACAGATAAGCACACACACACACACACACACACACACACACACACACACACACACACACACACACACACACAGTTTTTTCTCTTTAATTTATTTTTTACACTCGCTAAGCAGCAAAAGCGAGTGTAAAATAATGGCAGCTGTTAGTTTTTTTTAGTCCAAACTCTGTGGCAGCTTGATAGGCTGATGTGAAGTGGCAGGCTCATTTTTCAGCAGGCATTACCTACAGATTAACACCGTGGTGGAGAATGTTCATGGTGCGATCTACAGGTTGCCCATTCTCTAACAAAAGATAAAGAGAGAAAGAAAGAAAGAAAGAAAGAAAGAAAGAAAGAAAGAAAGAAAGAAAGAAAGAAAGAAAGAAAGAAAGAAAGAAAGAAAGAAAGAAAGAAAGAAAGAAAGAAAGAAAGAAAGAAAGAAAGAAAGAAAGAAAGAAAAAGAAAAAAATATGTAGGTGTTTTCCATATATGCAAGTAAATATGACATTTTCAATCAAAATTTCAAGTTTCATACTCAGGACGTATTTGTATTTGGGTGCCACTCTGTACTGACACATAAACATGCTCACACACACACACACACACACACACACACACACACACACACACACTCTCTCTCTCTCTCACTCACTCACATTTAGTTTCATTTCTACATGTGGAAAAAATCAGCCCTCAAAGTAAAAAATAAACTACTAAAATTACTTAATACTTCTGTAGCCATTAAAAAGAAAAAAAACATTAAGACTGTTGACTTTTTTGAAATGCATTTAGTTCTTGGTTTATTTCTTTCTAACAATCTCTTCTAAGAACACAAGAATCAAGCAATTCAAATGATACATCAGCAATAGTATGAGAGCATTTTGTTTTTGAAGTTTCAATCAACACCTTTTAGTTTGTGTGTTCACTCATAAACAGGAATACATGCCTAGGCACACCCTTGTTTGTTGACTTTGATGACATTTACATAACCACATCAAGTAAAGTGTGAAAAGCAGTGGTTCACTCAGTTAAATTACATTGCATGTGGAAATCTATTTGCAACCTGTTTGGTATATTTGTTCTTCTTTTATGTGGACTGCCACCCATTAGCTTAGTCATTGCTTTGTGTAATTATTCATGATGTTTAAGTTATAACATGTAGCAAGTCAGAGTTATTATGAAACTGGTTATATCTTAAATCATTCCATCTCATTCCTCTCACAGAGCATTATTATTTATTTATTTTATCTACTTGGTTTTGTTTGCTGGGATGGTCCAACAGGGTATTTCCTCTTTTCAGTGGAGGCCCAGGGAATAACTTCAAAACACATAGAAATGCTTACAATTTAACAGATAATGATATTGAAAATGTCTAAATAAAACAATGTATATACTTTATCAGTAATTCGTGACTAGGTGTAGATAATGCAGGATTTACCCGTGTGTAAATCCTGCATCACCCACACACAGGAGCTGATTATTGCCATTATACATGGACATTATTTTTGAAAAAAAGTCTTAAATTTTTAAATAATGCCCCTGCACAGTGTTATTATTATATGTCTTATTTTGGTATATACTGGGCATGCTCTGCAGCTGCACACCATATTGCTCTCTCTGACTTTTTTTTTTAATTTTTAAGGTACCATAGATTTTATTATCTTTATTTTGATTTATTTATTTTTACATTTGTTTACCGGGGGAGTCCAACTGGGCAGAACCATTTTCAGCAGAGGGAGAAAAGCTCCACATAGTAACAATACATAATAAAACATTGACATAATGATCATTCATTATACTTTTCATGTAATGGTAAAAGGCATGACATAAATCTTTATTTATACAATAGATCATAATCTGTTAGAGATAGCTAAGGTCATCTGGTAATTACAATACAGATGTGCAATAAATAGTGAGAGGCTAGTCCAATGGTACCTATTGTCATACATAGTATATACAGTTGGCAGTAAAAACTTAGACAAATTCATTATGTAACTGCATTTACAGTTACTAATAAAAGGTAAGGAACTAGAATAAGCAAACTTATTCAGTATCACATCCTGTGCAAATTATATTAAAAAGGAGGAGAGAAAGGTAAAACCAAAGAAGAGGGTAAATAGGAGGAAGAGAAAGATTTTGATAGTGAAGGTCAGTTAGTAAAAGAGGTAAGATAATGGATAGGTAGGATAGAAGAGAAATGTGTGAGCGACATAATTACATGATCATGAGATAGTTTTACAAGAAAGGAAGAAAATATATTTGTACATACTTAGCCAGGGCTGTTACATGCATATTTTGTCAGAATGTGAAACAGTTTTTTTGTATATTTGTTCTGTTCTTCATAAAAATTGTCGTTTCTGGCATATCATTGAGGAACTGAATTAGTATACTAGAAGATAGATGGCCATTTTGGGAGGAGGCAAGAGATTCTGAAATATGTGATGAAGTTTTTAGGGGCACTCCTGGCATGACAATTTTTTTTTTTTTTTACATTTTGAAATCTTTGCTTTGAGGTGCAATGAAAATTAGCTCTTTAAGCATATGCTTTTTCTCTTTTTGATAACTGGACTTTTTTCCTGTTGTTAATGATGGATTTACAGTGGGTTTACATTCAGTTTGATTACCTTCCTAACAAGACCAAAAATGTGAGGTGGAAACAAAGGACTTAGCCAGGTCTAGGTAAGCAGTCTGAACTGACTTACCTGCACTCAATGCACCAGTGCCTTGTTCAAAAATGTCCTCCAAGTTTAGGAGGTAGGATCTACCTTTAATGAAGCTAAACTGTATTGTGCCAAGGTAGAGTAGACTGCTAACATCCTTGTTATCAAGTTGCATGATGACTTGCATGATTGCTTTACGGATAAAGTTGGTGTGGCTTATAGTTCAATAGTTTCCATGGGTAGTGGTGAGTCCTTCCTTGAGGAGTGGGCTGACTACAGCAGTCTTCCACTCCTCCAGCATGAATTCAGTGGAGATTTATAAAGGCTGAATTTGAATAAGTTCAGTGGTGAGACTATAAGGCCATGCTTGGGGCTGACAGGAAGGAAGTATTGTATGTTATCTGAACCCATGGAGATTTTCTTTTTGTGTGATCTTGGAGAGATCTGTCAGTGCTTGCTCTGAAGCTATTTTATGGGCATGATGAGCATGCAGATATATAGGGGAGACTTATGGGGAGATAAGGTATAAAGTTTGAACTAAATGTATTTGCTGATATGTTATCTATGTCTTCTCAGGCTGAGTATGTGTTGCTGTCCTTACATTCACCACTGCAGTATTCCTTACAAATGGGATTCCCTGCCATGAAGCCCACTGTCCTGCCACTTTACCAAAGTCTACCATTGCTTTAAGGTGCACTGAATGTCACCTGCACATTCCTTGCATGGGGTAAGGCATAAAGGTGACGTTCTGGTGTACCATCCTCAGAACTTTTTTGCCGCCAGTCCGAACAGTGTTTTAACCATCAGTCTGTTACCGCCATCTGTTTTTTTCTTGTTTTTCTGTTTGTTGGCTTTCCTGTCCTTACTCCTGTTTGTGGAGTCTTCACAGTTGCAGATAAGTACCCGGTTTGGGTTTTGGTTACTTTTTCTGTTTGTTTTCTGCTGTTTGGGGTTGTATCTTGAGCACCAGCATCTTAAGCTTCTTGCTGCAGACACTTTGGATGGAACTTACTGCCCTGAGGGTAAGCCATTAGGGAAGAAAAAGGTGCATCAGGTAAGACTGGAATCTTCTGCTGTCCATCCTCTGCCGGGAGTTTCTCCTGAGGTTATTATGCACAAAGAGGTTCACCCAGATTTTTTGTCAGATTATTCTACCGTATCTGGGTTGGAAGCCTGCGAGAATCTGGCAGCAGCACATCCAACAAGGCTTTGTAGACGTCCATTTCAGGCATTCAAAGGGAACCATGGTTGACTGTTTCGGAGGGGTCTAGAGGGGTTTTGCAGTTTCTTGTTAGGGAAGAGGTTCCTACTGTAGTTGTGGAAAGCCATCCTGAGTCTGGGCCCTTTCAGGTTTCTAGGATGGATGACCCCTTAAAAAAGAAATAGAAAACTAATCATGTTTCTTCTGCTCCTAGGGATCCACAAAGTTGTGTGGCAGGCCTTTACTCAGGGTTTATTTAATGCTTTATTGTCATTGAGGCCTCCTCAAGGGGTTTCAGTTCCTGCTCCTCCTTGGTCCTCTTCATCCCCTAAAAGGCCCACATGATTGCATTCATCTGAGGTGGATTTTGATGATGACTCCCTTGCTTATTCTATCCAGATTCCTCCTCCTTTAGACTATGGGTATGAGGAGGAGGATTCTCATCCTTCAGATAATCCTTCTGAGGAAATTTCCTTTGGGGACATGATCTCTAGGATGATGGAAGTTTTTAAGTGGGATTGTTCCCAGGTTTCGGATATCCATAAGAGGTACTATGAGCTACTACAGATGGAATTTCCTAAACCTGTGGCCATTCATCCTGTCTTGCCTACTTTATTGGATGTTTTTTCCACTGCCTCTAAGGTGCTGGATTCTCTGCCCCCTGCACCCAGGAAGTCTAATATGTTTTATAGGGTGCCTGAGGATTGTTCCTTTTTGTTTAAATGTCCTGCTGCTGACCCCTCTGTGGTGTCTGCAGCTTCTTAATAGCCATCTCAATTGTTTTCTTTGTCCAAGTTACTGCCTTCTGACAAGGACAGTAAGCCCATGGATAGGATGGGTAAGAAGGTTTGCACTTCAGCCACCCTAGCTTTTAAGGCTGTTAATTATCAGACCAATATTTCTAGTTATGTCTTGGCTCTTCTTTCTCAGGCTTGTCAGATTCTTTCTGATCTTCCAGGCTCTGAGAGTAAATCTTCTGCTCTTTCCTTGCTTGGGATTTCCTCTCAGGTAGTTCGTCAGTCTATCAAATGTAGTTATGATGCAGCAGATGCCTCTTCTAGGGCTGCTGCTTCTGGTTCAGTTCTGTGGAAATATTCATGGCTTCGGCTTTAACCTTTGCCCGATGATACTAAGACCAAGTTGATGGATGCTACTCTGGATAATTATCTTTTGTTTGGTAAAGCAGCTGCTGGTTTATTTAAGTCTCTTCGGGACAAAGGGAAGGCTTTACAGGAGCTAAAGCATGTCTTTGTTTCTCTTGTGCCTAAATTTTAACAAAACTACCCTTCTAAGTCAGCCTTTGTTCGTAGGCAGTCTCGCCCTCCTTCTAAAGGTAAAAAGGGTAGTAAACAGACTCCTCCTGCTAAGGCCACTCAGACTGCAGGGATTCTAAAGCCTTCCTTTCCTGACAAACCAGGTGCTGTCTGACTATCCACCCATTCCCAGTTATAGTTCTCTTTCTCTTCCTGCTTGACTCCGAATCATCCAGGATTCTTGGGTTCTGCCAATCGTTCAGCAAGGGTACTTAATGGTCTGGATTTCCTACCCTACCTTTATGGGCATTTCTCTGCCTCCTCAGGAGCAACTACCTTTTTTCCAGAGGTTCTTCGAGACATCTTGTCTCAAGATACTATTCAAGAGGTGCCTTGTCCCAAAGGGGAGAAAGGGTTTTATTCAAGAATGTTTCTGGTGCCCAGAAAAGAAAGTACTTGGAGACCTATTCTAGACCTCTCTCATCTAAACATTTTCTGAAGATACCTTCCTTATGGATGCTCTCCCTTCAGTCCCTTTTTCCTCTCTTGCTCCCTCAAGCCTTTCTGGTGTCTATGGACCTCAAGGATGCTTATCTCCATATTCCAATCCATTCTCTTTTTTTTGCATTTCTCTGTTGCTTCCTGGCATTCTCAGTTCTGTGTTTTGCTCTTTCATCTTTCTACTGCCCCAAGCATATTCACCAAATGCCTCCCTCCTGTGATTGACATTTGCAGGCTTGAAGGGATCCAAATCTTTTCTTATTTGGATGACCTTCTGATTCAAGCATCTTCTTCAGAGGTTCTTTTGCAAAATCTTCATTTTTCCATTTCTCTTCTTCAAAACCTGGGGTTCACAACAAACTTCAAAAAGTCTTCCCTGACTCCTTCTCAGGATCATGTCTTTCTGGGTTGTAGGTTTCAAATTATGCCAATGCTGGCATCCTTGCCTCATCCAAAAGCATTACCTTTCATTTCTTTCTTTCAAACTCTTCTTCTCCTAGCCTCTATTACAGCCAAGGAGTTTCTGAGGACTTTGGGGTTCACGGCTTTGACTGTTCTGATGCTCCCTCTGGCCAAGCTCCACATGAGTAAGTTCCAGTGGTTTCTGAAGTCAGTGTGGCTTCAGTATGTGCATCCTGTAGACTTCCCATTTCTCCTGTGTCTCAAGAAAGAACTTTTTTTTGTGGATTCAGCAGTTGTCTCTGGATCCAGGGCTCCCTTTTCAGCCTCGTCTTCCCTCTTAGGATCTGTTCACTGATCCTTCCAATTTGGGATGGGGAGCAACGTTTGGCTTCTGAATGGTTCAGGGGTTGTCGTCGCCTCATCAGTGGAAGGAGCACATCAACATCAAAAAAAGAGGACTCTTATGCTGGCTCTTCAGGCCTTTCATCCTCTTTTCTCTCCAGGGCATCTCAAGGTATTCACAGACAATACCACAGTCATGTGGTATTGTCAAATACAACTGGACAACTGGTGCCGGAGTCATGGCCTTAAACTAAATGCCAAAAAATGTATAGTCATCCCTTTTGGGAAAAACAAAGTACCCACAAATTATCACATAGACAGTAACCCACTGAGTATGGAAAAAGTAATCAGAGACCTGGGGACCCAAGTCAATAGTGACCTCTCATTTGACGCCCATGTTGCCAAAGTGGTTAGAAAGACTTTCTACCTTGCCCACCTTATCATGAAGGGATTCACATCCAGATCAAAGGAGGTCATTGTACCCCTATACTCCTCCCTTATCAGGCCCATGATTGAGTACAATGCCCCATTTGGTATGTACCTCACCCGGCACTTGCAACATCTGGAGAGACCCCAAAAGTACCTCACCAAGAGGATCAAGGGTCTCCAACATATGTCATATGCTGCCAGACTAAATAAACTCCAGCTCTATTCAGTAGCATACCGCCTACTCAGAGGTGATCTGTGCCTGACGTACAAGGTCATGTCCAATCGGGAATTGATGGACATGCTACACCTCAAAAAATCCAAATTCATCAGAACCACGAGAGCTAAAGATTTAAACCTCAGCACAAATATGAATAGGAGATGCTAGAGGGACAGATTCATAACTCAGAGGCTTCCCATACTCTGGAACAGAATCCCAGTTCATGTTAGGCAGAGCCCCTCACTGACTCTCTTCAAGAGAAATCTTGACGAGTGGATGGGAGATCGTAGGTTTACCCCAGGGGTCATCTCTGTGTCACTACTAGACAGAGGCACAGTAAACTAATTCTATTATGTAAGGGGGTCTTCACTGTGTCACTACTAGACAGAGGCACAGTATTCTAAATCTATTCTGTACACTTTTGTACCATTACATGGGGTGGTGAAAGCCACATCACTATGGCTAGGCTTATAAATGCCCCAGGGCAGATAGCCTAGTACTAAACTATGAAACTATGTGGTATATCAACAAATGGGGGGGGGGGTATGAGGTCTTACCGTCTTTGCCAGCTGGCACTTCTGGTATGGGATCTGGCTATCCAATATTGGGTGACTCTTCAGGTTGTTTACATTCCTTCAGATTGGAACATTGTGGCAGACAATCTGAGCAGGTCCTTCACTCAATCCCATGAATGGATGCTTCACAGGGATGTGTTTCTGGACATTTTCACCAGTGGGGTACTCCTCAAGTAGATTTCTTTGCCTCCCCTCTGAACAGACAACTTCTGTTTTGTGCCAGAGTCCCAGGTCCTCTGATATGGAAGGTGGATGCCCTCTCCTTTTCTTGGAAGGGGATACTTCTTTATACATTCCCTCTCCTTCCTCTCCTTCCAAGACTCCTATTCAACATTCAACAAGATGCTCCCAAAATCTTGTCGATAACTCCCTTTTAGCAGTGACAGCACTGGTTCCCTCTACTTCTGCATCTAGTCAGGGGCAATCATCACAAGTTTCTCCACAAGATGGCTCTCCTCACACAAGACAAGGGGTCTCTCATCCATCCCCACCTGTCCATGCTTCAACTGACACTGTGGGTGACAGGGTTTTGATTCCTCATAAACACCTTTTTTCTGAGGATGTACTGCAGGTCCTGCAGGAGGCCAGGAAACCTACCACTAGGAAATCCTACTTATCTAAATGGAAGAGGTTTTCTATTTGGTGTCTTTCTCGTGACCTGGACCCACTTTCTGTGGATATTCCTTTGGTTCTCTCTTATTTGTGTGAGTTGCTCAATGCTGGTTTGGCCTATTCTTCTATTAAGGCCCACTTATCAGCTCTTTCTGCTTGCCTGCCTTTAACTCCCCCATTAGCTTCTAGATTTGAGGCTAAGCTATTTCTTAAAGGCATCCTTAATATTAGACCTCCCAGAAAGTCTGTTCCTCCTCCCTAGAATCTTAATTTTGTTCTGGAAATATTGACTCAGGCTCCTTTTGAGCCTGCTATTTTGGCTTCCTTGCAACATTGTTCTTGGAAGACAGTTCTTTTGCTAGCTCTTACTTCTACCAGATGGGTGTCTAAGTTGCAAGTCCTTATGGAATGTCTGCCTTTTTTGATATTTCATGAGGACAGGTTGTTCTTACGTACTAATCCTTCTTTTATGCCTAAGGTGGTTAATGAGTTGTCACTTAATCAGTCTATTAATTTGCCTACCTTTTTCCCCTCTCCACAATCTGACAGTGAGAGGGTACTGCATACCTTAGATGTGCATAGGCAGCTCAGATTTTATTTGGATAAAACTAAAGCTATCAGAAAATCTGACCAGTTATTTGTTTCCTTTCATCCTAGGTCTTTAGGTTTGGCTGTTTCCAAGCAAACTATTTCCATTTGGATTTCAAAGGCTATTTTCTTTTGTCACACTTTTCATGGAGGAGCCTTCCTTCTTCTGTCAAGGCTCATTCCACTAAAGCTGTGGCTTCTTCTGGTGCTTTTTCAAAGGCTTAGTCACTAATTCCATTCTTGAAGCTGCTACCGGGACTTCTCTGCATACCTTTACCAAAGATGACCGGTTAGATGGTATCTCCAGAGCCAGAGCTGGTTTTGCTGATGCCATTCTTCATGGCTTCTTGGAGGACTCTGCTACTCTCTCTTCCCAAGTTTCTTATTGAGCTTTGACACTCTCCCATTTGTAAGGAATACTCCAGGGGTGAATGTAAGGACATAGTACAGTCATGTAAAATCTTACCATAACAGTAGACATCCTTGCCTTCACCACTGTAGTATTCACTCCCTCTCTACATCCCCATGGTCTTTTTTCCTTCCCGGATGTGCAGCTTCTCCTTGGTTTTCTTCAGACTGCTGTTCCTACTTGGGCAATCAGTTCTGAGGTTGGTATGCCTGAACATTACCTTTATGCCCTACCCCACGCAAGGAGTGTGCAGGTGATGTTCAGCGTACCTTAAAGCAATGGTAGACTTTGGTAAACTGACTGTACAGTGAGCTTCATGGCAGGGAATCCCATTTGTAAGGAATACTGCAGCGGTGAAGGCAAGGACATCCACTGTTATGGTAAGATTTTATACAACTGTACTTTATTATGTTTTAGCTCATCATATTGCTGGGAATTACTTCTAAGGGTTCTGACATAGCTGAAAAATATTTGTGGCTGCCCTTAATTTAGGTGGCAATTTTCAGTTTATATGTTCTATGGGAGCATTTGATTTTGCTTATGAGTTCTTTGTTATTTTTCTGAGTTCACATGTAGAGGTTGGCATATAATGTTTATTCTTGTGGATAATAAGTTTTTCTTTCCTTTTGCATAGCTTGCTTGTACTAGGGTTTCACAACAGGCATGTATCCCTGAACTTGGCATTGTATTTTGTGGAGAACAACTGGGTTATATTGTCAAGGAATAGATCCAATATTTTTTACTCCCCTAGTTGGGATGTGAACTACTTCATCTAAGGAACTAGCATTTATGGAATCTAAGAAGCACTGTGCATACTTACTTGTGGTAGTATTGGTTTCCCAGTTAATGGAAGAATAGCTGTAATTTCCCAAGAGAAAAGTGTTAGGTAAGATGGGGAGGTACTCCAGTTTGTTCAGATATACCTCAAGTATTGCAAATTGCATGGAGGCAGTACAGTAGTTGTCAATGATGATTTTTATTGACAGTAAATAGAATATGGAGGAACTCAGTCACTATGCTGTTTTATATATCTAGATGTAATCTGGCTTCTTTGGAATATGCACATGCTCCTCCAATAACACAGGTGTTTTCAGCTATGCATCTGAAGGAATGGTAGGCACTGAAATCCAGCACTGTGGGGGTGCTATTACTACACTGAAGCCATGTGTCAGTAACTATGAAGATATCTGTATTTCTAAGAGTAAAAAGGCCTGTAAGGAGTGTAACTATCAGGAAGGGAAACATTCTGGCCGGTATATAAAAGCAATGAGGAGAGAGGCACCGGCGATCCCTAGCAAGGCAGGTACGACTGTGATTCATCTTTTGTTTATACTGTGGCATCATTCTTCCTAATGTATGACACTGCTTAAGATTAATTTCATATCAAATTTAGATCATACCTCTTAGTGCAAGAAATCTGGACAAAACCTGAAATAATGGGGAGATAAAGGCCCGAAAACAGGGACATAGTTTAAATATTGCTCTTACAAATTTATAAAGTTGCTAGAAGATTATGATTTATGTTAGCATACATTTTATGAAAGATATAAAGTCAGAAACTCAAATGCATGCCATTATTTAGTTATTTCAATTCAGTGGTTTGCCAGGAAACCATAAATTGTATGACAAACAGACCAAAAATATGAGGCATAAATCTGGACATTCTGTGAAAATCTGGACAGTTGAAAGGTATGATTCAGATGCATGGTCTGAGAATCTATCATGTCTCTCCTCATTTGATCCAAGCAAGAATGCCTAAAGTCGTTCACTCTCATGTGTCCAATGATCAAACCTAAACAGTACCTTGGGGGAAGGGATGTGATGTTTATAGTGAACTCTGATTGCTCTGAGGTAGGTATATGTAAAGTACAGGCAATGAACAATAGGCAGTACAAAAATATGCCAACAAAATAGGTCAGTGAAATGAACAATGTAATTTAGTCCACAATAATTCACTGCAATGAGATTAGGTAATAGTATGTTACAAAATATTGTGGGTGGGCTCGTATAATTCGTTAAAGTTTGATATCTGTTTGATGTCATTGGGGATAGTTGTTTTATTTTTCAGTTACATAAGTGGAGTAGAGTAAATCTCTGTGGCAATTCCTTGATTTCTTTACAACTAGTAATTGCAGAGTTTGAGACCTTAGTAGTCTGGCTAAGTAATATATTTGAATTAAGTAATTGATAAATGGACAACTATGAAAGTGTTTAAAACCCATATGCCATTTTAATTTGATAGAGTTAAAACAAGGGTATTCAAAACCATTCTACCTATTTTACTGCAATACAGTGGTAATATATGTTTTTAAAGATTCACAGAAAACGTATTGTTCTGATATAACTTCCTTGTAGCTTGTAAGGACAAAACATGGCACTGGGTTCTGAGCTGCATCCCGACCTCCAGTTAAAAAAAAAGAAATTCTTTGAATTTGATTTCCGAATGTTGACTATTATCTCAAAATAATAGTTGTCTTTCTAACTTTTGTTTTGTTCCATATGTTCTGAACTCCATTCATAACCAAAGATATCCAAAGCAAAGCTAAAAAAAAAAAAAAAAAAATCAGATGAATACACTTGTTGGGGTGTTTTCCAAACACTGTTTAGAGAGGTGGAGTGGAAGTTTAGAGTAAGGGACCAACGATTCAGGTTAAGAACTGGGTGGATATATTCAATTTATGGTTCCCCTCATTTTTTAATTTCTCCAAGTCTTTTGGGTTTCTAATACCATGACAGGTTGGGAATGGACCCCATTCTTAAATCAAAGTATGACCAAAGTTAATAAAATTAGTGTTGTTTCAATCTTTGATGTTAGCCATAAGTGCTCTTTGCAGCACCCGCAATGTGCCCAGTAATAACTCCTTCTGCAATTTGTATAGGGTCGTGTGTATTGGTAACATATCTAAATACAACTGTAGATTCTTTTTATTACACCCGTTGATCCTACTATTGGAACTGTCTGGGTATCTTTCCTCCACATTGCCCTTGTTTCTTCCTGCAGATCCTGATATTTTATGACTTTGTGTGCATCTGTACACAAGATACTGTAGTCACTGGGTGTAGCAATTTCAATGGTCAATTCTACTTTTGTCTTGTTTTCATGGACCACTATATCTAGTTTTCTAGCATCTATCTTTTGAACTGTTGGTAATGGGTGATCCCATGTGATGTAAACTTCATCATTTTCTATGATGCTTTGTAACTCATGTTTCCAGTGTTTTTCAGCCACTTCAATACCATAATGTTTGCACAATCACCAGTGCAACAGTCTTGCCACATTATTATGCCTTTCAGTATACAGTCCTTCTGCCATTAGTGTGCCACAACCAGCAACGAGGTGTGAACTGTTTCCAGTTTGGTTTTACAAAACATACATCTGTCTGTTTCTCCCACATGTTCAATGGACTTTGTAAACCAGCATGTACATAACCCAATATCTTGGGACGCCAATATTAACCTTTCATCTCTTGGTTTCAATTTGTCTCCCCTTAACCATTCCTGCATTCGATCCTGATCAACATGAGGTTCTTCCAGAAGTTTTCTATACTTACAACTATATTTATGCATTTTCCACATTTCTTGCCTTCTCATCTGGTCTTTCACCTTATATTCTTTCTTTTGTTTTTTGGCACATTCAGTTGCTGCCTGATTTTTATCTACGTCTGATTTGATTTCCATTCCTGCTTGACACTGATATGCATCTGCTAGATTAAGCAGAGAAGTCATCCTAGATTTATTGTCCTCATGTTTCAAAACTTTTACTACATTTTGGTCTTGTGAGGTCAGCAGATATGTGTGGAGTCCCACAATTGCAGATCTATACATGTAATAAATTTCAAGGAGGCCATGGCCTAAGCTGTTAAGTATATAGCTTAATGGGTTAAGGGCAAGGCAATATAGCAGTGGTAACAGACAGTCACCCTGGAATACCTCCCTTTGAATTTTTCTCCCTGGGATAATAATTTGTCCTTTATTATGGCTTAATTGCAAAGTGGTCAGCCACTGTTTCATGGTTACTGTAATATAGCCAATCAATGTAGGGTGTATCTTATATATTTTTAAACATTCTTTTTTTTCCATTAATTCTTTTTTATAGTCATTCCATACCATACCTAGTCTTCCCCTTTTTACAATTCTCCACTATGAATTTATTTAATAACAAATGATCCTTTATTCCATATGAATTTCTTTTATTGCCCTTTTGTTCTACTGACGTAATTGAGTTTTCTTCTAAATGACTATAAACTCTGTCTGCATGAATTCCTGTGTATTATTTATATGTCATCGGAAGGCAAATTATTGGTCTATAATTTTTAGGGTAGCTTGCAGGTTCACTCTTAAGTAGGAGCATTGTTTTTCCTGTTGTTAGACAGGTTGGTGTCTGTTCGGGTTGTGCATATAAATAGTTCTTACTCATGGGTAAATCTTTGTGCAAATATGTTAATACTTTTAACCAAACATTAGGTACTGCATCTGGGCCAGGGGTTTTCCAGTTAGTGGCTTTTCTTAACTTTGTTTCAATCTCTTTGGCTGTCACTTCATCCCATTTCATATCCTATACCTTTCAACTTCTTATTCATTTTTTTACTTCTTCTATCCATTTAGCATATTTGTTATGTTCCACAGGATCTTCATAGATACTTCTCTAAAAAGTACCTATTTCTTCTTTTTTTGGCAGTCATTCAATTCTTTTTACCTTGTTTCCCAACTCTCTATAAACCATTTTTGGGTCATCAATAAATTGCTTATTTTGTACTTTTCCTTTATATTTATCTGTGTATCGTCTATGTTTTTTTGCTTGTTTTGAGATGTTTAGCTTGTTATTTGCAATAGTGCATGATAGATCCTGGTCTGTTCTAATACTGCACATTGCATTTATTACGTCTATCTTGACACTTTTTGTTTTAATTGCCTTACAGTTTTCTCTGTTCGATACTTCCATGATGGTATTCAATTTCTCCCCTTCCTTTCCCACATTTCCCTGTGTTCTTGTAGTAGAACTTTATCAGTTATTAATTTAGCTGCACAGTGATATATATCCTGTTTACTTCTGTTATATCACATGGAGCTCTATGGACAGTCTTAATCACTGTGTTAATTTATTTTATCAAACTTCTGACTTTTGGGGTTTTATTAACCTTCTGCAGTCTATTTATTTCATTGATCTTAATAAAAGCAACTCTTCTCTTAGCTCATTTTCTTCTAAACTGAGGGCACATCTTTTGTTTTCCATTTCCTGTGGGCATTCTATAGAAAGTTCTATAGCATCTTCCTGTGGCACATTCTCTTAAATTTAATCCTGTGTCATTATTTGTTCTGTCATATGGGAACTCACTGGCCTATCACACCTCATCATTGACTTCATCAGAGTTTCGATAATTTCCTGTTTCTTTCCTTGCTGTCCAACTTAAAGTGAATGTTTATACTGATTTCCTGTGGAAGGCTCTAAAATATCTTCATATGGCACCTGACCAATTGCTACCTGTTCCATTGGTTCCCCCTTAATTTGGATATCCATTGCTGTATCCTGTTGTGGTGCTTTCTGAATCTGATTTTCTACACTGAATCCTTCACTTCTCAGGTTCTCCATAACCTCAGTTATCTATTTCTTTAACTTTCCCATTACTAATCTCCTTTTCTATTTTTCCTGTTTGTCTTCTTATTTTTTGTATTGTAAAGTTTTCCATATCATTCCTTTGCCTATATTTTTATTCAAATATTTTTGGTGCTAGTCTTTTTGTATTGATTATTTTTGCTTTCTCCTTTGCATAAATATTATACCATATGAAATCTCTTTTTCTTTTCCATGTCCATATTTCTTCTTCAGATGTCTCCTGATCTTCCTGCTTTTTCTTACTTTGGGGACTCACTCCATCATGCTGTGATGTAACCTGTGTTAGACCTTCTACACCACTTCTTTCACTTTGCAGGTACTCCGTAACTTCAACTTCTATTAACTTCTACTTTACTAATCTTCTTTTCTACATTCCCTCTTTGTAATATTACTTTTTTGTTTTTAAATTTTCCATATCTGGATGCCTTTGCCTGTATTTCTCTTCAAATATCTTTGGGCCTGGCTTCTTTATATTGATTTATTTGGCTTTCTCCTTTGCATAAATATTGCACCATATCAAATTTCTCTTTCATTCCAATGTTCATATTTCTTTTTTAATATTTTTCAAAATTTTTTAGGTTTTGTTGTTTATATTTTCACACTTCCTCAGATGCTTCTTTTTCCAAACAGATCAAAGTTTCTAGATCTATATACTGTTTTTCACAAATCTATTTTACTAATGAAAACAAATTTTTATTTGAAGCTTCTGACAGATTTTCTTCTGGAAGTATTTTTCTTTCCTCTAATTTCTCTCTTAATCATTTTGTATATCTTTTGTCTGGAAATTCTGAGCTTTTTGCATAATGATAACAATACATCATTTCTTTCTAATCCTCAGTAGTCTACTTTATCGTCTTTATGCCTCTTCTTTGGCCTATCAGTTTTTGTGATTTTTGTGAATGACTGCTTCCTTCTACAACAGGCCCCCCCCCCCCGGGTGGGCCTGACCCCATTGTAGGAATGTTTCTGTATTTTGAGGATTCTACACTGCCTTCTTTTCCAGTCCTGGCACCAGTGTGCCTACTAGAATTGGGAACTTATTTAACCTGAGTCATGTGCACTCATCTATCTTTTTTAATTATTAACCTACTTCCATCCATAATGTATGCTATATAGATACAGTCTATATGTCTGTCTTGTCTTGGTCAGATTTTTTGAAAAACAGGGTCAACCTCATGAAGGTACTCATCAGGACTTGAGAATGGATTCAATTTCAGCAATAATACTCTCCTTTACTTGCTGACCTATCATCTCTCTGTTCAGACCCTCTTATGTTTTTTATGGTTTATTATGGTTTCTGCAAAAAGGAACACCCCTGCACATACGGCAACTGCAAGGTCCCAAATAAGAACAATGCAAAACAATTCAGACCAGCAGACTGTGGCAATCGAATACATTTAATATAGTGCTAAAAAGCACATAAAAAAGAGGCTAACAAACAGACCAGTTTGGCTTAAATAATAGCAGCCTTCTTCGGTGCATACATTAAACAAATAGACCATCCCCTTTCACTTATATAGTCCGCAAGTCAGTCTTCTTTTGGCTTTTCCCGGTTAGGGGTCGCCACAGCGGAACACCAGTCAGCTAATGATTGGTAGTAGATTTTTATATGCTGGCTTGCCGGGCCTAACGCTCAACCTTCAATAAAGGAGCGCCCACTCATGCATGTTGACACACAGAAGACGCTCTAACTGAGAATCGAACGTGCAACGTCTAACTGTGAGGCGACAACACTACCGCAGCACCACCACCGCAGTAGTCAGCAAATGAGGCTTAATTAAAACACTTAATATTTAAGGGTGCTCATTCAATCCAGGAGAGAATAAACCTCCCAACTTGATAATCTATTTTGTCTCCATATTATTAAGAGTCTGATGCCAACCAATGTGATTAGATCTATTACCCTTGATACAATCAATAATAGTAAAATGAAAGGACACATTATTGTGTGAAAGAGTATGTTTAAAAAGAGCATTGGTAATTCTCTGATGTCTAATGTCACTAAAGTGGTCCACAGGCCTAAATTTGATTGGATGTGAAGGCGACCAATATAAAACGTGGAACAACTGCATGTTGTCAGGCAAATAAGCCAATCAGTTTGACAGTTAGCAAAAAAAGGAATACTGCACACTTGAATGGTATTTTTGCTGCTAAATTATTTGGACTTTCAAATTCTAGAGCAGCATATGCAGTGACCACAGGGAAAACAACCCACCAAATAGTCTCTGACTAGAGTGGATTGGACCTGTGGAACCTGCTGACTAAGTCCGTGTTTATAGTGACTCAAGATGGACCTCAGGTTCCTACCTTTCTAGTAGCATCTATTATTCAAAATCGCAGCAAGTTTATTATCTGCCAAAAGAATATTCCAGTGTCATTGGACACTGTTAGTTAGGGCAGCAGTACTCCTTCCATATGTAGTCACAAAACAATTAGCCGACTCGTGCTCTTGGGGCTTAACCTTATATTCCAGAAGAGAATCCCTATGCATGGAATCCACAATGTTCTTAGCATGCAGTATATGTCCCAACTTGTAACCTCTTTTCAAGAAACGGGAGGTGAGATCATCCCTATAGACATCATATGATGTATCCTCTGAACAAATGCGTTTCATTCTCATGTATTGAGACTTAGGAATGTTTTTACAAATGTGTGGAGGATGATAACTGGTGGGATAGAAAAAGGAATTATACTCTGGGTATTTACAGTAAAATTCAGAACTTAAAGTATTATCCATTCGTCTAGCCACCAATACATCCAAGAATGTAATATAATCCCTACTGTAGTTAACCGTAAATTTTATTCCCCACTTATTTTAATTTAGATAATTAACAAATTCATATAGGTACTCAGAATCCAATCTCCATATCAGCCAGCAATCATCCAAGTATCTCCTCCTTATATCCATGTCCTCCAAAAAGATATTATGGGAGCAGCATAAATAATCTGCTCTTCAATATATGCCATAAATAAATCAGCATATATTGGGGCAAAAGAAGCCCCCAGAGCCGTACAGTGAATCTGAAGATAGCATACATCACGATAAAGAAATACATTTTTGGTAAGGACATGTTCAGCTAATATCAATAGGAGTGTATTGAAACCAGGTGGAGATAAACCAGATCTAGAAAGCCAATATTCCAAAGCCTCAATACCTGCCCTGTGAGTAATATTAGTATAGAGGGCAGTCATTCAAGGGTACACATTAACGATTCCAGTTCTAATTGTAGTTAAAAAAATATCTGAAGAAAGTTGGTTGCATCCTGTATACGGGCACGTACTCACTTCAAAAGGGGTTTAAGATACTTGGTTAAGAATTTTGACAATGGTTCTGTTAAGGAGCCCCTTCCCGATACAATTGGTCTGCCAGGTGGATTCCGTGGGTCTTTGTGTATTTTTGGGAGAAAATAGATATAGTGAGAGAGAGGTTCTGGTACAGATAGATGATAAAAAGTTTGTTTCGAAATAATGCCCTTGTCTTTTGCTAAAGATAAACATTTATCAATCTGTGTCTTAAAGGAAGGCATCAGATTGAGGGGCAAAGAAGTATAATAACACCCATCCGATAGTTCCCTCATAGCTTTGGCATAATATTGAGCCCAATCTTGGACTACAACCGCCCCACCTTTATAAGCAGACAATATAACCAATTGATGGTTATTGGCCAATTCCTTAACACATTCAAGTTTTATCTTTGGGAGATTATTCGATCCAACACCAGACTCCCTAGAATAGAAATGTATATCTGTAAATACACTATTCTGAAACATTTGCAGATTAGAGTTCATAAGAGGTGTAAACGTAGATTTATGTTATCTAAATTCACCGTGGACCACACTGGAATCCCATTGTGAAAAAATAACTGTAGGTTAAGCATTCTACAGAAAGCTGTAATATCACTGGCATACCTGTCTTCAGAAACAAAAACCCAGGTATAAAAGTTAGTCCTTTATTCAAGATATCAGTATGAACAGATGATAAGGTGCAAGATGAAATATTTAATAAATTAGAGTCAGTTACTTCTGAGCAAACATTTTCAATAGCCCTTCCATATTGTCCAGCTTGTTTATGCTTCCTGCCCCCCCCATTTTTGTTTAAATCTAAGGGGACAATGTTACTCCTTTTGGGTGTTGGGGATCCTGTGGTGCATTGTACATCAGACTCAAGGGCTGAAGATGAATAATCTCCGGAAGTTTCGTAATTCGTAGAGGACACTTTCTTTAAAATAGAGCAGGGTCATTTTTTTCAGAAAGTATGTTTCTGAGATTGTTGAAATTTTACATGTTTAACCTGATCTTTAGAAAAAGTGTCCCTCCTATCATAATCAGCAAGATCCCGTATAAATTTCTTTTTCTTCATCTCCTTAAATTGTTCTTCAAGGCTCAGTAAATCATTACTGAGTTTCTTGAAATTCAATTTATAAGGGGGTAGACCCTCAAACTGCTTGATTGATTCACACATCTGTGTAATATCCAATAACTCTTGGTTAATAATCCCTTCATAATGTCCAGCTAGGATCTCTACAAAGTGCATAGAGGCCATATGTTGGGCACCCGCTCAAAGCTTAGTCAAAGTGGCATCAATATTATTTACAAGTGGCTGAATACGTATTCTAAGTCTCCTAGGTGTAATATCCTTGGTAATATAGGCCTTAAACAGCCTAAGGTGCCACACATTGCTGCAAAGAGAACTCATGCTCTTGTTCAACCTCAAAAATTGGGCCTCACATGTGTTATCATTAGGTGTTAAAATGGATCCACTCTGTTGGGTTTGATCAACACCCAAGCCAAACACCGCAAGATCATCCCGGTCAGAGGCTAGCCCCTTATGAAGACTGGTTATATCCATTGAGAAAACAAACAACAAAAAAGGGGACCCCAAATCACAACTGTGTGAAAAATCCACACTATAGAAATCTATTTATCTTACTCTATATAACAACAAATTGGGTAAAACACAGCAAGGGGGACAAAATGATGAAAAATCAAACTGTCCCTTCTTATTCTTGCAAACAAGAAATCAGTACTCCCTCAATAAATAATGTTCTGACAATATCAGCCAATATAAACAAAATTGGTCAAATGAAAACCATAAATACAACAAGCTTCATACAGTGCTGAGTCCAATCCAAATAATATTAGAACAAATCACATTAGGAATGGACAATATCAGCCCCTGTAAATCATTGATCAATCAGTGCTGAGTCCTGAACAAACCAAATTAGGACAATAACAGCCTGCTGTTTTCTGTGTCTACAATTAATAATAGAGACCAAAGATACACAAAAAAGAAAAACTCAATATAAAATAACCTTGTTGTGATGAACCCATGAAATTTGTCAATGATAAAAATAATAGTTGTTTGTTTAGTCAAGAGAAAAAGCAGTCCTGATTAAAAAACATTTTATTAATTTAACTTCAGCTGAATCCAAAAAGCTGACCATATGGTAACACTAATATAAAGCCTACTCTAGCCAAAATTCGTTCCAATGAGGTGAATTGCAGGCTCCCTAAAGTCATCAATAACAGCAACCAGCATTCAAATACTAATAGCCAGATCCAGCAGAGCCAGGTTTTAATAAACAATAATGCCTTCTTCAAATATAACATATGTGACCCTACAGAAAACAAACTGCAGTTGTTACGTCAATAAATCTAAGCAGTTATATTCAAAAAAGGACCCAAATGTCATGATAAACACATATCCAATATGCTTAACAAATGAATGAGTGGAAACCTTTGTAAGCATTAATAGGTGTACAGACCTCACACATAAAAATGTTTGATACAATAGAATACCCTTGTAAAGAATAAACGCATATAAAACTGAAAAATCAAGCAAAAACCAGCATTATTTACAAAGGCGGAATCATATTCATATTAATGTCCCAAAATAATGTCCAAATAAGTATCAAGGACAAAGAGTGATAATAATCTTCCAAAATATTTCTTCTGAGCTTTCCAAGTGATATCCCAAGAACAATAATGAATATCAAGGCCAGAATTTAGTTTAAATGGTTGTTAACAGATCCCAGCTAATTGTGACACAAATGTTATGAAAAACAACATATGCCGACCCTAAAGAGCAAGAAACCGTGTATAATGTTTGAAAAATCTCAGGTCTGAATCGTATATCATAAGTCATATAAATGAAAAGTTAATAAATACTCATTGGTGCCAGCATTGTAAATGTGTCAGGTAGAAAATCACAATAATGTCCTTGAGCTTTCTTCCAATATATTCCTTTTGAGCTTTCCGAGTGATATCCCAAAGAGCAAAAATGAGTCTCAAAGCCAGAATAAAATGTACATGTTTATTAACAATGCCCAGCTAATTGCAACACATATATTGTAACAAAACAACATGTGCCGACCCCAATGGCACCAGCTTTAAGGTTGCATTAAATAAAAGGCCACAACAGAGTCCATGAGCATTCCCAAGCAGCAATCCTAAGAGTAGAAAATGAGTCATACTGTTATGGTCAACATATTTTGACATCCAAGACTAGAACCCCCCCCCCCCTACCAAGCAGTTTAAACATGGTCTCCAACAGTCTTAAACAGTAAACCACAAGATAAAAGATAGACCATACTATTGGTAGTTACGATGATCCAGTGACCACTAAAATAGTTGAAAAACAATCCCAAACAGCAGTTCCCAAAAGAAGAGCTGTACTGTAAATAGTCACCACAATTCAGTGTCCAAGTGATCCAAATAATCCAAGGGTTTGAAAAACAATGCATCCAGACTAAAAAGCCTCAATTAATTGAAGTAGGAACACAAATAGAAATAAAAATGATAAAGTCAGCTCCCTGATGCAATGTACCATGCACCACAGGCCAACAGCAGGAGAAAAAAGAGACTGCAAAAAGGAACACCCCTGCACGTATGGCAACTGCAAGGTCCCAAATAAGAACAAAATTCAGACCAGCAGACTGTGGCAAGTGAATACATTTAATCTTCTTCTTCTTTCGGCTTTTCCCAGTTAGGGGTTGCCACAGCGGATCATCTGTCCGCTCATGATTGGCAGTGGAGTTTTATGGTGTCCAGTTGCCAGCCTGGTGCTCAACCTTCCACAGAAGGCATACACATGCACACACTCACACCTAGGGCCAATATAGAGTGTCCAATCCACCTACTGCATGGCTTTGGGATGTGGGAGGAAACCAGAGCACCTGGAGGAAGCCCGCGCCACCAAAGGGAGGACATGCAGACTCCACATAGAAGGCATCACAGCCAAGAATCGAACTGAAGAACCTCTTGCTGTGAGGCGGCAATGCTAACCTCTGCACCACTGTGGCCGCCTAAGTGAATACATTTAATATAGTACTAAAAAGCACATAAAAAAGAGGATAGCAAACAGACTTGAGGATCAATTAAATTTCAGCAATAATACTCTGCTTTACTTGCTGACCTATCATCACTCCATTTGGACCCTCTTATCTTTTTTTATGGTTTATTATGGTTTCTGCAAAAAGGAACACCCCTGCACGTATGGCAACTGCAAGGTCCCAAATAAGAACAATTCAAAAAAATTCAGACCAGCAGACTGTGGCAAGTGAATACATTTAATCTTCTTCTTCTTTCGGCTTTTCCCAGTTAGGGGTTGCCACAGCAGATCATCTGTCCCTTCATGATTGGCAGTGGAGTTTTATGGTGTTGAATTGCCAGCCCGGTGCCCAACCTTCACCAGAAGGCACACACACACACACACACACACACACACACACACACACACACACACACACACACACACACACACACACACACACACACACACACACCTAGGGCCAATTTAGAGTGTCCAATCCAACTACTGCATGTCTTTGGGATGTGGGAGGAAACCAGAGCACCCAGAGGAAACCCACGCCACCAAAGGGAGGACATGCAGACTCCACATAGAAGGCTGAGAATCGAACTGAAGAACCTCTTGCTGTAAGATGGCAACGTTAACCACTGCACCACTGTGGCTGCCCAAGTGAATACATTTAATATAGTGCTAAAAAACACATAAAAAGAGGATAGCAAACAGACTTGAGCATGAATTTAATTTCAGCAATAATACTCTCCTTTACTCGCTGACCTATCATCCCTCCATTCGGAACCTATTATCTTTTTTCATGGTTTATTATGGTTTCTGCAAAAAGGAACACCCCTGCATGTATGGAAACTGCAATGTCCCAAATAAGAAGGAAAAAACGTAGCTGGATGCTGCTGATGTTTAAAAATATAAAACAATTTATTCCAAATAAGAACAAGTACACGTAATGAGCGCTTTCGGGTTAATCCCTTCCTCAGATGTGTATACAACAATGCATTGCCATTATTTAAAAAACATCCCACCCAATCATCTTTCAATAAAACACCCGCCTTTTTTTGAGCACAGGTTTGAGAGGGACCACATCATTCAACCCTGGATCCCTATGTGCTGTAAGTTCCAGGATCCATTTAGTCTCAGCCAACTCAGTGTTCAATGTGACATCCCCCCCCCTACTGGTCAGATACAAATTAACAATAACCCTGAATGAGAAACAATGTTGTGGATATCTCTTAACATGCCTAAACAATGCATTACTCTCATTGGCATTCCTAATATTAGACAAATGCTGAAGTATTCGTTCTTTCAATTTTTGGTTCGTCTTCCCTACATAGTAGCTTGAACATGAATTACATTCAGCTATATAAACCAGGTCGGTGGTATTGCACGTTGCCCTCCCCTTGAAAACATACACTTTACCATTGTTCGGATGACAAAACTCCACACCTTTTTTAATGTAGGCACAAGCCTTACAATGACCACATGGGACAGTTCCTACTCTGTCGATGACGTTCCTTCTATTAATAAATCTCCCTTCCTTACACAGGACATCCTTCAAATTCTTGTTTCTTTTGTAAACAAAATTCGGTCGTGTACCTACCATGTCCCTTAAGGAATCATCACTAGTTAAAATGTTCCAATTTCTACGTATAATATCACTGACTCCTCTAGTATCACTTCCATAGGTCAACGTGATTTTACGGGTGTGTGTTCTAACTCCCTCTGTTACTTGATCATTGTGTGATGTGTCCAACCATGGTCTATATCTATTTGATCTATATTGTTTATTTTTACTGATGACATCCTTTACCATACCCTCATTATAACCTCTCTCAACAAAACATCGGCCCAAATATGCCAACTCCCCTCGAACTGACCATCGTCCTTACTCAGCCTGGAAATCGTCCTACCTGTCCTTGGGCGACATTAGGAAAAGTATGTCTCGGATGCATGCTGCTAAACGACAGCATAGTATTCCTCCAGCAATCCTTCCTGTAAAGCCTGGAGGAAAACCTCCCATCCTGCTGTGTTAAGCATACATCCAAAAACTCCACGGCTACCTGTGACATGTTAACACTGAATTTGAGAAAAGTAGTAGTAGTGTGGAGGTAATCAATGAATGACCTAAGCTCTACATCCGTCCCTTTCCACAAAATGAACACATCATCAACAAAACGGAAGTATCTGAACAAATGCTTATTCCAGGTGTGATTACCAAAAACATAAACCTCTTCCCACTGGGAAAGAACAAGGTTGGCATATGTGTTAGCACAGGGGGTGCCCATGGCAATCCCCTGTGCCTGCCTAAACACCTTGCCTATACCCTGAAACACATTGTTCTCTAGCACAAGTGTTAGCAATTCAACTACCAACTCCACTTTGTTGCATAACAACCCCTTAGCTGTTAACAGTGTCTTGATGGCTCCTATCCCATAATCGTTGTTTATTACCGTGAACAAATTATTCACGTCCAAGGTGGCCATCATATAAGTCTCCCTTAGCTCTCCCGGATCAATCTCACCAATCATGGTCAGGAAGTGTCCTGTATCCTTCAGAATGTACTTTATAGAAGCCACATATGGTTTCAAAAACACCTCTAACCAGATCGAGATGTTTTCCGTAACCCACCCCCTACCCGAAACAATGGGCCTTAGGGGTGGGTTACTCAAACTCTTGTGAACCTTCGGAAGTGCTTTAAATAAAGGTGTAATCGGTTTATCAACAAAAAGAAACTCTAGATCTTGCTGGGTAACTAATAACCTTTGATGCAAAACAGTCAATCTGTTATGTACCCTATTGATCACCCTCCTCACTTCTACCGGGTTGATGGGTAAATAGGTTGTCACATCCGACAAAAGTGTGCCCAATTTCTGCTCATACCAATTGGAGTCCAGGACAACAACCGACCCACCCTTATCTGCTAACACATATGCCAACCTTGTTCTTTCCCAGTGGGAAGAGGTTTATGTTTTTGGTAATCACACCTGGAATAAGCATTTGTTCAGATACTTCCGTTTTGTTGATGATGTGTTCATTTTGTGGAAAGGGACGGATGTAGAGCTTAGGTCATTCATTGATTACCTCCACACTACTACTACTTTTCTCAAATTCAGTGTTAACATGTCACAGGTAGCCGTGGAGTTTTTGGATGTATGCTTAACACAGCAGGATGGGAGGTTTTCCTCCAGGCTTTACAGGAAGGATTGCTGGAGGAATACTATGCTGTCGTTTAGCAGCATGCATCCGAGACATACTTTCCCTAATGTCGTCCAAGGACAGGTAGGACGTATTTCCAGGCTGAGTAAGGACGATGGTCAGTTCGAGGGGGAGTTGGCATATTTGGGCCGATGTTTTGTTGAGAGAGGTTATAATGAGGGTATGGTAAAGGATGTCATCAGTAAAAATAAACAATATAGATCAAATAGATATAGACCATGGTTGGACACATCACACAATGATCAAGTAACAGAGGGAGTTAGAACACACACCCGTAAAATCACGTTGACCTATGGAAGTGATACTAGAGGAGTCAGTGATATTATACGTAGAAATTGGAACATTTTAACTAGTGATGATTCCTTAAGGGACATGGTAGGTACACGACCGAATTTTGTTTACAAAAGAAACAAGAATTTGAAGGATGTCCTGTGTAAGGAAGGGAGATTTATTAATAGAAGGAACGTCATCGACAGAGTAGGAACTGTCCCATGTGGTCATTGTAAGGCTTGTGCCTACATTAAAAAAGGTGTGGAGTTTTGTCATCCGAACAATGGTAAAGTGTATGTTTTCAAGGGGAGGGCAACGTGCAATACCACCGACCTGGTTTATATAGCTGAATGTAATTCATGTTCAAGCTACTATGTAGGGAAGACGAACCAAAAATTGAAAGAACGAATACTTCAGCATTTGTCTAATATTAGGAATGCCAATGAGAGTAATGCATTGTTTAGGCATGTTAAGAGATATCCACAACATTGTTTCTCATTCAGGGTTATTGTTAATTTGTATCTGACCAGTAGGGGGGGGGATGTCACATTGAACACTGAGTTGGCTGAGACTAAATGGATCCTGGAACTTACAGCACATAGGGATCCAGGGTTGAATGATGTGGTCCCTCTCAAACCTGTGCTCAAAAAAAGGCGGGTGTTTTATTGAAAGATGATTGGGTGGGATGTTTTTTAAATAATGGCAATGCATTGTTGTATACACATCTGAGGAAGGGATTAACCCGAAAGCGCTCATTACGTGTACTTGTTCTTATTTGGAATAAATTGTTTTATGTTTTTAAACATCAGCAGCATCCAGCTACGTTTTTTCCTTCATATTTGTGCACTTGTTAACGGACAGCTGGATTTGGCAGAGCAACGACCTTTTTTCCTTTGATATGTCCCAAATAAGAACAATTCAAAAAAATTCAGACCAGCAGACTGCGGCAAGCGAATACATTTAATATAGTGCTAAAAAGCACATAAAAAAGAGGATAGCAAACAGACCAGTTGTGGCTAAAATAATAGCAGCCTCCTTCAGTGCGTACATTAAACAAAAAGACCATCCCCTTTCACTTATATAGTCACCAAATGAGGCTTAATTAAAACACTTAATATTTAAAGGTGCTCATTCAGTCCAGGAGAGAATAAACAATAGCAGCCTCCTTCAGTGCGTACATTAAACAAAAAGACCATCCCCTTTCACTTATATAGTCACCAAATGAGGCTTAATTAAAACACTTAATATTTAAAGGTGCTCATTCAGTCCAGGAGAGAATAAACCCCCCAACTTGATAATCCATTTTTTCTCCATATTATTAAGAGTCTGATGCCAACCAATCTTATTAGATCTATTACCCCTGATACAATCAATAATTGTAAAATGAAAGGACACAGTGTGTGAATCAGTATGTTTAAAGAGAGCATTGGTAATTCTCTGATGTCTAATGTCACTAAAGTGCTCCCCAATCCTAAATTTGACCGGACATGAAGTCTGGCCAATATAAAACGTGGAACAACTACATGTAGCTAGGTAAATAACCCAATCAGTTTGACAGTTAGCAAAAAAAAAGGAATACTATATACTTCACTGGTATTTTTGCTGCTAAATTCATTGGTCTTACAAATTCTAGAGCAGTATACGCAGTGACCACAGGAAAAACAACCCACTAAATAGTCTCCAACTAGAGTGGATTGGACCTGTGGAACCTGCTGACTAGGTCTGTGTTTATACTGACTCAAGATGGACCCCAAGTTCGTACCTTTCCTGTAGGATAAGTAGCATCTATTATTCAAAATCTCAGCAAGTTTATTATCTGCTAAAAGAATATTCCAGTGTTGTTGGACACTGTTAGTTAGGGCAGAAATATTCCTTCCATATGCAGTCACAAAATGAATAGCCGACTCATGCTATTGGGGCTTAACCTTATATTCCAGAAGAGAATCCCTATGCATGGAATCCACAATGTTCTTAACATGCAGTATATGTCCCAACTTGTAACCCCTATTCAAGAACCAAGAGGTGAGATCATCCCTATAGACATCATATGAGGTAATGTGTTTCATTCTCATTCATTGAGACTTAGGAATGTTTTTACAAATGTCCGGAGGATGATAGCTGGTGGCATGGAGAAAGGAATTATACTCTGGATATTTACAGTAAACCTCAGAACTTAAAGTATTATCCATTTATCTAGTCCTTTCTCCATGCCACCAGCTATCATCCTCATACCTCATATGATGATATGATTTAGCACTATATTGAATGCATTCACTTGCCACAGTCTGCTGGTCTAAATTTTTTTGAATTGTTCTTATTTGGGACCTTGCAGTTCCCGTACATGCAGGGGCGTTCCTTTTTGTGGTCTCTTCGTTTCCCCTGCTGTTGGCTGGTGGTGCATGGTACATTGCATCAGGGAGCTGACTTTATCATTTTTATTTCTATTTGTGTTCCTACTTCAGTTAAGTGAGGCTTTTTAGTCTGGATGTGTTATTTTTCAAACCCTTGGATTATTTGGATCACTTGGATGCTGAATTGTGGTGACTATTTACAGTAGAGCTCTTCTTTTGGGGACTGCTGTTTGGGATTGTTTTTCAACTATTTTTGTGATCACTGGATCATCGGAACTACCCGCACTATGGTCTATCTTTTATCTTGTGATTTACTGTTTAAAACAGTTGGAGACCGTGTTTGAACTGTTCCGGGGGGTTTCTAGTCTTGGATGTTGAAATATATTAAACATAACAGTACGACTCATTTACTGCTCTTAGGATTGCTGCTTGGGATGCTCATGGACTCTGTTGTGGCCTTTTATTTAATGCATCCACAAAACTGGCACCATTGGGGTTGGCACATGTTGTTTTCTTACAATATTTGTGTCACAATCAGCTGGGCATTGTTAATAACCATCTACATTTTATTCTGGCTTTGAGACTCTTTTTTTGTTCTTCAGGATTTCACTTGGAAAGCTCAAAAGGAATATATTGGAAGAAAGTGAATGCTCAAGGATTTTTTTGTGATTTTCTACCTGACACATTTACAGTACTGGTGCCAATGGATATTTATTGACTTTTCATTTATATGACTTATGATATACATCTCAGACCTGAGGTTTTTCATATATTATACATGTTTTCTTGCTCTTTAGGTTCAGCATATGTTGTTTTTCATAACATTTCTGTCACAATTAGCTGAGCCCTGTTAATAACCATTTAAACTAAATTCTGGCCTTGATATTCATTATTGTTCTTGGGATATCACTTGGAAAGCTCAGAAGAAATATATTTGAAGATTATTATCACCCTTTGTCCTTGATACTTATTTGGACATTATTTTGGGACATTAATATGAATACAATTCTGCCTTTGTAAATAATGCTGGTTTTTGCTTTATTTTTCAGTTTTATATGTGTTTATTCTTTACAAGGGTATTCTATTCAAACATTTTTATGTGTGAGGTCTGTACACCTATTAATGCTTACAAAGGTTTCCACTCATTCATTTGTTAAGCATATTGGATATGTGTTTATCATGACATTTGGGTCCTTTTTTGAATAGAACTGCTTAGATTTATGGGCCTAACAACTGCAGTTTGTTTTCTGTAGGGTCACATATGTTATATTTGAAGCAAGAAATATTGTTTATTAAAACTGGGCTCTGTTGGATCTAGCTATTAGTATTTGAATGCTGGTAGTTGTTAGTGATGACTTAGGGAGCCTGCAATTCACCTCTTTGAAATGAATTTTGGATAGGGTAGGCTTTATATTACTGTTACCATATGGTCAGCTTTTTGGATCCAGCTGAAGTTATATTAATAAAAAGTTTTTTTCGTCAGGACTGCTTTTTCTCTTCACTAAACAACTATTATTTTTTATCATTGACAAATTTCATGGGTTCATCACAACAAGGTTATTTTATATTGAGTTTTGCCTTTTTGTGTACCTTTGGTCTCTATTATTAATGGATGTTGTTGCGGCACAGTGGTGCAGCAGTTATGCTGTCACCTCACAGCAAGAGGTTCTCCAGTTCGATTCTCAGCTGGGGTGCCTTCTGTGTAGAGTTTGCATGTTCTCCCTGCATTCGCGTGGGTTCCCTCTGGGTACTCCAGTTTCCTCCCACATTCTAAAGACATGCTTCTGGAGCATTTCTCCCCAGGCCTCTGCTGAAAACAGGATCTGTGGAACCTAGTCGGACTTTCCCGGTCAAGAAATGTTAAATAAAAAAAATAAATAAATAAAAATTGTAGACGCAGCAAACAGAAGGCTGTTATTGTCCTAATTTGGTTTGTCATTGATTTACAGGGGGATGGTATTGTCCATTCCTAATGTGATTTGTTCTAATATTATTTGGATTGGACTCAGCACTGTATGAAGCTTGTTGTATCTATGGTTTTCATTTGACTAATTTTGTTTATATTGGCTGATATTGTCAGAACATTATTTATTGAGGGAGTACTGTTTTCTTGTTTGCAAGAATAATAAGGGACAGTTTGATTTTTTTATCATTTTGTCCCCCTTGCTGTGTTTTACCCAATTTGTTGTTATATAGAGTAAGATAAATATATTTCTATAGTGTGGATTTTTCACACAATTGTGATTTGAGCCCCCTTTTTTGTTGTTTGTTTTCTCAATGGATATAACCAGTCTTCTTAAGGGGCTTGCCTCTGATCAGGATGATCTTGTGTTGTTTGGCTTGAGTTTTGATCAGCCCCAACAGAGTGGATCCATTTTAACACCTAATGATAACACATGTGAGGCCCAATTTTTGAGGCTGAACAGCAGCATGAGGTCTCTTTGCAACAATGTGGGGCACCTTAGGCTGTTTAAGGCCTATATTACCAAGGATATTACACATAGGGGACTTAGAGTCCATATTCAGCTGCTTGTAAATAATATTGATGCCACTTTGACTAAGCTTTGGGTGGATGCCCAACATAAGGCCTTGATGCACTTTGTAGAGATCGTAGCTGGACATTATGAAAGGATTATTGACCAAGAGCTATTGGATATTACACAAATCTGTGAATCAATCAAGCAATTTGAGGGTCAACCCACTTATTAATTGAATTTCAAGAAACTCAGTAATGATTTACTGAGCCTTGAAGAACAACTTAATGAGATGAAGAAAAAGAAATTTATAAGGGATCTTGCTGATTATGATAGGGGGGACCCTTTTTCTAAAGATCAAGTTAAACATGTAAGATTTCAACAATCTCAGAAACATACTTTCCGAAAAAAATGACCCCACTCTATTTTAAAGAAAGTACCCTCTACAAATTACAAAACTTCCAAAGATGATTCATCTTCAGCCCTTGAGTCTGATGTACAATGCACCACAGGATCCCCAACACCCAAAAGGAGTAACATTGTCCCTTAAGATTTAAACAAAAATGGGGGGGGCAGGAAGCATAAACGACTTGGACAATATGGAAGGGCTATTGAAAATGTTTGCCCAGAAGCAATTAACTCTAATGTGTTAAATATTTAATCCTGCACCTTATCATCTGTTCATATTGATATGTTAAATAAAGGACTAACTTTTATACCTGGGTTTTTGTTTCTGAAGACAGGTTTGCCAATGATATTATAGCTTTCTGTAGAATGCTTAACCTACAGTTATTTTTTCAGGATGGGGATTCCAGTGGTGTCCAGGATGAATTTAGATATCATAAATCTACATTTATACCTCCTATGAACTCTAATTTGCAAATGTTTCAGAATAGTGTACTTAGAGATATACATTTCTATTCTAGAGAGTCGGGTGTTGGATCGAATAATCTCTCGAAGATCAAACTTGAAAGTATTAAGGAATTGGCCAATAACCATCAGTTGGTTATATTGTCTACTGATAAAGGTGGGATGGTTGTAGTCCAAGATTCGGCTCAATATAATGCCGAAGCTTTGAGGCAACTATCAGATGGGTGTTATTATACTTGTTTGCCCCCCAGTCCGACATCTTCCTTTAAGAAACAGATTGATGAATTTTTATCTTTAGCTAAAGACGAGGGCATTATTTTGAAACACACTTTTTATCATCTATCTGTACCAGACCCTATTTCTCAATATATCTATTTTCTGCCAAAAATACACAAAGACCCATGGAATCCACCTGGCAGACCAATTGTATTGGGAAGGGGCTCCTTAACAGAACCATTGTCCCAATTCTTAACTAAGTATCTTAAACCCCTTTTGAAGTGAGTACATGCCCATATACAGGATACTACAAATTTCTTTAGATAATTTCTGAACTACAGTTAGAACCAGGATGGTTACTTTGTACCCCTGACATGACTACCCTCTATACTAATATTCCTCACAGGGCAGGTATTGAGGCTTTGGAATATTGGCTTTCTCGATCGGGTTTATATCCACCTGGTTTCAATACACTCCTACTGATATTAGCTGAACATGTCCTTACCAAAAATGTATTTCTTTATCGTGATGTATGCTATTTTCAAATTCATGGCACGGCTACAGGGGCTTATTTTGCACCAGTATATGTTGATTTATTTATGGCATATATTGAAGAGCAGATTATTTATGATAGCTCCCATAATATCTTTTTGGAGGACATGGCCATATGGAGGAGATACTTGGATGATTGCTGGCTGATATGGAGATTGGATTCTAAGTGCCTACATGAATTTGTCAATTATCTAAATGAAAATAAGTGGGGAATACAATTTATGGTGAATTACAGTAAGGATTGTATTACATTCTCAGATGTACTGGTGGCTAGATGAATGGATAATACTTTAAGTTCTGAGGTTTACCATAAATACCCAGAGTATAATTCCTTTCTCCATGCCACCAGCTATCATCCTCCACACATTTGTAAAAACATTCTCAATACATGAGAATGAAACGCATTTGTTCAGAGGATACCTCATATGATGTCTATAGGGACAATCTCACCTCCTGGTTCTTGAATAGGGGTTACAAGTTGGGACATATACTGCATGAAAAAACGAAAACCAGAACAACAATGAAATAAAAAGGATCCAACCACAAGAGAAGGCGAAAAAGCTTTATGTACAAGTGCTTTCATCTAAATGAGACTTCATCAGATACATGAAACACAGGTGCTACAAAAGACTTATATAATAACTCATAAATCATCCAATTAAACTTTTAAAGAAAAATGTTACAATATGCACAAAAACCATATATAAATATATAATGGAAGTGAAATTATGTCTAAAAACAGTAAAACAGGAACAAAAACGAAACATGAATAAAAAATAATAAATCATGACTAAAATAAACAGTTTCAAACACTAGCAGCCTTAGCTAGCAGGATTGGTTTGATACTGACATATTCATTAAGACCAGGTTGAATATTGGCCCTCAACCTAAGTTGCTACTTCAATTCTTTATTTAATAAAATATTTTATACCAGTCAGGTGTACAGTATTCCTTTTTTGCTAACTGTCAAACTGAATGGGTTATTTACCTGGCTACATGTAGTTATTCCGAATTTTATATTGGGCCAGACTTCATGTCTGGGCAAATTTAGGCTTGGGGACCACTTTAGTGACATTAGACATCAGAGAATTACCAATGCTATCTTTAAACATACTGCTTCACACAATAAGACATTTTTTCATTTTACTATTATTGATTGTATCAGGGATAATAGATCTAATAAGACTGGTTGGCATCAGACTCTTAATAAGATGGAGAAAATATGGATTATCAAGTTGGGGGGTTTATTCTCTCATGGACTGAATGAGTACCTTTAAATATTGTGTTTTAATTAAGCCTCATTTGCTGATTGTATAAGTGAAAGGGGATGGTCTATTTGTTTAATGTATGCACTGAAGAAGGCTGCTATTATTTAAGCCAAAACCAGTCTGTTTGTTATCCTCTTTTTTTATCTGCTTTTTTGCACTATATTAAATGTATTCACTTGCCACAGTCTGCTGATCTGAATTATTATGGTTTCTCCCTTTTTAAAATTTAACAAATCTTTTGGGTTTCTAATACCATGATGAGAATGAACCCCATTCCTAAATCAAAGTACAATTAAAGTTCGTGAAATTAGTATTGTTTCAATCATTGATGTCAGACAGAAGTGTCCTTTGCAGCACCTGCAATGTACCCAGTAATGACTCCTTCTGCAATTCGTATGGAGTTACACAGATTGGTAATATATCTAAATACGATTGTAGATTATTTTTTATAAGACCTGTTGCTGCCTGGGTATCTTTTCTTCCACATTGCTCTTGTGTCTGTCTGCAGATCCTGATATTTTATAACTTTGTGTCTTTCTGTACGCATAACACTGTTGTCACTGGGTGTGTCAATTTCAGTGATCAATGCTTCTTTTGTCTTCTTTCCTGGACCACTATATCTGGTTTTCTGGCATCTGTCTTCTGAACTGTTGACAATGGGTCATCCCATGTGGTGTAGGCTTCATCATTTTCTATGATGCTTTTTGTCTCATGCGTCCAGTGTTTTTTAGCCATTTCAGTACCACAATGTTTGCACAATTCCCAGTGTAACAGTCTTGCCACATTATAATGCCTTTCAGTATGCAGTCCTTCTGCCATTAGTATGTCAGAACCAGCAAAGAGGTGTGCAACTGTTTCCAATTCATTTTTACAAAACTTACATTTGTCTGTTTCTATCACATGTTTAATGGACTTTGTAAACCAACGTGTATGTAGCCCACTATCTTGGGCCTCCAATATTAACCTTTTATCTCTTGGTTTGAATTTGCCCCTTCTTAACCATTCCTGCATTTGTTCCTGATCAACATGAGGTTCTTCCAGAAGTTTTCTATACTTGCAGCTATATTTATGCATTTTCCACATTTCTTGCCTTCTGATCTGGTCCTTCACCTTATATTCTTTCTTTTGCTTTTTGGCACATTCATTTGCAGCCTGATTTTTAGCTACTTCTGGCTTGATTTCCATTCCTGCTTGGCACCAATATGCTTCTGCTTAGATTAAGTAAAGAAGTCATCATAGATTTGTGCTCCTCATGTTTCAAAACTTTCACTACGTTTGGGTCTTGTGAGGTCAGCAGATATAATGTGGAGTCCCATGATTGGATATCTATAGATGTAATCAATTTCAAGGAGGCCCATCCCTCCTTTGGAATGGGGAATATATAATCTTGGTATACAGTGATTTTTATAAATAGTTTGGTGAGCATGAAGCATCCATCTTGTTTTCCTGTCTAATCTATCCAACACATTTTGGAGCCAGTCAGTCACTCCAAAACTGTAAGTTAGGACAGAAAGAGCAAATTGGTTTATAGCTTGGATTTTGTTCCTAGATGTCAACACTTTTTTCAGGATTAATTTAAGTCTTCTAAAGTATTCCTTACTATGTTTTATTTGCATTTGGTCATGTTTTATTGTTGATCCTTCATCAATTCCCAAATATTTATACACTCCCCCTTGCTCAAGTTCTTTTATATCACATTTCTGTCCCAAATTGATGTTTTCTTGGTGCTGCAGTTTTCCTGCCTTAAAGGTTGCTTTTGCACATTTATCAAGACCAAAGTACATTTTTATATCATCTGAAAGAGTTTTGACAGTTTACAGTTGTGTTTTCAGTTCCTCATCTGATGAGCTATACAGTTCTAAATCATCGACAAAGAGGATATGTGAAGTTTTTACACTTTATTGTTTTCTAGGAGCCGAATTATAGCCATGTCCTAAGCTGTTAAGTAAATAGTTTAATGGGTTAAGGGCAAGACAGAATAACAGTTGTGACAGATTATAAGACAGAAAAGGAAAAGTGCCCAAACGAATACTCAAAACCAAAATGAGAGCACTGGATAGCCGTTGACCCGAAAATATTTATTAAAACACAGCAAACCAAAATAAAACTCAGACAGATACTCACCCTGAAAATCACCCTTTGAATTTTTATCCCTGGAATAATAAGTTGTTCTTTATCATGGCTTAATTGCAAAGTGGTCTGTCACTGTTTCATGGTCACTCTAATGGAGTCGATCAGTGTAGGATGTAACTTATACATTTTTAAGCACTCTTTAACCATGAATGTGGGATACTATCAGATGCTTTTTTATAGTCAATCCATGCCATACATAGATTCTTTCCCTTTTACAGTTCTCCACTATGACTTTATTTAACAACAAATGATCCTTTGTTCCTTATGACTTTCTTTTATTGTCCTTTTGTTCTACTGCCATACATACCTCTCAACCTCTCAGTTCAAGACATCAGGACAAAGCCAGAAATAATAGGGGGACAAAGGCCCAAAAAATAGGTACAGAATTAAAATATTGCTTGTATAAACTTAGAAAGTTGATATAATAACAAGTTTTACATTATTACATATTTTCTGAAGAATATAACTCTTAAACTCCAATGTTTGTCATTATTTAACATTATTTAGTAACTTCAATCTTCAATGATTTGCCAGAAAAACAAATTTTATGAGGAACAAACCAAAAATATGAGGCAAAACTCTGGACATTCTGTGAAAATCTGTACAATTAGGAGGTATGCTGCCATAATTAAGTGTTCTTCTTAATGACTATAAACTCTGTTGGCATCAATTCCAGTGTATAGTTTATACGTTCTAGGAAGGCAAGTTACTGGTTTATAGCTTTTAGGGTAGCTTGCAGGTTCACTCTTAAGTAATAGCATTGTTTTTCCTGTTGTTAGCCAAGTTGGTGTCTGTTCAGGGTGTATATATAATAGTTCTTACTCATAGCCAAATCTTCATGCAAATATGTTTTTACTTTTATCCAGAAGTTAGGTACTGCATCTGGACCTGGGATTTTTCATTTAGGAGCTTTTCTTAACTTTATTTCAATCTCTCTGGCTGTTACCTTATCTCATTTTATATTCTGTACCTTTAAATGTCTTATTCTTTCTTTTTTTTCTTCTGCCCATTTAGCATCTTTGTTATGCTCCACAGGATCTTCATAAATACTTCTCCATAATGTATCTAATTCTTCTTTTTTTGTGGTTTTTCAATTCCTTTTACCTTGTTTTCCTACGGGCTATAAAACTTTTTTGGGTCATCAATAAATTGCTTGTTTTGTACTTTTCCTTTATATTTGTCTATGTATCTTCTAAGTTTTTCTGCCTGTGCTAAGATTTTTAGCTTGTTATTTCTGATAGTGCATGATAGATCTTGGTCTGTTCTAATACTGCACATTGCTTTTATTACATCTATCTTTCTTAGTATTTTTGTTTATCTGTTCCCTCTTCTACGTTCTTCTAACAGTGACACTTCTTGTCTTAATTGCATTATAGTTTTCTCTATTTGATACTTCCATGATGGTATTCAGTTTTTACCCTTCCTTTCCTTCACTACCCAGTGTTCTTGCAGTAGGACTTTATCAGTTATTAATTTAGCTACACGATAACATATCATGTTTACTTCTGTTATATCATATGGATCTCTATCATTTTTATGGCACTTCTTTGGCCTATCAGTTTTTGTGATTTTTGTGGGCCACTACTTCTTTCTATAATGGGGGGGGGCATCCTCCCCTTGGGCCTGGCCTGGCCTCATTGGAGGAATGTTTCTGTATTTTGAGGATTCTACACTATCTTTTCCAGTCCTGGCACCAGTGTGCCTATCAATATTGGATACTTTTTTATCCTGGGTCTTGTGCACCAATTATCTTTTTCAATTTTTAACCTATTTCTGTCCATGCTATATGCTATATAAATACAGTCCATATAACAGTGTTGTCTTGGTCATATTTTGTGAAAAACAGAGTCCACCTCGTGAAGGTTCTCACCAAGACTTGAGGATGAAGTAATTTTCAGTACTACTACTCTCCCTTGCTTGCTAACATATCATCTCTCCATTCGGATCCTGAATATTTTGATATAGGCATTGTGATGAACATGAAGCTCTCATCTGTCCCTGATTTTTACCTCTTATTTTGCTCTGTGTGGTACCCTGACAAATCAATGAGGATTGCAATTGCTAAATAATGGCAAATATTTGAGCTTCAGACTTAACAGTCTTCAGGAAAAAGTATGCTAAGGCAAAACCTGCTATTATAGCAACTTTTTAAGGATATTTATCATGGATTTTGGCCCTGTGTTCCCTATTATTTTTTCAACTTTCTTCTTGATTCTTGAGTTATGGTGCTGTGAGGTATTAGCATGGGGGTTATAGTGGGTTACACACTGAATTCTGTGGTAGTAAGCTGAGAAAATAAAGTCCTTTGTGGCATTCATGTATGTATTAACTTATTTGATGCAAACAACTGAGGTAGGCTGTAACAGTCATACAAATGTCTATAACTGATGGCACAATCTGTGTGTGTGTGTGTGTGTGTGTGTGTGTGTGTGTGTGTGTGTGTGTGTGTGTGTGTGTGTGTGTGTGTGTGTGTGTGTGTGTTTGGTTGTGTGTACATGTGTGCATGCGCATGTATGAATGTATGTATGTATGTATGTATGTATGCATTGCGGTTGTAGATGCTCTTGTAGGTTCATAGGTGATCACTAGGCTAATGGCACAAGACCTTTGCAAACCAAGCCAATAATACCTAGGATATGACAGTATTATATTGTAATTCCCCAGATATATGATGGGGCAGTATCAAGGTAGTGGGTCTTTGGGTGTTGGAGCCCTGAGTCACTTTACAGACTGCCTCTGTCAATAAGGGGCATGGGCACTACCTCAGGAGTGAATTTACAGCTCCCCATCCATTTATCTAAATTATATTTGAAGAGAGTGAGGTACAGGCTTTGTTTTACAAAGATGGGAAGTTTATTCCATAGATGAGGTAGCCTTTGGGATACAAATCTGTCTCTTCAGCAAGTTCTTTTTTAGTCACAAATAATGTTCACGTCCATGGAACGTGGACCCTTGTATAATTTTTCTTGTGAATATGTAAAATTTTCATCAGTGCTGGATCAGAAAATGCCTTGTAGATCAGGCATAGGTTCATAGGTGTGTACTAGGTTAATGGCCCTGAAGTCTTTACAAGCCTAGCCCATAGAAGTGTCCTGGTATTGTGCTGCCCGACGTTAGTTCCCAGTGTCTCTATCAAGTAGAACCACTGGAGTGATCCCTGGGGTGAACTTTCTATTTCCCATCCACTCATCAAGATTTCTCTTGAAGAGGGCCAGTGAGGTGCTCTGCTTGACATGTATGGGAAGTGTATTCCAGAACATGGGCAGTCTCTGGGTTATGAACCTGTCCCTCCAGCATGTTCTGTTGATTGTGGTAATGAGGCCGAGGTCTCTGGAGTGTGTGGGGTGGAGGGATTGGGATTTCTTTAGATGTAGCATTTCTAACAGAGTTGGGTCAGACATGGCTTTGTAAGTCAAGCAGAGATTGCCTCTTAGTAGACAATATGAGACAGAGAATAGCTGGAGTTTTTTTAGTCTGTCTGTGTAGGACATGTGTTTATGGGCTAGGATCCTCTTCATGAGGTACTTTTGTGGCCTTTCCAGCTGTTGCGTATCTAGTGAGGTACATGCCAAATGGGGCATTGTACTTGATGACTGACCTAATGATGGAAGAGTAGAGAGAGAGAGAGAGAGATGAAGATCTCTCTCAATAAATGATATGAGAGGGAGTAAATGGATAGGACCTTTAGTCGGTCTGCTAGACGTGTCTTAAGCTTTATATTTTCTTAGTGAGAAACCTCTGGGCCCGCTCCAATTGGTGTAAGTGCCTGGTTTGGTTCATGCAGAAGGGAGCAATTTGCATAAATACGGGCCTGATTAGGGCCAAGGGCAATGGCACTAAAACTTCCTTTGATCTTGATGCCATGCCTTTACTTATAAGCTGAGCCACACAGAAGTATTTCCTCACTGCTGTAACTACCTAGTGGTCAAAGTTTAGATTACTCTATATCTGTGTTCCTAGGCTTTCACCGCTGAGTCTACTTTTAGGAGTGTGCTATCAATAATATAATTTATAAATTCCATTTGCTAATTGGATATTTTTAATTAGATGAGGTAATTGAATATTTAGAGTATTATAGTCTTGTTTAATTTTATGACTTTTTACACTGATGAAGAGTAGTTCTGCTTGAAAGCTTTGTGGATATTAAATTTATAGGGTTTTGAGTGGCTGTGTCATTCCTTTTTGTGATTGTTTGGGTTTTTATGTACTTACAAGCATATAAATAGGTTTTGTATTAGCATGTATCATTTTACAGATAATTAATATGAAACTCAAATATCTGTCATTATTATTTTTCTGACTACAATTCTGACTGATTTGCCAGATGAACCACTGACTTTATAAAGAGCAGATAAACATATGATATAAAAAACAGACACATTCTGCAAAATTGTGAACAGTTCAAAGCATCTCTACTCCCTCATATATATGTACATACATATATACACATGCACACAGATGAACATATGACATAAAAAACAGAGGCATTCTTCAAAATCAGGAACAGTTCAAAGAATCTCTACTCTCCCATATATATGTACATATATATATATATATATATATATATATATATATATATATATATATATGCATGGGTCTACTTCTAAAGACCGAAACGACGATTCCCCGACACAGAAATCACCGACGCCAGAACACCGACAACACACAAACCCGACAACGCAAAACACCGAACACCATAACACCGACACACGGAACGTAAACAACACACTACACTACATAGCATACACACTAGCCCTGACCCAAACCCTAACCCTAAGGTCCGACACTATCGCACACTTCACCTACCTGCACCCTAACCCTAACTCACTTACCCACCCCTAGCCCAAGCTCCGACACTAACGCACAATTCACCTACCTGCACCCTAACCCTAACTCACTTACCCACCCCTAGCCCAAGCTCCGACACTAACGCACTTCACCTACCTGCACCCTAACCCTAACTCACTTACCCACCCCTAGCCCAAGCTCCGACACTAACGCACACTTCACCTACCTGCACCCTAACCCTAACTCACTTACCCACCCCTAGCCCAAGCTCCAACACTAACGCACACTTCACCTACCTGCACTCTAACCTTAACTCACTTACCTGACCACTCCTACCTCCATCACTGTCGCACACTTACCGGGTCGCGATCACACATTACCCTTGTCGGTCTTTCCACTGTCGGCGAATCACCCTGTCGGTATATGTACCTGTCGGTTATCTGGCGTCGGTGATTTCTGCGTCGGGGAATCGACGTTTCGGTCTTTAGAAGGGGACCCATATATATATATATATATATATATATATATATATATATATATATATATATATATATATATATATATATATATATATATATATATATATACACACACACACACACACACACACACACACACACACACACACACACACACACACACACACATGTGACCATCAATTGCAACTACATCTATGAATGTGACTGTATAGCTGGAGTGTTAGTTCCGTCATATGACTTAATAAACACATACATAACTGACACATAGGAATTTATCTGCTTATCTCACTGTCATCAAATTAGTATGTACACCCCTCACAAGTACACACATTTTAGCCTCTTATTTCAAAATTGAAGGAGAAGGCTAAAAGTAATGATAGACAAAGGGTCAAAATCAGGTACTGTATATCTATTTCTTTATATGCTTAGAAGCTTGCTAGAATAATAGGCCTTGCATCAACATACCTTTCTGAAGGCTATTACGGCTGAAACTAAAATGGCTGTCATCATTATTTACTGACTGCAATGCTCACTAAGACACAAACTTCATGATGAACTGACTGACATATGATGCAGAAAATCTGAGATATTCTGCAAATACGTTAGTTGAGCTGCTCCATGCCCAACTAATAACTGGTGCGACCCCTATCATATCCTTGCTAGCTACAGATTTCCTAACATGAGTCTGGAAAACCACACCTCCTTATAGGTTCATAGGTTCATAAGTGTATACTAGGCTAACGATCACAAGGGCATTTTTAAGCTTAGCCATGTATCCCAAATCTCTGGGTTAGGGAGGAACTCTGCTTCACATGGGATGAGGAGCCTGTTCTATAAACGCAGCAGTCTCTGGGATACATACCTATCTCTCCAGTGGGTCCTATTTATATCACAGGCAAGATTTAAGTCTTTAGAATGAGTAATTCTGGTGCTGTTTGTTTTGTGGATATGCAGGAGGTCCATCAGAGTGGGGTCTGACAATGCCCTGCATGTCAGGCATAGATCTCCCCTCAAAAGCCTGTAGGAGACAGAATACAGGGATAGGGCCTTGTTTGGTCTGCATACAACATTTTACTTATGCCGTGTAGTCTTTTAGTGAGAAACCTCTGTGGACATTCCAATTTTTGGATATGCCTGGTTAGGTACATACCAAATGGGGCATTGTACTCAGTGATAGGTCTGATGAATGTGAAATACAGTGGAACAATGACACTGACATTTGTTTATAAGTTGTGCAGAACAGAGTGATCTCCTCACTGCTGTAGACACATGATGGTCAAAGGTTAGAGTACTGTCTGTGTGTATGCCCCACTCCCAGACTACTGGGTCAACTCTTAGGGGTATGTTGTCAATATGATAGTTACCAGGGGTGGATGACTTCCCAAAGAATAGTGTCATGTATTCCTTGGAATTTAGTTTTAGTCCATGGCTCTGGCACTAGTTGTTTGTCTGTGTCAGCCCTTTCTGAAGAACATTTGCTTGGCTCTGGCACCAGTTGTTTGTCTGTGTCACCCCTTCCTGAAGAACATTTGTTTAAGTGAGTGACACAATGCCAACCCCTAATTTGCAATCATCTGCAAATTTAGTCACCCAGAGGCCACTGGCATTGGCCTTGACTTCAGAAAAGTAAGTGCCAAAAAGGGGCAGTCCCAGGGCCGATCTCTGAGGAATTCTGTGGCTGACTGGCCTCTTTGTAGAGGTGGTCTCCCCAGTTCTAACTTCCTGGGTCCTGTCTGTGAGCCATCTGGCTATCCATCTAATCTTGGCATTCAGTATTGTATCTTTAACCTTACAATGCAACCACCAATCACACTAATGTCCTATACAATTCTGTGCCACACATGGTCCAGAAGAGTCTTGCTGGCTTTACTCTTCTCAGGGGTATGCATGTCATGTGTGCATAGGTCTTGTAGCAGGACCTCTGTCTTTGTTGTGGTGATCGTTTCCTTCTATTGCCACCTCTTGGTCCCAGGATGTGAGCATACTTGTTTTACTCATATAGATTACGGTACTTGTATGCATGACTCTCCTTGCCAGTCACTAATATCTTTGCACTGCTCAGTTGCCACTATCGGTGGTAACAAACCTGCTTTTTAATATCCTGTCACCATTCCAACACTGCTACTTTGATAGAAGCAATTGGCAGGATATCACGTCTTACTGCCTATCTTCACAGTTCTGTCAACACATGCTGTGACCTATGTGCAGCAGGCCCTTTATCCATCATAGCATGCTTTGCAGTCTGTGTGCATATGGCACACAGCTGCCTCACCAAACAGCAGGACAGTAATCTGACCTTGCTTCCTGTTAGGATTAACACCCTTATAACAGGACTGTAATCTGTTTATCCTTGTATTCTGCTCACTGTTAGGGAAAATGCCACCTCCACAGAATGACAGTCACCTGTCATGCCTTTTGCTATGCTATCACCATACTCCTCCACTCAATACCTGTTCCTGTTGCTTCCTTGTACCCTTGTGTGCACCCTATAGTCATGAGGTTTACTACTGGTTTATTACTGGCTGTCTTATCTGATGTCAGTGTACCTGTATGGCAGTATACTCTGCTATCCACTATATTCCAGTCCTTAGCTGACTCATCATAATGCAGTCTCCCAGTTTTAATTTCTCCAAGCCTTCTGTAATTCGTATGGAGTTACATATATTGATAGCGTATCTAAATACAACTGTAGATTCTTTTTTATTAGACTCATTGCTCATACTACTATTGGGAACTGTGTGGGTAACTTTCTTCCACACTGCTTTCACTTCTACCTGCAAATCTTAATATTTTATGACTTTGTATCTCTCTGTACTTGAGACTCTGTAATTGCTAGGTTTATCAATTTCAATGATCAGTGCTAATTTGTACTTTTGTCATGGACTACTATATCTGCTTTTCTTGCATCTGTTTTTGAACTGTTGGTAATGGGTGATCCCATGTGATATACGCTTCATGATTCTCTATAATGCTTTGCAGTTCATGCTCCCATGCTTCTCAGTTATGTCTGTATTGAAGTGTCTGCACATTCTTCAGTGTAGCAGCTTTGCCACATTATTGCGCCTTTCATTGTACAAGCCCTCTGCCATGAGTGTATCACACCCAGCTACAAGATGTGAAAGTTTCCTATTTAAAAAAAAATGAATGTGTCTGTTTCTCCCGCATTTTCAATGGACTTTGTGAACTAATGTGTACATAGTAAATACTGGACTACATATGCCCACACAGTTTATGCATTCACACACTCCTGTCTGTCCTGACACATAGTAACTGGTGGTGCAGAGGTCACATGGCCACATATCACCCAGTAGTTAGTGACATACGTCTGTACAGCATCCCACTGCTTTGTCAGAAATACACAACAGTTATGGTGGCCTGGCAGTAGTACTTCTTGCAAATATCTGGACATAACATCACACTGGGTAATTACACTAAGCTGCTAGGCATGTAACAAAGCACTGTGCAAACTACAGGCAGACTGCCACAACACTGGCCTTCATTTTGTATGGGGGAATACACATGTTCCTGCAAATATAGCAGGCTCTACAGGCATGTCACAGCACAGAGTAACAGACACCTGTGTGAAAATGCATACCCAAAACCAATGTGAACACAGCCACAGCCACATATGGTACATAAGGTTAAAATTGCACTATATGGACTGCCTGATCAGCACCATCCTCATATGTGTCACTCACACACTAACCCTACATATACTGGGTCATGACATAGTGTGGTCCAATGCCTGTCTGTTGTATGGGACACGTGTGTGTTTGGCCCTACAAACATGCAAGCCAATAGGGTACCATACACTGGACCAGCATGTAACATCAGACAGAACAGCACCGGGAACAATGACATCTACCACAGTATGTACACAGGCCAAGGTACGTATTCACAATACACATACTGTCGACAATCACCAGATGTACACAGACCCCACTACTGTACACACAACCACAGAATGCCCAGGTTATGTCCTCAGAAATAACCCCTACTATACATAACATGTCCAGCAGTCTGATATCTGACTGGCTTGTTATCAGGTATAATGTCAATAAATAATGGTGTATAGAACATATGCACCTCTTACTTCATGACATATGTACAAAGGTTGACGGACTTGTGGCTGGAGCCACAAACACTGGGCCAATATTGGCATGTTGCTGTGATACCCTCATACATTTACTGTTGTAACAGGGTTTGTTGTAACATATGTCATATGAGGGATATGAAGTCAGCAACTCTCATGGCTGTCACAGTGTACTGACTGCAATCCTTAGACTATGCTTCTGCAGTTCTAAGATAGGTGATCTGTGAGTAACACAAGAAACATAAGACTCCAAACACTGGCCAGTCTGCAGATAACCCTACAGGTGGGAGTTTCCTCAAACACATAACACTGTAATGACAGGTATTTAATGATGCAGACCAACCATATTCACACAAACCCTGTTAAACCAACATTACTCCAAATGCAGAAGGACTACACTTACATTCTGTAGTCGTGTCTGGAACATCCCCCTCCTGTTTGTTGGCCTGTCTCCACAGTGTATGTTGTTAGAGGTATATCCCACTACCATATGTGATGCTCTTTGCCAAACACCGACATGAGGTCCTGCTCACAGTGAATGAAATGGCCAACACCCACATGAGGTTCCTAGGCATCAGACTGTGTTTCCATGCAATTGGCTATGGTAATGTTACCACAGCTGTTCCACATGTAATCAGCTAGTGGGGGACTGTAATTCGTGCAGAGGCCATAAGCTGATCATAAGCATCACTTACAAAACACAAGCTGCTGCCTAAGCAAAGCAGGTGTACTTCTCCACATCCACCAGAGAGGAAGTGAGAGAGACAGAGAGAGACAAACTAAGACAGGGAGGTGGTGGGAGAGTAAAATCTAAGCATGTTTGTGTCACACACTTACTAGTACGGCGTTTCAAACCCCTGCCTGACTATGTATTGCTATTACATGTCTATGCAGGTATCGCATGCTCCATAGAGCGTACATGTTGGGGAGCTGCCCAGAGGTATATTTGATGGTGAGTGACATCTGCAACAGTGATAAAGGAGAGATAAGGTAGGTGTAATACACCTGCTTGTCCACATGAACAGGTGTCAATGTCAACACAGCCACACTCTCTCAGGGACTCGCACACATTATCACAGTTGGCAGGGTCAGGATTAGACTTCCTAATGAGCCAGTAATACACAGGTATCACATGCACCACAGGGGTTAGCAGCATGATATATGGCCAAAGGGTATATGACGGTATCTGACATCAGAAGGCATGCTTCAGTAGGACAATGGGAGGTGTAGTGAGTGTGAATGGCATCCAAATCATTATACTCCACACACACACAGACACAGGTTGCCAGTACTGACATGCATGGGTGCATTGCTTTACAGGTGTGTAGTGGTTGACTGTGCCAGAAGGCTGTACAAAGCTAGGTAAAAGGTAGACCTTGGCATCAGGCCACATGAAAATAGTCTACACTGTGGCTTAGGGGTGTAGTGTCTGCATTGGCCTACACAGGTGGGTATTGTATTCATCATCCAGTCATCTGGGTTACTATTGTGGGTGGCCAATGCTGTGCAATGCTTGCCATGTATGTGTTCTATAGTCCATGACATGGACGGTGTCTGGGATGTACACATGTCCCACATGCATGTTTTGTGACATGTGGAAGTGTACCTGGGGTGTCTGGGGCATGTTGTGTAGACAGACTATTATCATCAGATGTGCCATTCCTGACCTCATGTGGTGAAAACTGGCAATGGACACCAGGTTGACCATACACCTACACTGACAGTATGATACAGGTGCTTGCTATTGTCAGTGGCATCTGTCCATACAGGGCATGTGTATAAGGCATGGTATGGCCTTTGTGGGTTACATTTTCTGGCATTACAGATGTTGCAGGCGTCCAGTGGAGAACATAGTGAAGGAGCACTATATGCAATTATGTGCCTATTGTAGTGATGGGACAGGGTGTCATGCCCTCTGTAGTCCACTGCAATCACACTATGGTTACTATCTGTGGGCAATATGCAGGGAACTACCAACATAGTGGTTGTTGCCTAGCCGAATGTGTTTGTGTATGACACATGGGTTGAGAATGTTCTCTGGGTGATACAAGGGTTGCCTAAATTGTTCGCCAGGCCTTGATGTCACATGTAGGGGCATGGATTGTCAACTCCAGCCTTTCTGCTGTTTCACATCTGTTATCCTTGTAAGGTTGACATTGTGAGATATAATAGGCCCACCATATCAGAAATTTGCAAAACTCACTCCACAATGAGTCCAGTTGTTACACACTCACCTCCACCTCCACACAGGATACAAATGGCAAACACACACACGCACACACACACACACACACACACACACACACACACACACACACACACATACACACACACACACACACACAAACACATCAAGTCTCACAGTTGCCATGTCTGGGATTGGAACTCCTACCTAACTAGTACGTCACACTATAGCATTACACAGCTATAGCATGTGCCATGGAGATTACTGAGCTAGTCCTTCCCAAAAGGTGTATTTCAAAGTGAATGACATCAGCAGGCTTGCCAAAGAAGGGCAATGGAGGTTGTAGTGACTATGAATGGCCTCAAAATCATTGCTCCCTACACAGACACACATCCACACTTGCATTGTCTGAGAATAGAACTCCTACCTAACTAGTATATCGCGCTACAGCATTACGTAGTTATAGGACACACCATGGAGATTACTGGGCTACTCCTTTCCCAAAGGTATATTTCAAAGTGAATGACATCAGCAACCTTGCGAAGGTTGGACAATGGAAAGTGTAGTTCATAGTTTCATAGGGTCATACACTGATACTAGGCTATTGGCCTTAGGGCCTATATATGCCTAGGCATGACAATTCCCTGGCTATGACTTCCCACAATATTTACTTCCCTGTACCCCTTTCTAGCAGCCCAGCTGACATGATCCCTGGGGTTAATTTCCTATATCCCATTCAATCATCCAGGTTCCTTTTGAAGAGGGCTAAAGAAACACTCTGACATGTATGGGCAGTCTATTCCAGAATCTGTGGAGTCTCTGGTCAGGAACACATTCCTCCTGTATGTATTGTTCATTGTGATGACAGGATTTGGATCCCTGGAGCATGTGGCTCTGAGGGTTTGGAATTCTCTAAGTGTAGCATGTCCAACAGCTGTGGGTTTGACATGACATGGTATGTTAAGCAGAGATTGCCTCTGAGAACACAATATGTGACAGAGTATAGCTGGATGATTTTCAGATGGTCAGCATAGGGCATCTGGTTTAGGCCTGTGGTCATTTCATGAGGTATGTCTGCAGCCTCTCTACTTGTTGCAGATGTCTTGTGAGGTACATATGTAACTGGCCATTGTAGTCTGTACTGGGTCTATTGAGAGATGACTGTAACAGGCCATTGTAGTCTGTACTGGTTCTATTGAGAGATGACTACAGTGGGACAATGGACTCCTTTTTCTGGATGTAAAGCCCTTAGTGGGAAGTGTGCCACATAGATGGGTTTCCTGACTATTGTGATGATGTGGTTATCAAAGGTGAGACTACTGTCCACCTGTGTCCTTAAGTCTGTTATCACAGTTTTGGTGTTTAGTGTACTGCCACCTATGTGGTACTTCACATGTACATGTCCCTTCCCATTGGAGATAGCTATATATTTTTTGGCATTGATCTTGAAGCCACAGCTCAGGCACCAAGCATGACTTTCTGTAAGGCCCTTCTGTAGAATATCCATATCATGTGGGGATTCAATATTGGCTCCCAGTATGCAGTCATCTGCAACCCTTGTTTGTCGGTGTCCCTTACTGTTGGACTGCACTTCAGAGCAGTAGATGCCAAACAAGGTCGGTGCCAGGACTGAACCCTAAGGTACTCCAACTGTCACTTGTCTGGGGCTCGAGTTGGTGTCACCTACATTTACAGTATGGGTTCTGTCAGTACAGCAGTTGGCAGCCCATCAGGTGACATTGAGATTAATGGCCAGCTTTACACATTTATCTATGATTCCAGACTGGGGGATGGTGTTGAAGGGCTTGGCAAGGTCTAGATAGGCCGTGTGAATCACCTTACCCTCATCCACAGCTCTGGAGAAGGATTCATAGTTGTCATTTAGGTTGAGGTGACATGATTGACCCTTCACAAACCCAACCTGGTTAGGGTCCAGTGTTTGCAGGTTGCCAATGCCTTTATTTTAATTTCCATGATAATACATTCCATGGCCTTGCAGATCAGGCATATCATACTGCTGGAGCTGTAGTTCCCAGGATCCAAGGTGGATCCCCCCTTGTGGACTGGGATAACTGTAGCTGTGCACCACACAGTGGGCATGAAGCCTGCGGTGTGGCTATGATTAGACATGGCACGTAGGTGAGGTGCCAGTTCAGTTTGTAGCTCATGTAGTACACAACCCGGGATGTTGACTGGTCCCATGGCTGCTATTGTCATAACTCTGTAGAGTGTGGTTTTTACCTATGTAGCCGTTATTACCGGAATATGGCAATCTATCCATGTTGAGATAGGCCCTTTGGGGGTTGGGAGGGGGGGTGCAGTTGGCACTGAATTGATCTGCCAGGATATTGGCAATATTCCTGGGAGCAGTATATTTAATACCATCCTGTTGTAGCTCACAGCAGTTCTGAGCATTGCCATTTAGATTCTTCACATAGCTATAGAATGGCTTGCAGTTGTCATTGGTATCTTTGGCTATATTATGTTTGTAACTAGCTTTGGTGGATGTTATGAGGAATCTCTGCCTCTTACTGTAGCTGGTAAAGGAGTATTTTGCATCCTGGAAATTGCCCCATTTCTGCAACAGTTTCCACCTTTTGTTGTACAGTATGTTTATGGCAAGGGGCCACCACATTGTCTTCCTTTTCTTGGTGGGGAGCGTCTTGGTTCAATATTGGATGGCACAATTCATGCACGAGTGGATGTGCTCATACAGTACCTTCATGTATGATTCAGCAGTAGTTCTTTCATTTCTCATCTGCGTGGGTGTCATGATGTTAGTCATGTCTGACATGTGTAGCATGACATTGGCTTTGTAGTTGTGTGTTACGGAGGTTTCCTTACTGGGGTGTGCGGAGATGGATGTTGATGTTAAGGGTGATTAGCTCATGGGAAACCTGTCCACTGATGGGGTAACTATAGGTGTGGAGCATTGATTTCCCATGTTGCTAATGACCAGGTCTAGGATATTTGAGTCCCTGGTGGGACTATGGGTTACTTGATCCAGGGCATTGGAAATTATGACTTCCAAGAAACATTGGGCACACGTGTTGGTACACAAGTAGTTTTTCCAGTTAATGGCAGAGTAGTGTAAGTCCCCCAGTATTAGGGTCTTTGCTTGTATCGTAATATTTCACAGTATGTTTCAAAGCCTGTAGTGGGTATCATGGGACATGGTGGGGGATCTGTAGCAAGCTATACAATTTGGAATGCAGTCTAACCTACCTTTAGTTGCACCAGGGGTATTTCAGACATATTCTGTTGGGCAAGTAGCCTGGTGGTGTGAATATCCTTGGTGAATATGGACACTCCTCCACCTTTATTGTTTAGGTCCTGGTTTGGTGGCCAACAGGTGTGATGAGAGCTGTACCTGGTATTGCAGGGGTGCTCTCTGCAGGCTTGGATCAAGTCTCTGTTACTTCAGAGTTATCAATGTTCTGCATTTGTAGGTGTGTGTAGTGACTGTGAATGGCCAAAAAAAATTGATTTCTATACACACACACATAGTTTCACAGCTGCATTGTCTGGGAATAGAACTCCTACCTAACTAGTACATCACACTACAGCATTACACAGTTATAGGACATGCCACAGAGATTATTGGGCTATTCCTTCCCCAAAGGTGTATTTCAAAGTGAAGGACATCATCAAGCTTGTCATAGAAGGGCAATGGAGGTTGTAGTGACTGTGAATGGCCTCAAAAGCATTGCTCCCTACACAAACAAATACACAAACATCCACACTTGCCATGTCTGGGAAAAGAACTCCTACCTAAGTAGTTTATCACAAGACAGCATTACACAGTTATAGCGTGCACCATGAAGATTACTGGGCTATTCCTTCCTCAAAGGTGTATTTCAAAGTGAATGACATCAGCAGCCCTGCCAAAGTAGGGCATTTGAAATTGTAGTGAGTTTGACGGGCCTAAAAACGCATTGATCCCTACAAAGACAAACACACACACACACAGTTGCCACGCCTGGGATTAAAACTCCTACCTAACTAGTACATCACACTACAGCATTACACAGTTAGAGGATGCGCCACAGAGATTACTGGACAACTACTTCCCCAAATGTGTATTTCAAGGTGAAGACATCAGCAGGCTTGCCATGGTAGGGCAATGGGGAGTGCAGTGTGTGTGCATGGGCCATAACCCATTCATCTAGAGGCAGACACACAACACTCAGGCACCCACAGGTTTATATTCCACAGGTACGTGTAGATGACTACTGACTTGTACAGTCATGTTACACAGTTAGCACAAACACCACAGACACTATAGTGCTGAGGGATACCAGAGGCAAATGTCTACAGTGATTGATATTTGCGGATCATGTGGTTTTAGACAATTGGATGTGTGCTGGGTGGGACAGGCTTCATGATGGGAGGCTCTTTGTCACTGTCACTCTCTTCTACACATCTATGTATGTGTATTTTTGGCCTATTATAGTGTGTTGTCCTTGGATGGGTTACCTTCAGAACATCGACAAACCATTTCATTGAAACCCATTTCTCTGACAGACCATTTCACTGACTACTACTTGCAGGACTTTAAGACAAATAACAGGGATTTGTCTGCCTCCACAATGTAGTGCGACCCTGGAGTTAGTATATATAGTTGGGGGTGGGGGGCACAGCCCTCCACATCGGGGGTGTGGGTGGCAAAGCCCCCTACCTATGTTGGTTTAAAAGAAGAAAATAACACAAAAAGTACAGAATTTAAACCAAAATAGGTGGGGGGCTTCGCTCCCACAACCCCCTCAACTATATATACTAACTCCAAGGTTGCACTACATTGGGGAGGGGGACAGATCCCTATTATTTGCCTTAAATTTCTGCATTTACTAGTTGTCAGTAAAATGGTCTTGTCAGTGAAATGGCTTTCAATGAAATGGTCTGTCTGAAGGTAACCCCCTTGGATATATATATATATATATATATATATATATATATATATATATATATATATATATATATATGTGTATTTGGTGTGTACTGAGGAGTGTATGCACTAACATCTGCGACTGTCAGATATGTATAGTCCACTGTTGTTGCCAGGCATGGGCTTCATTTTGTGTGAGCATGCCCAGTATGACCTTTCAGTATTTTGTTGTCTGACATGACCTTCATTTCTCTGGCCTTCATTTCTCTAAGTGTGGGAGCATGCTCAGTATGACCTTCTGTACTGAATGTGTGAATCAATTCCAGGTAGATTGTACTCCAGTGCAGACTTTTGTGTTATACACCTACAGCTAACAAACTGTTTCTGCAGGATATCTGTATATCGGTTGACAATATGGGGTCAAAATGGGCAAAGGATAGTGGGTTACTGTAGGTAATTGTGTCTCTGCTGCTTCTGTTACATGGTCCTGGTGTTAGCAGAGATATTCAGACATATGTACTGTTATACAATGTGATATTTTATATCATCAAGTACTATCAAGTATGTATATTTGCTTGCAGTGATGTCCTGGGGAACACAGGGTAAATGTAGCTGTGTCCAGTGTTGTGGTCAGCAGCCTACATATTCTTGCACAATCATGCCATTCTGGAGGGGAAGCTGCAGACACTTGCTGCTGGGTCTGTGTAAATGGTTCAGCACCTTGGTACAGTGGTGGCAGAGGATTCCATTCTTGCACATCCATCGACATGACAGTATGGCCATATCCTGCTGTGGCCATACCTCACAGCTGTACAGATTCACACAGGTTGCCCAGAGGCAGGGGTCATAATTCTGGACATTACCCCTTCACATTGTGGTTGGCAAGCAGGTTTGTAGTCACCCATTTTTGTGTTTGAAGCCAGGAATAGTATGTGCACACTGCTGAGTTTCAGACTTCACACACTCCATGCTGCCCATGCTCTCCATCTATTATTCTATCCTCAACCATACATTATGCAAACATTATCTGATATGTTCTCTATAATTATCACCTCATCCCAGCAGTAATTTGGTGTTGGTCCACAATTCATGCAGTAGGACATAGTGGACATGTTACTGTGATTTATCAACATGGTCTTGCATTTGGGTTCTGTGGACTGTGTTATGTTGTTATTTGGGAGTCCATGACATAACATACATTGGCAGTACGGGTGAGACACAGGCCTTTGGCAGAGGACTGCAGGCCATTTGGTAGTGATGCAGGCCAGCTGTAGCAGGCCATTGCATTCTGGATGCTGATGCCTGTGAGACCCCCATGATATCCCCATTTGGCCTTTGGAAGGTATCTGGAGCTAGTATTCTTAGGCCTACATATTCCTTGGTATCCACAGGGATGGGTTCCCCTCTGTTACTTCTGTGTGTGAGGTGTGGCCGGCAGAGCTCAACAATTTTCTGTAGGAGGTCACTGCACCCTACAGTTCTCCACTATCTCCATCTCATGTAGCCCCTGGTAAGTTACCCTGGGCCTGTACACTCGTCTCCTTCTCCTCACTGTGGTTTGGTCAACAGCATTCTCATCCTCATCACCCTCAGTCTCTTCCACATGTTGATTTATGATAGCTGCTGCAGCCCATATCATTTTGTTGCTTTTGTTTGGTAAAATTTCCCTGCTTGTGTACACTGGTGGTGTAGAGTATGTGGGAAAAAACAGAGGGTAAGATGTTTGCATAGTTTATAGTAGTATGCTGAGCTGGGCTGGTCTGCTACCTGTGTAATTGGCTGATTCTGATACATTTCACCTGCCAGCTATGCTAGTTTTCCTTGATTAACTTTCTACTGCTGTTTTCCCTTCCCATTGCCTTCCTGTTTAAGGCCAAGGGCACGCCACGCAAACACAGTGCTCTCAGATGTGCACAGAGCTGCTATTTCCTGGTTTACTTTTTTTTCTTTAAAACCTGGTGCACAGTGCATACACCCACTTAGGCAATGTAAAGAGTGCTAGGCAGTCTCAGACACACTCCCTGCTTGGCTCTGCTAAGCTAAGGCCAAACTCGAGCCACAGGGTCTCCAGTAATCTTACAGTATGCCTGACACACCCCCTATGATGTCAGCTAACTCTTAGACTTGCACCTTGGTATTTCTGCACTTACACGGTTGGGTGCTGGCTAGCAATGAGGGGAAGTCTGGGAGCCATTATCATTACCCTCATTTGCATAGGATTGCCTGCTAATGCATAGTCAGAAGTCTCACACTGAGCCTTCCCCCTTAGCAACCACTATTCACTGGCCATGTTGTCTTCTGCCTGCCATTGAGTATAATGGTAAAATATTGATTTTGGATACAATGCTTATTTCAGGGTTTTTATTTTATTTTATTTTCAGCCCAATCCTGTTTGCGCACCGCTGCCCTATGCTTAAACAGCCGAAATCGGATAAAAACAAAAAAGTTTTTTTTTTTTATTTTGGCAACTGTTTTCCATGCCATTGGCCATATATCTGGCCATTGGCATGCTTTACACATAATATACACCCTTTATCCGGAGCTGTCATGGCTCCATTTTGTAGTTTGCAGAAATATACTCAAGTTACTAACTGAGTACATTTCTGCACACGACACTAGTCCTGCACAGCTGGCTGACAGCTTCCTGGATCACAAATTCACCTCCTTTGCATGGTTTACACCTGCAAATGGAGTAATTTACATACAGGAGCTGTGTTTGTGCAGGAATAGTGCAGAAGCACTTGTGTACATCCCTGGAGCTTATTCCTGGATCGCACTGTGGCCGTATTGCCTCCAGCAGCTTCTGCATTATTCCTGCACGCCATGCAGAGCTTGCTGAATCCAGGGGTTAATCTGTTAAGTGAACAGCTTAATGGGTTAAGGGCAAGGCAAAACAACAGCAGTGACAAAGAATCACTGTGGAATATCCCTGTTTGATTTTTTAGCCCTGAGATAATAATTTGCCCTTTGTTATTGCTTAACTGCATAGTGGTTTGCCACTATTTCATGGTCACTGTAATGTAATTGATCAATGTAGGATGCATAATTTACATCTGTAAGCATTCCTTTATCCTTGTATGTAGAATACTGTCAAATGTTTTATTGCAATCTGTAAATCAATATATGTGTATATACCTTTAAGAAGCTATCCAAGGCCTTGCACAAGTGTATAAATACTGAGCAAGTGAAAGCTAGACTGACATTTTGTAGTTAACTGTTGAGATGTAAGCAAGCACATGGCATGTAAGGTCTGTCTGTTAACTAATTTGTTTGTATTTTATGATGCTGCTATCCATCCTGATGTGTTTCTTTGTATTAAAGCATCTAAACAAAAACCCCAGCCTTCTTGTCATATATGTTAGAGACGAACAGGTGACATGGTGTCAGAAGTGGGATCCAGAAGCAAGACCAAGAAATGCGCAGCTAATATACATCAGTCAATCATCCCTAAAATGTGCATACTTCGTAAAACAGGTCAGAAACAAATTTTAGCTATCAAAACTTGCTCTGCACTATTTCTTATTCATAAAATATGAAACAAGGCATACAGAACATTTTAAATGATATTCGCATAAAATATATACTTCTTCTTTTGGCTTTTCCCGGTTAGGGGTCACCACAGTGGATCACCTGTCCGCTCATGATTGGCAATGGAGTTTTACGGTGTTGAGTTACCAGCCCGGCACCCAACTTTCCACAGAAGGCACACACTCACACCTAGGGCCGCCTTAGGGTGTCCATTCCACCTACAGCATGTCTTTGGGATGTGGGAGGAAACTGTAGCACCCAGACTAAACCCACATGACCACAGGGAGGACATGCAGACTCCACACAGAAGGCACCCCAGCAAAGGATCAAACCGGAGAACCTCTTGCTGTGAGGTGGCAACGCTAACTGCTGCACCACCGCAGCCACCCTTCACATAAAATATGTACAATATTGATAAATATATTTGAATTACTATAGAAAATGTTTAAAATGAAGTCCAAATTGCATAAAGCAAATAAAATAAGGAGAAACAATCATATTTTTGCAAAGCATGTATTTTTGGTATTAAACAAAGATATTAGAGTTATCAGAAGTGTATAAAGTGTTTGCATGTTTGTGCAGTATTACAGTAAAGCTGTTTTGCATTAGTAGAGCTATTACAAGGCATATTTCACAAAATACAGCCATTACAGGGCATATTTCACAAAGTACAGTATTTTGAAGAGTTTATTGTGCATTTGAATGTTGTTACAAGCTCACAGAACACTTTGTTCATATATTATTACAAGGCCCATGTTTTCAGTGTGTTTGTGGGCATGGCAGATGGATTTCAAAAACACAGTGCACTTGCGTTTGACAGTAATATTGCTGAGAACTATAAAGTGTTTTAGCAAGAGTACATTTTCATACAAGCTGCATTTTATGATAAAGATGACCATACAAAGGCATTTATTCTGCTTAATTTAGCTGGGTCAGAAGCCATAGAAAGGAAATGTTCATCTGTGTATGCACCTGCTGCCTATACAGGAGGGGGGGAAAACTGTCATATTGTTGTACCAGCTGAGTCAAGGGAGGACCCAGAGTACTTAAAATGTAAATTTAGAGAAAGGTGTAACCCCCAGATAAATGTTACAATGGAAAGGCACTTATTTTACAAAAGGGAGCAAAAGCCTGGTGAAACTTTTGCAGCATATATAACTGACCTGAGAAATAAGGCTAAAATGTGCAGATCTGGTGATTTAAGGGATGAGCTGATAAAGGACAGATGTGTGTAGTATAAAAGATAATGCTGTAAGAAAGATTTTGCTTTCTGCCAGTGATTTAACGTTGAATAAGGCCATTGAGATTTGTCAGATATACAAGCTCGCAAAAAAGCACACAAGTATGCTTACAAATGAGAACAGCTCTAGAAGGAACAAAAAAAAAAACTCATGTTGATAGTATGCAGCACGTGGTTAAAGGAAACATGCTCAAGCAGATGGCAGCAACTGTAGTCCCTGTAACACTTACTGGTAAACCCCAGAATTTGCAAGCAAATTCAGAGTTCACAAAGTCTCAGTGAAGCATGAGTGTGCCAGCAAATTCATACCATGGGCCCCAACCTAGTTTCATTGCCAACTGTCATAACTGTGGTAGAAATCATGAAACTAAAAGGGAAAATGTTTGGCGTTTAGTCAGCAAAGCCACAAATGCAATAAATGGAATCATTTCAAAAGATTTTGTAAATCAAAAGACCCAGATTCTTTTATTAAAAGAGAACATTTTAAGAAATGAGTTGATCAGTTAGAAAGCTGTAACCCAACTCTTTATGTTGATGGTGTGTCAGTGCTGCATGAAACAGTCAATGCAGTAGATTTAAGGGCAAAGAATGAAGGATTTTGTAGTATTTGGATAAATGGCAAATGCATTGAGCTCAAAGTTGATACAGGTTCCAAGTGCAATGTTATGTCAGCAGAAACATTTGCTAGAGTGTGTAAAAGTGAAAGGCTTGATTTAGCAAGGTGTGCAAAGCTTGCTGCTTATGGAGGTGAAGAAATTCAAACCAAAGGCTCATTAGTGCTTTCATGTTACTCTACTGGAAGACTTGCTATTTTATGTGGTCAAAAGGCATGTACAGTCATTATTAGGGCTCAGACAAAGTTTGAAAATGGGACTGCAACCATGTTAGCTTAAAAGACCACTACTCTAATTTTGCCCAGCACATTTTTTTCTACTTATGCTGATCTTTACAAAGACAAGCTAGGCAAGCTTCCAGCTGTATACTCTATGAAGTTAGACCCAGAGGTCAGTCCAGTTATTAGGCCTGCATGTAAAGTTCCACTAGGCATGCAGGACAGAGTCAAAGCTGAGTTAGATAAAATGGTGTGACACGGTGTGATTTGTCCAGATGAAATTCCAACTGAGTGGGTATCTTCCATGGTAGTAGCTCATAAGAAAAGCTTGGATGACATTAGAATATGTATTGAGCCAAGAGATTTGAACAAAGTGCTAAAAAGACCTCATCATCCTATGTGCACAATCGAAGATGTCACAGCCTTGATGCCAAATGCCACTGTTTTTTCTGTCTTAGATGCAAAGAGTTCATTTTGTCAAATTCAGCTTGACAAAAAATCTTCATTGCTCACTAATTTCAGTACTCCATTTGGCAGGTACAGATTTTTGAGAATGTAATTTGGGATAAATTCTGCAAGCGAAGTCTTTCAACAAGCAATGGAGCAAATTTATTCTGGGTATCCTTGTGCTATTATAATAGACAACATACTAGTAGGAGGTCACGATGAAGCAGAACATAACAGAAACCTCAGAAAAGTTCTGGAAATGGCACGTCAAGTGAATCTTAAGCTCAATCCACAGAAATGCAAATTCAGGCTACAGGAAATTATTGGTCATTTATTTATGAGTACAAGCTTACAACCAGACCCTTCAAAACAAACAGCCATTCTCGAGTTGCCAGCTCCAGACAATGTTCAAGCCCTGCAACGTTTTCTTGGCATGGGCAACTACCTAGGCAAGTTCATTCCAGACTTGAGCCAACTTTCAGCACCACTCAGAGAGCTGACACGTAAAGATGTAGCTTGGTCTTGGTTAGAGTAACACCAAAGACCATTTGATGTCCTGAAACAGAGAATTGCTAGTCCACCAACTCTCAGATACTATGATGTTCACAAACCAGTTATACTTTCCTGTGATGCTTTGAAATGTGGACTTGGTGCAGTTATTCTACAAGAGGATCAACCTGTTGCCTATGCATCGAGAACTCTTATCCAAACTGAAATGCATTATGCACAGATTGAGAAAGAGCTTTTGGCAATTGTATTTGCATATTCAAAGTTCCACGATTATGTTTATGGTAGACCTATCCAGATTGAAACATACCACCATTGTCTAGTCCCTATCTTGAGAAAACCAATGCATTCATCTCCAGCCCTACTGCAAAGTATGATGCTGAGATTGCAAAAGAATAATTTCAATCTTGTCTACACTAACCCAAGATGCTTTTTCTACCACTGAACAGTGGATGAGAGACAATCACCTAGCACTCAATGCCTCAAAAACCAGACTTATGTTATTTACCCCTTCTAAAACAATCACTATAAATAAAAATACATTCTGCATCACCAACCAACAATACAGCTCTCAAAGTCATACCTGAGGCCAAACTATTAGGTGTCCTCATTGATAATCAGCTTAAATTCACCTCCCACATATAAATAAACATAAAAAAAAGAACAGCAGAAACTTGATATGCTCTACTGCCATTGTCGCTACCTCACTCCCTCTACTAAGTTCACTCTCTCTACCACATTCCTCTTCCCTTCTCTCCTATATGGTGCCCCACTCCTAACTAACCTACAATCCACACTTAAGTCAAAACTCTCCTCCTGCTTTAATAGATTGCCAAGTTTGCTACTAGCCACAGTTCTTCTATCCATCACTGTGTCACCCTTCACAAATTAAATTGGTTAGAGCTACCCAAGTATCTTACCTACATTCAACTCCCTCATGTTCACAAACTCATTTTTAGTCCCTCCCTCTGTCCCTCCCTATCCTCATCCCTTAAAAGGCACCTTCCAGAAAGATCCTTCAGATCCAGCAATCAAAACTTGATAGAATTGCATAAACCCACCTGCCCCCTGGCAAAAATCTCCTATGCTTTGCCCTTGCCCATCAGTGGAACTCCCTACCACCACCCATCCGTACCATCTCTAGTCACTCTTCCTTCAAAACCTCACTTCACTCACACCTAACATCTCTCTGGGAATGGTCCTGCACCCATCCCACATAACCTCTTCTCCTCTCTATACCTCAGACATCTCAGGCACTCCAGAGTCCTATACTTTTCCTCATAAAGTACTAGCAAGAATTTACAACAATTCTTATTTTTCTTAACATTGATTGTTTGCTTCATATTGTATCTGTAAATACTATGATTTTAGTTGTACTTCTGTATTTACTGCTATATAATTACTTGTTTATAACTTTTGTTATTGTGGAGCTTTTCTCCCCAGGACTCCATTGAAAACAGGTTCTTCTTGGCCCAATGGACCATTCTGGCAAACAAACTGCAAATAAATGAATAAAATAAATAAGAAAGGCAAACGTCTTTATGTTGCCTATACCTTATCCAGATGGCCCAGAAACACCACAAAACAGCATGAAAATGAGAACCTTGATTTCAAAGTCATGGAAGTGAGAACATTTTCTTCTACATGTCTTAATGAGCTGATAGACCACACAGCCACAGATCCAGTTTTACAAAGGCTCAACTACTTTATCAATCAAGTAATCAAAGATGGCCATCAAAGCAATCTAGTTTACCTCAAGAAGTGCAACCTTATTTTCCATACAGAGATGAGATTTTGTCTGATAAAGGTATCATTATGAAAGGTCTGAAAGTAATTGTTCCAAAGTCCTTGCAACAAGAGTACATTACTATCTTACATCGTGGTCACCTAGAAACTGAATCTACCAAAAGAAGGGCAAGAGGATAAGTATTTTGGCCTTCTATGTCACAAGACATCGAGCAAGCACTTTTGTCTTGTTTAGTGTGTAATACTACAAAGCCACATCAACAGAAGGAACCACTTCAGCTAAACCAGATTCCAGAACTACCTTGGTCAACAGTAGCTACTGATATCTTCAAGTGGAATGGTCAGTGTTATTTGGTGTTAGTAGACTCTTGCTCTAATTGGTTCAAGATTGACCTATTTCTAACCTAGCACCCAGTACTGTCATTACTAAGATGAAGCATAATTCTGCTATTCATGGTAGTCCAAACAAAGTTATTTCTGATAATGGCATGCAGTTTACAAGCCAACAGCTCAAAAGATTTGCTGAAGAATGGGACTTTACTCATGTCACAAGTAGTGCAGAGTACCTGCAGTCAAATGGTTTGGCAAAACATGCAGTTCAAAGTGCAAAACAGTTACTAGAGAATTCAAAATGAGACAACAGTGACATTTTCTTGAATCTCTTGAATCTCAGAAATGTTCCTCTTGACAAACATCTTGGTTCACCTGCTCAGAGACTTCTGTCGAGACAAACCAGAACCATATTACCAATCAGTAGTCAGTTGTTGCTTCCATGTGTCAAGAACAACAGGTAAGTGAAAGCCAATATGTTGAAGAAGTGCCAAACCCAAACGTCCTACTATGATAAGACCAGTAAACTGCTCAATCTATTATGAGAGGGAGAAGTGGTAAGGATGCAGGCATCCAAAGGTTATGATCAGACTGGTGTCATGAAGAATATTGGTCCAGAGCCAAGATCGTACATTGTGGAATCAGAAGGAGCATTCTTTAGGTGGAATTGGAAACATCTGAGACCAGTGCCCAAGGCTATACCACAGCACATAGCCTGTAAGAAAGACTCTATCTCAGAATGAGTTGTCCTGTGTTCCTATTCCGGAGGAAATTCCAGAGGAGATTCCCATTCCTGTGATGAATCCAGAAGTTCCTGATATGAGTTGTGCACAGCGGACTGTCCTTGTTGCTAAATTTGGTCCCAACTGTTATGTTACGAGATATGGTCGCATCTCTAAACCCTGTAACAAATATGAAGCAACTTGGATATGAACATTGTGTTTTATTTCTAATGTATATAGTAATGCATGCCTAGCTCTGATATTGTTTTGTAAAAAGAGGAAGCTTTTTAAGAGGGAGGATGTAGATCAATATATGTGTATATACCTTTAAGAATCTTTCCAAAGGCTTGCACAAATGTATAAATACTGAGCACGTGCAAGCTAGACTGACATTTTGTATTAACTGTTGAGATGTAAGCATGTATGTATGTATGTATGTAAGGTCTGTCTGTTACCAGTTTGTTCATATTTTATGATGCTGCTATCCATCCTGATGTTTCTATGTATTAAAGCTTCTAAACAAAAACCCCAGCCTTCTTGTTATATGTGTTAGAGACGAACGAGTGATGCAGTCTATCTATGCCATCATACTTCTCAACCTCTTACAGCAAGAAATCTTGACAATGCCACAAATAATGGAGGGGGTGGGGTGCAAAGGCCCAAAATAGGGACACATTTTAAATATTACTCTTACAAACTTAGAAAGTTGATAGAATAACAAGGTTTACATTGGCACGAATTTTCTGAAAGATAGGAGGTCTGAAGTTTAAATGTCTACCATTATTTTCTGACTTCAGCCCTCAATGACTTGCCAGTGATTTGCCAGAAAAGCACATTTTTATGAGGAAACAGACAAAAAAATATGAAACAAAAATCTGGGCATTCTGTGAAAATGTGGACAGTTAACAGGTGTGCATGCCATACTTAGACTCTCCCTTTTTATACAATTCTCTAGTATGACTTTATTTACCAACAAATGATCCTTTGTTCCATATGACTTTCTTTTGTTACTTATTTGTTCCATTGCCATGATTGACTTTTCTTCTAAATGACTATAAACTCTATATATAGGTTTACATCATCGGAAGGCAAGTTATTGGTTTATAGCTTTTAGGATGGCTTATAGGTTCACTCTTAGGGAAGAGTATACATTTTCCTTTTGTTAACCAGGTTAGTGTCTGTTCAGGATGCATGTATAAGTAATTCTTATTCAGAGCTAAATCATTGTGCAAAGATATTAATACTTTTAGCCAGAAGTTAGGTACTCCATCTGGGCCTGAGGTTTTCCAGTTAGGAGTTTGTTTTCATCTTATTTCAGTTTCTCTGTATGTTATTTAATCCCATTTTATATTCTGTACATTTCAATTCCTTACAGTTTCTTTGAATGTTTCTATTTATTCAGCATCTTTATGGTCCACAGGGTCTTCACAAATATTTCTCCAAAGTGTGCCTGTTTCTTTCTTGTTTGATATTGTATCTACTCCTTGTGCTTTTTTCCCCAGTTCTCTATAAAACTGTTTAGGTCATCAGTTAATTGCTTATTCTGTACTTTTCCTTTATATCTATCGGCATATCTTCTGTGCTGATGTCTTTAGTTTATTATTTACACTAGTGCAAGATAGATTGTTGTCTGTTCTGATACTGTGCTTTGCTTTTGCCACATCTATCTTTCTATTTTTCTTGATCTGTTCCTTTTTCTGTATTCTTCTAATGGTGACAGTTCTTGTCTTAGTTGCATTATAGTTTTCTCTCTTCAATGCATCATGATGGCCTTTTGTTGTTTCCCTTGCTTTCCTGTATTGCCATATGTTTTTATGGTAAGACTTTATCTGTTATTAATTTAGCTGCACAGTAATATATCCTGTATACTTCTGCTATAATCATACATTTCTGTCACTAGTCTTGAGTACTGTGTTTATCTGTTTTATCAGACCTCTAACATATTTGGTCTTATTTATTTCTGTAAACTATTATTTCATCAATCTTAATCTGTCTGTGCATTTCCATTAAATCAAGCAACTTTTCTGCTAAATCATCTACTTCTAAACTGAGAGCACATTCTTTACTCTGTTTTCTATAGGCATTCTACAGAAAGTTCCTGAACATCTTTCTGTGACATGTCCTCCTCATCTGCATCCCACGTCATCTACTGCTCCTTCATATGGGAATTCATTAACTCATCACTACACAACATTGCCTGGGTCAGAGTTACCACTATATGCAGTCTCCCATAATATGGTGATGCCTCTTCTTTCATGTTAAATGGACATTATAGCACAATATTTATGTTAGTGAGGTGCTTTAGTTTGATCAGTCCTGAATCACTGCTGTACTAAGATTAATTCTCAGCCACAGACAGTACTACCTTGCTTGTGTCTGCCCATGTCTGGTCTGTGAGATCATGTGCACAGTATTTTCATTTGCTGTTTCTAATAAACCTAAATCCATTTCCAGCAGAATTTTAGTAAATGGTCATCTTTTTATGTTGATCTGTTTGCATATGTAGTTTTTAGTTTCCTTTAGTGTATTTGGAGTAAAATAGATTGGTTAATTTATAATAATTTGATATTAATAACCAAAACATGCTGAATATCATTTTTCTTATTTAACTTGGTTATTTTGGATTTATTAACATTACACAGCTGCAAATGTATTTTTTCTAATTATCCTCATGTTCGCTGTTCAGCCAATATATAATAGTTTCAAAACTAGAAGCAATAGCATAGCTTACTATATCTAGAAACACTAGCCATCCATTATTCCATGTTTTAATGTGTTTTTGTAATATGCTCTTGGCTATTAGGATGCCATTAGCTAACCAGTCTGTTTTCCATAGGAAACCCCTGCCAGTGTGGTATTTGTGTTTACTGTCAGTGATTGTTTTATTTTGGGAGATTTTTCACTTCTTTCAATTTATATGACTATACTGTTGACATTTATACGTTCAGGGGCATGGGGGCTTGCCACCCAATATGAGGATACAGGAGTTTTGACCACCTGTAAAAATGCGTATATTTAGTTTTTCTTTGTGTTCATTTTTGAAGTAGTTGTGTTCTGTGAGCCGGTTCCCCAATGACTTGCAACTTTTAGAGAAAAAAAAAGTGGAAGTGCCTTGTTTCTGTGTGACATGAGCAACTGCTACAGAGGCCTACTACATTCAAACAATTGTGAAATGATGTCCAATAATATGACCAAGAGACTGTTGGTCTGTAAGCAGCACTAAGCACATATACCCACAAACAAATACGCAGCTTTAGTTTGTGTCTGTGTGGGAGCTAACTTTACTGGACTAATTAGGGAGGTCAAGGATAGGTTTTGGGACAGCATTACAACAATGTATTACTTGTGGGATAAATCAAGAAAAGCTAGTGGAACTAATGATCGTAACAGAGGGAACAAAATACAGTGTGGCTTAGAAGAAGGAATAACTTCAATTATTAGAAGCAATAGGAAAAGAGACGTAAAGCAACCAATACTAATGTGGGATGAACAGACTAGGAGAAAGAAAGAAGTGCAAAAATGCTACATGTAAACTAATTTAGTAATGCGGAATGGCTTGCTGATGGGCATGAAAAATGAGGAAAAGATATCCAATGGTTTTGGGGGGAAAAAGTTTTTCCATGGATAAGTCATCACGATGGAGAAGAACAAGTCAAATGTAACACTACGGAAAAAAAATTGATTTAGTTTTGCAAATAAATAAGAAGCAGACTTAATGCATTGTACATATCTTTCCTACTACACTAGATACGCTAATGCACATAATAGTGAGTTTTAAGGTTCTTCATATATTTTACATATTATAATTGCTTTTTACCGATATTGTTAAATTCTTTTTATTAATTTCTTAAATTTAATATACAGGTAAGTGTTTTTTTTTCTTGTTTATGTTTTGGTTAATCCTGCTCAGCACAAGGCCAGTTATAGGAAAGTTTGGGATAATAAAGCTCCAGATTATAAATAAAAGTGCATATACAATCACAACAAATTATTGCATGACTGCTCACACTTTGCTCAATGCAGTGACACTTATAATTAGGAAATACAGTCATAGAGGCACTACTAATCATGAGCAAGCATAATGTAACATGTGTACTGAGGTTATACAGTTAATTGACTTAAATGCAAATTAAGCCATATGTACTCGTTAGCACTAATACAAAATGTGTATATACAATGAGGTCATAATAAAGACAAGTAATTAAATTAACATAATAACACATATTATATACTTAGCCTATGATTCCATTAGATATAATTATGGAACAGTAAGGGTGGATTAGTCCTCTTTGTGCTGTGCAACAAATATTCTACTAAAAATGATACTCAGAATGCAATGATTTCACCATACTGACTTGTACATACTTCATTTTTCCTACGACCTACAGAGTTTTATCTCTAGTATAATGACTGGAGATGGTAGACCAGTCCACTTACCTGTTTAGTCAAGCAGAAATTGAAACAGATATAGATTATAAGAGGCTGCACCCTCTACATCCAATGGTATATTATTTTACAACTCTGCTAAGAGTGAGTTGGAAAAAGAACTCCCCAACTCACACTTATTATTAAAACACTCTAGATATAGGAATGCTGGGGAATATCAGTTCAACAGAAACCAGTCAAAATGCATTATAACTTGCATGTGTGTTTAAGCTTATCTAGGGACAGAGAGGGTAAATCCAATTATTAACATAAATGCTCATGCAGGTAATAAAATAAATGCTGAGAAAATCACAATCCAGCTGAAATAACGTATTAATTATTCAGCTATATTTTTAGGGTTTATAAAGTCTCATATGTTCCACATAGGGCTGTATCTGGCAAGAGATCACGGGAACCATAAGATGCCTAGCCATATACAACTTTAAGCAGACCCTTTCCAAGCATTTAATATTGTTCACCTTCCAAAGTGATAAATTTTATACAGATTTGGGTCTACCCATCCAAACAAGTGCAACCTTAATGAAATTTGAAACTAAATGTATTTTTTTCATTCATTTATTCATTCATTCATTCATTCATTCATTCATTCATTCATTTATTGCATTTGTTTACTGGAATCGTCTGACTGGGTCATTAAAGACTCATTTTCTTTTTAACTGTTGTAGACTACTAATCATAAATCAAGTGTTTTTGGTGATCCAGAGGCAACAGGTTTTAAGGAAATGTCACACACTTAAATACAATTAGTCATATACTCACATGTCATTGACTGACTGACTTCAGTTATTGTATATAATATTCTTTTTTTTCAATTTTTTAATAAAATGTCTCATTTAGGTGATGATCCCTTAAGTTCTAAATATCTCACTTGACATTTTCTTCTGTGGGGAGGCTATAACATGTTAATATAAATGAAATTAATTTACAAGATGTGTCTAATATATCCCAGAAAACTAAGATAATAAGCTTTTGTACTCACTAATCGGGTCATTAATTTTCTTCAAATAAATTAGCCAGATGAATGGAACAGAGTTATGAAGTTCAGACTATGATCCAGATGAGACAACTTCAAATAGTGGCTTGGATGTGTTCATAAAATTAAATCTGTCTGTGCAAGTTTGGCAATTGTAAATATTTAGATGATCAACAAGCTCACATACTCATTTTAAGGTACTACCTGGTATCACTCTATTCCATTAAAGGTGTCATGTTGTAGTTGCTTTATAGAGATTTTGCTCCTGGAATGTGAAATTGCCATTCATGTTTGAATAAAGCACTGGCAGTTTCTAAGGTGAAGTCACCGATATGGCATATGGAATATGCATTCCCCAAATATGTATGATGAGGAACATTGTGAGGAAATGTTTGCAGATTCCTGTTAAAGATAGAAATATAGCACACAGTCATGGTCATGAGTTTATTTATTTATTTATTTATTTATTTTGCATTTGTTGACCGGGAGTGTCCAGCTGAGCAATTGCCATTTTTCAGCAGAGGCCCGAGGAGAAAAGCTCCAAAGATATACAATGTAATAAAAATAGCAATACGGATACATTTCAATAAAAATAGCAACAGAGAATTTTGTTAGTGAAAATATGTAGGCTACATGCATGTATATTGTTGACAGATAAAACAGTACTATAAACAAAAAGGAGGATGTTAAAAAAAGTAGAATAAGTTTTATGTTTTGGTTTAAAAAGAGAGTTGAGTAAATATAAGGTTTTGTATGTAGAGTAGCAGAAACTTAAAAGATCCCATAAGAATTTCAGGGAGCAGAGTACAGAAGAAGCTTTGGAGGTTGCATAGGAAGCATAGGATGAAGTAGTTAATGGTAGGTTTTAGTAAGTTAGTTTGACTGTACAATAAAAGGTAGGTAATAATCAGGGAGGGTGAGTACAATGGCAGGACCAGTGTTTTTTAAAGTGGTCTTTGGATGCTAGCTTAAATTGTTTGAGGTGAGTCATTGACCTTATTTCTAGTGGTAGTTTGTTCCATGCAATAGAGGGATGGTACTTATATAAGTTGCACCCTGTGTTGGATTTGGGTTTATGGATTTTTAGTAGGTCTTGTATTGAGCTTTGGAGAAGTCTGGTAGGGGAGTAGTGAGAGATGAGAGAAGATAGACTTGGGCAGAAATCAGGCTGATATAGGATGGAGTGTATGATTTGGAGTTGAGATTGTAGGAACAGATGAGGTAGTTCGGGCCAGTTCAGGTATTTTAGGGAGAGACAGTGGTGAGATTTATATATTTGTTGAACTGCAAATCTAGCTATTTTGTGGTAGGTTGATTCTAATTTGGTAAGTAGGGAGGAGTTCAGATTTGTGAGTATTTGGGAACAATAGATTAAGCATGGTAGAAGGTAGGCATGGGTAAGAGAAATCCTGGCTTAAGTAGTTAGGGACTTGTTGTTGTACAGTAGTCCTAGCTTTTGGTGGGGTTTTTTTTGATACAATTGTTAATGTGAAGCTTGAATTTTAGTTGGTAGTCAATGGTAATGCCAAGGAGTTTTGTGCTAGTTTCAACTTCTATAGGAGTATTGTTTAGGGACCTTATGGAGAAGGAAAGTTTAATGTGGTTTGCAGATTTAGGTAGAAAGAGTAGTACTTTTGTTTTCTTAGGGTTGAGGATGAGATGATTATTAGTGAGCCATGTCTCTGAGTTGAAAGATTTCTGGGTATTTGTTAGGAGTTATAAGGGGGAATAAACAATAGTTATGACTGTAGAGTCATCTGTGTATTGGACAATGTTAGACTGAGAACAGGAGGAGTGGAGTGAGTTGGTGAAGATATTAAAGAGTAGAGGTCCAAGAATGGAATCTTGGGGAACAGCAGTTTTTACTGAGAGAGGGGTAGATAGTGCTTAGTCCCATCATACTGACTGCAGCCTATCAGAGAGATAGCTAGAGAACCATGCAACTGTATCGGGGAGAAGTTTAGGTATACATGTTTACTAAGTAGCAGAGTGTGTGACACAGTGTCAAAAGCCTTAGAATGGTCAAGCAATAGACAGGATATGAGTTTTTGATCATCTTTAGCCAGGGCTAAGGTGTTGAGAAATGATAGTAGAGCTGTGGTTGTACTATGCTTGGGACAGAAGCCATGCTGTGTTGGAGTGAGACATTTTTCTGTAAGAGATAATGCATAACGTGTTTGTGTATACATTTCTCAAGGCTTCTGGAGAGGGGGAGAGGATAGCAATAGGTCTAAAATTAGATATTTCTGTGGAGTTACCTCCTTTATGAATAGGAAGAATGTAAAACTGTTTCCAGATAGAAGAAACTTTAGACTCAGATGGAGGGATTGATTAGTATAGATACAGGCTTAGCAAGGGAGTGTGCAGCAATCTGGAGAAAGTAAGAAGGAATATTGTCTGCTGATACAGAGCATGGTTAAAGTTTTGAGAGTAGAGTTTTGAGATAGTTAGTGGAGTCAGGTTTGAGAGAGAAGGAATTTACTGAGATAGTGGTTGAGGGGTGTATAGGGAGGCTTGAAGTGTTGTTGTATGAGTGTTTGGGGTTAAATAGTTTAGAAATGTATTCAATAAAGTAGGTGTTGAAGGCATTGGGAGTTTCTTCAGGTGATTTGTCAGGACATGGGTTTGGTGAAGTTTGGTTACCTGGATATGTTATTTAGTTTATAGTATTCCAGAATTTTTTGGATCAGATTTTAATGTTTTGGGGGGATTATAATAAAAGTCTTTTTTGTCTTTGTTGATTAGTTTTTTTGTCTGATTTATATGTTCTTTATACTTTAGGAGGTCAGCTGGAAGTTTGTACCCATGTTTTTCATGCCCTATCTCTGGATTTCATAAGGGTACTGGTAGTTTTAGTTAGCCAGGGTGAAATGTTTGCCTTTAATAGAACTTTTCTCGGTGGGGCTAGAAAATTTAAAATATTTAGGAAAGTTGAATTGAAGGCATTTACTGATTCGTTGTGGAAGCTGAGTAAGGAAATTCCAGTTAATTCTAGAGAGGAGGGTTTTAAAAGTGTCTGGGTTAAAGGCTGAAAGTTTGTGGCAGGTGATAAGCCAGTGTGGTTTGGGAAGGTGGGTGATCTTAGCACTTTTAAAGGTGAGTGGTCGCTCAAGCCATCAGGTAGAGTTTCAGGGTTATGGTATTTGCTGTGGTTAGAAACAAGTATCCAATCTATTAAAGAGCTTGAAGAACGAGAGTTATTAGTATGGGTAGGTTTGGAGATTAGTTGTGTAAATCAATGGAGGTTTATGGGTTGTGGAGGGTTTGAATTATTAATGTTATGCCAATTAATGTTTACGCCCCTGAGAAGGATAGTTTCATTAGGGAAATTTAGGGAGAGATATGACAGTATATTTTCCATTAAGGGGATGTTGTCCCCTGGTGGAATGTATATGGCTACTACTGTGATGGTAGTAAAGTCATTAGGTTTGAGGTTTGCTATTAGTATTTCAGCAGGTGTAAAGGAGGGAACTGGTTCTTTAGGAAGGGAGAGAGTGAGGTAGTTAGAGTAAACTAAAGGAACACTTCTACCTTGTTTCTTTAAGTGATCTTGGCAAAGTATATTATAACCTGGAGGAAGAATGTCTTTATCTTGGTTTTGAGGTTTAAGCCAAGTTTCTGTGACAGAGATAATGCCTAGGGTACGAAGAGATACCCAAGCATGAAACTGGCTTAGTTTGTTGAACATACTTTGAGTATTGATAGAATAGAAGGAGATTTTCTTTTTTGGTATGGATGGATGATTAGAATTGGGGGTGATATTTTGTGGAGTGTTAGGAATAGTGGTAGGACCAAGGTTTGAGTGTATATCACCTGATAAGAGCAGAGTCCTTGGGAAGTCATAAGCTTTAATTTTTTTCTGGGTAGTTGTGAAAGTATTTTGTTTTATGTACTATGGTTGAAAGGAGGAGTTTTTATTTTAGGGAGTAGTATATTCATTGGAAGGATAGATGCAGAGATGAGTATGGGTTGCTGAGGGTAAGAAAAGCAGTTTTGGTGAAGGGAGGTGGGGCTTTATGTGTAGAGGTTAACAGTGTGTGAGGTGATGTAAGGTTGTGTAGGAGGAGCAGTGCAGGTAGAAGTATGACAGGAATGATTAAGTCTGTCATGTTTGAAGTGGAGGAGAGGGCTTTAATAGGGTGAGTTGGTTGAGAGTTTGGGGAGGAGTTGAAAGGTAGGGAGAGAGTTTGTAGTGGGCGTTAACTTGTGCAACAGGAAGGGAAGGAATTTGAATGTTGGAAGGGACCTGTGGTTAGGTATAAAGAAAATTATATGGGAGGTGGGAGGGGAGCAAAGTGAGCCCGAGTGCAGTGAGGGTGGATGGAACGGGGTTACACCTGGGACAGAGGAAAGTACAAAAAAAAGTCAGCCAGTACAATCCAGTGTCTGGGGAAGATAAACAGCCAGATTTAAGGGCAATTAGACAAGCTAGATTCTAAAAGAAAAAAGTCTTTTCTTTTCTGTTTTTATTTTTCTTTAAAAACGGGGAGCTGCAGTTAACTGAGAAGTAGGAAAATAAAGTAGTTGCTAATATGCTTTATTTTATAGTCCTGTTGTTGATCCTCTTAGTTTCTACTTGTATATTGTCTCATGGTGATGAAGCCACTGTCCAAGTTGTACTCCCAATCTGTTCCTGAAATGAGATACTCATACCTTGTGAATCTGAAAATTAAAACATAATCATATTTTAGAAATTCCAAAAACAACAGACAAATCCCAATAAGTTGAACAGAGTAAAAAGTCCCAAGCATAAGAACCAACAAGGAAGGTCACTGGAATAACATGCAGAACTGCAGCAAAAATGAAGTAAAATCTCTTATTTATTGTTATAAAATGGTGAGCGCTTTCACAATGATAACCATTGTTTCATCAGACAACCTCTTCTACAACTAACATCATATAAATACTTTAATTCATTTCAAATGAACCAATCACAGCTCTCACAAATCACTCACTAATAAATTACCATAGTTACATATAATTAATTAAAACTTCAAATTAAAAGAAAAATAAAAGATACAGAGCTATTCTAAATGAATATTTATACATATAGTTAGTTGTAGAAGAGGTTGTCTAATGAAGCAATGGTTATCATTGCAAAAGCGCTCATCATTTTATAACAATATATAAGATATTTTACTTCATTTTTGCTGCAGTTTTGCATATTATTCCAGTGACCTTCCTTGTTGGTTCTTATGCTTGGAATTTTTTACAATATTTTAGAAATTACCAATAATTTTGAATTAAACCTTCTCAGTTTAGAAATGCAAAGTCCAATTCTTGCCAAAGGTGAAAATGCCTTTAAGTTAATAGAAAAACATTAAAAACAATTGCATCTTTATAGGTTTATAGGTGTATATACTAGGCTAACAACCACAGGGGGGTCTTTATTAGTCAAGCTATGTATCCCAAATATATGCAATATGTTTTGGTGCTCTGTAGGCTATTTATAATTTGTATATAAACTAGGGCATGGATGGTCAAGCATTTACAGGTTTCATTTTCCTATTACAGACATAGGTGCCAGACAATGGATGAATTTCTGATTTATCATCCACTGGTACAGGTTATACCTGAATAGTTTTAGGGAAGAATTCTGCTTCACATGGATGGCAAGCTGTTCCAGGGAAGGGGTATTCTCTGAGACATACCTGTCCCTTCAACAATTTTATGTTGCAAGCCAATTTATGTCCATAGATCAGTTAGATCTGATGATATTTGTTTGCAGATATACAAAAGAGCCATCAGAGAGGGTTTCAAGGATGTCTTGCATGCCAGGCATAGATCACCCCTCAACTGTTTGTAGGAGACAGAATATTGAGATAGGGCTTTGAGGCAAACCCCATAGGACATGTTGTTAGCTCCATGTGTTCAAATTTGTGAGGACCCTCTTTGGACATTCCAGCTGTTGCATGCTCCTGGTCCGGTACATACTGAAGGGGGTTCTGCACTCAATGATGGGACTGATGAGGGCTACATATAGTGAAACAGTGACTCTTTGGACCTAGATACCATGGCATTACTTATAATTTGAGCAGCATATAATGATCTCCTTACTACCTTAGACACATGTTGGTCGAATGGCAGGTTAATGTCTCCATACGTCCACAAATACCTGACTATTGGGTTTATTCCTAGGAGTGTGTTATCAATGAGGTAGTTTCCTGGGGTAGTTGACTTCCTGAGGGACTGTGTTGTGATCTGCCGCTTTGTGGAGGTGGATTCCCCCTTCCTAACTTCCTGGGTCTGATCTGAAGGATACTTTGCAAGTGAGATCATAAAAGGAACTGATTTTGAAGAGAGGCATTTTCAAACCTTTGAACTTTTTAAGTTGCCTTTTATAATGGTAGGAAATTCAGGTGAAACATTAATGCAGTTTTACAATATTCATTCTTTCATAAACAACTGAAATGTATCAAAAGAGTTCTCACTCTGTTTCCTCCTGTATAACCAGGTTGCCCCTTCTTTGTTCCAGTTTTATTATACAAAGAATTACAATTAGGTTGTCAATCATAAGCAGTTTGTTGTTTATTTCAGAAATTAAATCTATAAAATTCAGATCATAAGTGAAAGTAAATCTTCATGACCAGGATGAGAGTGAGCAAATAAAGGAGGTGTCAGAGCACTTTACTTATTGTGTCAACCAGAGGTTGAATAGGTCTAATTCAGTTATATGAAAAGACTTGAGTAACATAACACAAAGCCTGTTTACTTTTCTGCGGAATTTCACTTAAACAATGTACCAATGTCTGTAGTTTCACTTTAACAATCCAGTACTTCCCAAGATAAATAAATGATTATGACAACTGTTACATTAAGGCCAGAATGGAGTAGGTAGTCTTTATCCTAAATCCATATAAATATATGGCACATTTATTGTGCTATCACCATATAAATCTGTCATTTTTACAGAAACCCTTCTAGACTTGTGGAAAGTAGCCTTCTTCATACTTGCACATATGAAGGAGTTGGATATTTTGGGCCATAATCTCTCCTCTGCATATTACCAAGAGTTAGAAACAGTTTTGTCAACCCAGTTTGTCTTAACTCATCCAGCCTGATAAGTAACTACAGTGGTATTAACTAGGACTACATCACATGCACTGAATTCTTCCTTATGAATGATTCTGTGATAAGGCCAATGGAGTTATCCTTCTTCAGCCTAACTAAAGACTTGTTTTTTGTGAATCATAACTCACTTGCTGCAGAATTAAACATATATGAGCTGGGAAGAACTGAAGTAGGATAGTTCCAAAGTAATTTAAAACTAGCTATCTCATGAAGGTCAGAACCTGTCACCACTCATCCTTGCAGTCTGTAGCACAGAGTGTGCCACAAAGCTCTGTGTTAGCCCCCTGCAATATAATTTATGTATAAATGCAGTAAGTATTAGCATCCGTGGTTCACCATGTAATAGTTATGCTCATGGTTTTGTATTTTGGTTTTCTCTTAAAGAATATAGCAAAATGAAGATATTGCTGATTATTGCTTGTAAGTTCTGTGACGTCTCCCCTCTGGACCAGTAATCAAGGAGCCTGAATCCTCACCACTGGCACTGGAGAGGGACATTCACCTGGAACAAAAATAGATACACCCAGTATTTCCAGATGCAGCTCTCTGCATCAAGAACAATTTCCCTTAAGAGCACACAGGGAACACACTCAGTTTGGGGTATGGGTTTCTCTATCTGTCTCCCTCCCTAATAAGACTCCCTACTGGCATAGCTGAAGGGTTGAGTCCTCAGCTAAGTGTCCAAGCCAAGCTTCAGCACCCTCTTTGTGAAACCAGCACTCTTTGTCCCTGCTCCACGTAGCTCACACACACACACACACACACACACACACACACACACACACACACACACACACACACACACTGAGATTTGATTTTCACACACACACACACACACACACACACACACACACACACACACACACACACACACACACACTCACAAATGCACACCTGGAAAAGGGTAGCACAGATTTACTACCTATGCCCCTTCTGCCCTGACTATGTGGTAATTACACTGCCACCAGACACCGCAAAGCCAGCTACTCCATGGCTCTTACAAGGGTACCCAATTATACTGAGTGAAATTAATATTAATACATATAGTACTGTTGACCAAACTGCCATGCTTTCAGGTGTGGCCACAGTGTCACCAATAGATATAAGTACTCTCAAAGGTTAAAATATTCTCTAAAGGACCAGCCACAATGAAAAGTTAAATATATTTAATAATAAATAATGAAAGAACATGAAAACAATAAATATCTATTTACAATATACACCAGAGTTTCAGCCACAGGAAATATTACAAATAACACAGGTGGACAGTTCGCACAGTTTCTGAAAAACAATACTTAACTAATATCACTATATATCCCTGACTGATCTAAACAATTATTATTCCCTGGTTGCTTACTAGAGCAAGGCAAGATAAAGTAGGTAAGAGATCCTTCTTTGTCATGTTACAACAACCGAGTGCTCTGAGATGTCAATCCAACCTAGTATTAAGCATTATTTTTAGTGATGGATTACAGAATGATATCACATACATCTGGTCATCTGACTTGTGTTTCCCATGTTTCCCCCCTTGGCTAAAAGCTGTCAGGATTTAGCATGTGTGTGTCAATAATACACACAGAGCCTTGCTAAGATCTGCTGCAGCTCCTGGAAGTCATAAAACAATTTCAAACCTCCACCCTTCCAGAGTAGCAATTAGTTCACCCCACTGACAATGCAGGAAGCTTCTCAGTATAGACTTTTTTCTCTCTGGCTGCATTGAGAACTGTAAGATACAATCTTTATGGTCTAAGCCAGGTAATTTAATTTCAAACTATTTTGAAAGTTCAGAATTAACCCTTTCTCTTCCAGTATCCTCTGTTAAAACATATACATTTAAACATTTACAATAATACATGTGTATTTATTTTTCTGTCCAGCAGGGCACACTGTTGGTACAGTTTTAACACAAGCAGCTTTACAAATACATTTTTCAATACAAGCATCTGTACAAATCAGTTTAATATATAAATGGCATATAAAATTCTTCACAAAACTCCAGCTAGCTGTACTGGCATATGTTACACATCCACTGCCTTACTTCTCCTGGCATAGCTGGCAATACCTGACATTGTCACAATTTCATTTGCCCTGGACTAGACAATCTGGGACTGAAGGTTTAGCTATTTAAAACAAAAAATGTGATGTCCACCACCGACAAAGGATTGTTGGACACCAAGCAAAATTGTCTGTTACTGCTCACAATGTATTCTGGCTAGAGAATGTTAAAGCATACAATTAATGATGCATTTAACTGGATGCTTCCCTCACATATCCACTGCACAACAATAAATATCAAAAGCTTTAACAATACTGACTTCTTGCAACCAAACAGCCAGTTTTCTTCCAAGAGAAATCAGAGAAGCTGTGGTCAAAGGAGAATTTCCTCCAGCCCCTGAACCTGGACTACCAGCATTTGTAGGGTCATGCAAAAAACTACCTAACAAACTGCTCATGGTTATGAGAAAAATATGTCACATCGTAGCTGGTACCTCCTATTGAGAACATCACTGCATGACCTGATTTTTTATTTATTAAAGCCAAAGCCAAATGCACTAAATGTGAACTACTCTAGGTCATAATCATTCCATTATATATTCTTATCAGAGAGCCTCAATCCAGCGTCATTACAAATAGAGACCTAGGTGACCCTGTTCAAGCACATCAGGTCACTTTGCAGGGCCCCTTCATTATTAGGTCCAGGAGCCTGAAATGCACTTCCACATCACATCATATGTTTACCATCATTTCACATTTTCACATTTTTACAAAGGATTTAAAGGACTAAATCAAATAAAAAAACAACTTGTGCTTGTTCTATGCAGAGTAACAATGGCAAACCTATTAGTGCCATGGTGTATGGTTAAGCTGGAACAGTTGGATCATAGTGTACAGGAATGATGACAGAGGCAGAGTACATCTTCATGGAGTTTCAGTATTCTGATAGTGTGCACATTCAGCTCAATGATTTATACTCAATACTATACTAATAGTGTCTCTAATGTTATTTGTTGTACAGTGACTTAATTTCTTGTATTAAGTAGCATGCCCTGACTGAAAAAGGCCCTTGTAGTCCTGTTCAACTTCCTAAAATAAAGAAATGGAAATAAACATTATTATGGAATATCAATTAATACAGCAAAAACCTTAAGTATGCTACAAAAAATACAACAACAAAATGCCCTAAAACATATTTGGGAAAACTAAAAAGCACTTCAGAACTAAATAGCAAACCACATACAAGACAGAGATTGGGTGATGATAATAGACATGTTATGAATCTTGTACTGTGGGGTTTGGAAATAACTTTTATAACAAGTAACAAAGCCACAATTCAGAAAACATATTTTATAGAACAAAAGTATAATCCCTAATATAAGACCTGCATACACTCCATTTATTTGATTTGTTTTCATTGTAGGGATCAGTTTTTTTAATGTACAATTTTGTCAGAAAACAACATACTGGAGGAAAAAATGGCAAGAGAGCAGCAATGTAAACTGATTTCTCCATATGCCTGCCCTTTTTCAGAAAAAATACAGGGTATGTGCATAAGAAGTAGCATGCATTTGTGGGCAGTTTTCCATGCAGAGAAACTTTTGTAGTCATGTTACCTTATGGTAATGTTTTGTTTTAATGTTTTTTCATAGGCTCATGGGTGAATATTAGGCTAATTGTCCTGATGGGCCCCTTTTATACCTAGCCAACAGCCTGAAACTAGATCCGGGCCTTGTACCTTGTGTCTATGAGGCAAAGACATTAACCACAATGCCAAACCCATCCATTATCATTAAGAAATAAAAAAATAACTAGTGCTCCTTCTGACATTCAGTTTATAGAGATTTGCACGATAGCCAGCTGTTGTACTAAACCCTTTTATCTTGTTTAATTTAATCACTTTTGTTAGGACACATAAAACAGTTATTTTTTTCTGTTTTTCTTTGTCACATTAACTGAATCTATTATATGAACAGCTGTCACTATATAGCATTGCTGAGACACATGGTGTTATGCTGCAAATATATTTTTGTATTTTTTGTGTCATATGACAAAGAATATGGTGAGTAATGCTGCAGAAGTAGAAATATTTAAATGAGTTCTAAAACTTAGTCATACTGACACGTGTCATAGATCAGTGCTGAAGCCGATCAGTTTTGTAATAGTACTGGTAAAATGATAATAGTTTTTGGTAATAAAACAAAGTTGTCCTTTGACTCAGATATGTATTTCTGTCATGTCCTATATTAGACAGTGAATGCAAGCATTTAGATAAAAGAAGATGGATTCTTCTTTAATGATTTCATTGCAGTTATACAAAAAATGTATATTTTCTATGATTTGTAACCTTATACAAACATCTTATTTTAGCATTTGCTAATAATTTTCATAAATAGAAATGCTCTTAAGCAAAAAGATAGATAGATAGATAGATAGATAGATAGATAGATAGATAGATAGATAGATATGTGCACACATGCATCTATACATGCATATTTTCATAAGTGCATACAGACTTACATACATGCATGCATACATATACACACGTATGTTGCAAGTGAGGTAATAAAGCTCAAAGAGAGGCATTACAGGAATGTAATGGACTGGTTTGGTTTTGCATGATATGAGCCCTGTCGTCATAGACAGAAGATCTTCACGTCCCTGGAATATCCATTTTCCCCATAATGTCCACCTGTAGGACATTATTGCAATCAGAAAATGGCACCCATTTTATTTCACAATTTTATGCATTTGTTCTTTATTTTTTTCACTGAAAGTAGACCCTTTAGTTTTAGTAATATGACCAATAACCTATATTTTGTTCCATATAAAATGGCAGAAATAATATGATAAACCACTAACAACTTTAAATTAACTGCTTCCATTCAAAGATGTAGACAATGGGTAAAGAAAGGTATTTGTATTTTTTGCCGTGAAGGAAGTATATGTTCAGATCATCTTCACACAGTCACCTAAAGTTATGATGCATTGAAGAAGATGTACACTTTCATATTGAAGCACTTTGGCAGGGTGTCTGTGGCAAAACTGTATTTATTTTTTACATTTTTGAAAGTAGTGCTGCTGCTGTTGTATACAGGAGAGTACAATAACAGATGACTTCTCATTTCTTTTAATTCGAGACTTGTTCTTTGAAAATTAAGAGCAGACAGAGTTTTGCTTGCATTATCACACTGGTATCTTAAAATGTAATGATTATTATTTTTATATACATTTATTAATCAGGGAGGGGCAAGTATTGTCTGGTAAAGTCACTTGCTCAGAGACATACAATAGGCAAAGGGAATTGAAAGAAATCGAACTCTGTACTGTGAATACAGGAAACAGCTCATTAAGAGCTTCAAGCCTTTCTGTGCTAACTGGTAGACATTCACTTGATTTATTGCTGTTAATAATCATGTACCTGATGCATACATCAGCTAACTGCATTTAACAGATGGACACCAAAGCATGAATGCACACTTCTTAGTTAATATTGTGTACTACTTATTTAGTAGATCTGCATTGATTTAGTAAATCTGTATTGATTTAGTAGATCTGTATTGCTGTTCTGTGAGTGACTCTGTTATGTGTCTGGGGAGTCATTAATGTTTCTCTTTTAGGTTGCAAGTTGCTCATTTGAGAAGAAGAAGAGGAGGCAGATATTTTTGCTTGTGTACCATTAAAGCAGTGCATAGGTAATAGAAAATGTCCCTTCTCTATTCTATATCTCACATGCTGTTTATATCTGTGTTATTGTTTCTTGATGCGTTCTCATTTTAGCACTGATACTATGCATTATCTGTCCGGTTTCTGTATGCTTGAACATGAAGCAACAGTATTTACAATGTAAATTTCTGGATTTCTTTAAATGTATAGATATTATCATCTAAATGAAGGTCAAAATCTGAGTTGTGTTGCCTCAGCTTTGTATGGCAGACAGATGAAACCCTGACAATGACCCAGATGACCTAAGTTTGTTTACTGGCTCAACTGTTTGAAGAAGCAGGGAGGGAAGGCTGTGAGCAGCTGCTGCCGGATTGTCTATTCTGGGGTGGAGGATTGTGTTCAGTTCACTGACTAGGTGACACCTAGATGTAGCAAAAGGTGATGTACCTAGAAATCACTGACCTACAGAGCAATGCTGATGCTGTGCAAGAACACTGGCTGGAGAATCATCATGTGGATGCACAATTCTCACAGTGTGCATCACTGAGTGAAGCTGAACAGAACTGCTGCAAGGTGGTGAAGCTCAAAGGGGAGAGTAGGCCTCTATGTAGGAATAAGCAGGACCTGAAAAACTGTTTACTCCCTATCACTTGATATTTTCCATAGCAATAAGGAATGGAATGATTCGGCAGCATGAACAAGAACGAATGTATCATAGAACACCCTTGTAGCCCAGAGATTCTGGCCTTGCCCCAAAATGACGACTGGGACAATTGAGTAAAAGAAGTGGAGCCATCAGGTAAGTCTATCACAGCAACAAAGAAAAATATAGATAAAAAGATGGTAGATTGATTAGCATTGATCTCATTTTCTTCTCAAAAACAGTCACATAATGTTGACTTGATCACACAAATAAACACATTTTCTAAGCAGAGATTAAAAGAAATAGTCAACATACTGAATAAAGGAAAAAGGCTGCTTAAAAGTGGAACAGGGTACAGAGGAGTAAGGAAACAAGAAGTCCAGGAATGTAGGATTTGCTAATTCAGACTTCAAATACTGCTAATCAACATAACTGTACATTTGTATCCAGTATCATCTCTGAACAACATTCATATCTCTCACAAATTCAGTAGAAAATATTTCAGATAATTCAGTAAAATTAGATAAAATTCCATATACATTCTAACTGTATGTTCCTTAGTGTCAATGTTAACATCCTAAACCCCAGAGTCCTGCCATTTAGACTGACTGAAGGATTACACAGCTAATTCAAATTGCAGAGGGGATAGTGGGAATCCTTAATTTGAACCTATGAGAATGTCCCCAGGCACGATATTAAAAGACCTTTGATAAGATATACTCTGATGCATCCTATGGCCTAAGGAAACCACTTTTCTTGTTACAAGATCATCAGTTTTGGCTATTAGTAATCCATCTCAAACACATGAATAGAAACAATGTAGAGAGGAACCAGATCTTGCAATTTTGAGGTAAATTTTGCCTTCCAGGCCAAGGACAACCACAAGGCATTCTTTAGCTATGTCTGCAACCTCAAAGACAATACACAGTTGAGTGTAATGCTCATTATAAATGGAGCCACATATACTGAACCAGAAGATATAGCAAACCTACTGGCTGATAACGTCAGCTCTAACTTTACCCCTCTCTCCCCCTCAACCTTCCCTCAGGAAATACCATCAAATATAACTCCCCCTGCTATCATTAGGGAACAGGCCCTTAATGCTGTCTCTAATGTCAAGAACACTACATCAATTGACCCAGACAATATCCCAGGATACCTTGTAAATAGCATGAAACATGACCTATCAGGCCCTCATGAATTGATATTTAACTGTAGCCTCAAAACAGGCTCTCTGCCTCAAGAATGGAAAACAGCAACAGTCATCCTTCTGCACAAAGGTGGGCCATCTTCAGACCTGGAAACTACAGACCCATACTGTAAGTCTCACTAGTATTATATGGAAAGCCATGGAAATGATCGTTAGTGGCATAGTAAACCTGTAGACAATGGACCCAACCCAGTTTGCTTTTATCAAGGGCAGATCATGCCTACTCAACCTGGTGGGCTTCTTTGAGAAGGTCACCAAAGCAATGGATGAGGACAAAATGGTTCACACTGCCTACCATGACCTGGTCAATGCATTTGACACAATACCCCACTCAGGCATTGTTGAGAAACAAAAAAGGTTAGGAAGCAACTTGTATGTCACCCAAATGGCTCACAGACAGGACCCAAGAAGTTATAACTGGGGAATCCACCTCTACAAAGAGGCCAATCAAAAGTGGAGTCCCTCAGGGATTGGTCCTTGGACTGCTCCTTTTTGGCATTTACTTCTCTGAAGTCAAGGCCAATGTCAGTTGTATTGGTTGAGTAAATTTGCAGATGATTGCAAATTAGGAGCTGTCATTGAATCCCACACTGGCACAAATGTTCTCCAGGAAGGGCTGACACAGACAAACATCTGGTGTCAGAGCCATGGACTAAAACAAAATGCCAAGAAATACATAATAGTATCCTTCAGGAAGTCATCTACCCCTGGTAACTATCATATTGACAACACACCCCTTAGAGTCGACCCAGTAATCAGGAACTTAGGAGCACACATAGACAGTAATCTAGCCTTTGACCATCATGTGTCTACAGTAGTGAGGAAGTCATTCTATGTTGCACAACTTATAAATAAAGGTATGGCATCTAAGTCCAAGGAAGTCATTGTTCCACTGTATTTGGCATTCATCAGACCTATCATTGAGTACAATGCTCCCTTTGGATGTACCTAACCAGGCAAATCCAACAACTGGAACATCCACAGAGTTTCCTCAGTAACAGAATACAGGGCGTAAGTAAAAACTCCTATGCAGACCACCTCAAGTATCCCTGTATTCTGTCTCCTACAGGTTTTTGAGGTGAGATCTATGCCTGGCATATAGGGCATTGTTAGACCCCACTCTGATGTATCTCTTGCATATCCAAAAATTAAACAGCACCAGAATTACCCATTCTAAATACTTAAACTTCACTTGTGATATAAATAGGACATGCTGGAGAGACAGGTATGTATTCCAGAGACTACATCATCTCTGAAGCAGGCTCCCCATCCATGTGAAGCAGAGTTCCTCCCTAACCCAATTCAAGTGGACCTTTGACAATTAGATGGGGAACAGAAAATTCATACCTGGTTTGGCTCCTATGTACTTGGTGGACTCATGTAACCTGTAAATGGTTCATTTTCCAGGGCCCTGTTTATAAATGTTTCATCTCCCAAGCCCCTGTTTACACCTCTCAAGGGTATTAGAACTTGTTGGAGATTTGGGATGCATGGTTAAGCTTAAAATGGCCCTTGGGGTCATTAGCCTAGTAAACAGCTATGAACCTATGAACCTGTTGTTACATCTGTATCTGCTGCTGTCTTAAAAAATTGGAAGACACTTTCTAGAGACATAGCTATGGTTTGCATACATACAGTCACTGCCTCTGTCATGTTTTGATTAGACAAACTGATAAAGCTGACATGAATTCATTCTGGTGTATTTTTCTGTAAACTTGAGAAATACTGTTTAGACTAATATGAATTTTTTGTTGTATATATTTTAATCTAACTTTGTGTGTTATGACATGCCTCTCTATTTTCTGATTTAATTGGAATTGTATTGTTTACTATAATGTTTGTATTGTCTTAATAAAAGTCAAAATGCTGTTTGTTTGCCTTTTTTAAAGATCATTGAATGGTGTCTGATGACTGTCCTCATTATCTTTCTATCCATTCCCTGTAACCTGATACATCTTCCATGTGGAATCCTCTGACTCACTTTCCAGAAGCTAGTATTGTTTTTCTGATGCCCTACTCCTTATCATTGCAACTGCTCTCTTAGACTTTTTGCTATCCTACCAGTATTCCTTCTTGATCTGGTTCATCCTTTGGATTTCCCACTTCTCCTCATAGTCCTTCTTTTGTTTGACAACTTCCAGGACTTCTGTATTCTACCACCAGTTTTCCTTATGTAACTTTTTTTCCATACCTGGTTCAGCTGCATATCTGTTCTATCATCTTCACACATACTGTTTTGAGGCACTGACATTCTTCTTTTTTCCATCTATTTCCACTTTTTCCTGAGGTGTTAGAGCCCTTTTTGAGATGCCTTATCTCACCACTGCTAGCCATTGGTTGTGGCCACTAGTAGTTTATGGTGAGGAATGACTGTTTCATTAGGGATGACTTTCCAATTTATGATTTTGCCACAGTGCCATTTCCTTCTGTCTGAGTTGCAAACTGACCATTGTTGGAGGGGGTCTGGTGACTGTCTCCCTTGGACAACCATTGGTTGGCCACCATTAAGACATTTGCCAGACAGAATCTAAAATTACATGCCTCTCATTATTTCTTTAGCTCCACCCATAGAAACCCAGTTATCATATTGTGTTCTGTCTGTCCTGATATGAGTATGCAGGTCCTCCACTATGAACACGTGTCATTTTTTCCACTTTATCTTGGAGGCCCAGCAATAGCTTTGTGAATGTCCTTTTTTCTGTTTCATGACAGCCCTGCTGAAGTGATAGGCTGCACTTATAAAGACTGCCATATCCTTATTGTGGAGTCTGATTGTCATGAGTCTATCACTAATTTTGCTGACATCCCACACTGTTTTTTTCAAAAGACTCTCCCTCACTACATTTCCCATAGCATTTCTAGACTGTCCTCCCCTGAGTAGTAGACACTGGTCCTTGAGCCAAACCACTTTTTTGCTCTGCCATCCACAAGTCTCCTGGATAAACAGGATGTCCATTCTCCTCCTTACCATCATCCTATCCACTTCCAAGCCGCATCTTGTCAGTGAATGTATACTCAGTGTAGCAATTCTTAGCTCATTTTTTGGCAAGTTGATTTGCTTCATGTCTACCTTTTACTTAACAAAGCTAACCAAGATAAGCCAGACTGGACAACTGGGCACCATAAAGGCAGTAACTTAGTTACCCCAGGCTGAGACTCTTTGTAGTGGGTGCACACTGGCTAATAGGGATATGTAGATCCCTCTCACCATTACCGTGTGACCCTGGTGTAGGTCAGAATATAGAGGATCCTCAACCTACTTAGCACCAGCAAATACTCATGTCCCTTTTCAATGAGATTAGTCAGCCTGACCAATTCACTTAGAACCAAGTTATGCACTGCAAGAAACTATGGGATGCACAAAGCAGTCATTCATACCATTAATTAAGAATCTGGGAACAGTATTCCATTCAGTGTCACAGGATAGAAACAGCCTGCCTTGTCAGTCAGTGGGCACAAGAGGGACAAGGTAATATCTGAAAGAACTTCAGTCTGTTACAGTATACAAATGCACACAGGTACACACACACACACACACACACACACACACACACACACACACAAACACACATGCACACATACACACAGGCACACACACATACGTGCACACACACACACACACACACACACACGCACACACACACACACACACACACACACACACACACACACACACACACACGCACACACACACACACACACACACACCACATGCACTTACAGAAAATATGGAGTATTGGCATATATTTGTCCAAAAGGATGAAACTGGAACACCCACTCAAACCCTATGTGGACACTAAAAAGATATGTAGACTACATGTAGGGCACCTCAGCCAAGAACCACACAGGAGAAACAATCACATTGAGGCAGCAACGATCTCTACCGTGAAAATGTGCTGCTCAGCAGAACATGCTGCAATGCTTAGTTTCATACATTACTTGGTTAAAACGGGATGCATTAACCAAGGTTCATACTAAGTGGCCTACTTAATGCAACAAACAGTGATTGTTTGCATTAAAAGTGGAAAAATCAATCTGAGTATGTTGAAACCAAATGATTTCTATGTAGGATAATGAATTCTGTAACAGCAGAATGACTTAGTTTTCATTTACTAGTACATATGAATTCCTCTGGAAGTATTTTAAATGATTTTTGGCTGAAAACTATCAAATCAAGGAAGTAATAGACTTGATGCAAACTTACGCAATAAAGTGAGTATTTATAGAAGAATGATAGTGCTTACATCTCACTGTATGAAATGTGGTTTTACTTGTATATATCAGAAAGGCTGAACAATAAGTGAAAATCCATATGACAGGCATAAGGTGGTTATACTTTCCAAATGGCTAAGCATTTTTGGCTTAGTAATGATTTGGATACTCTCCCAGAACAGTAAGCCATTTATATTAGGACAATAAAGATAACTTATAGCTAATAGCACTTGGAATTAGAAAAAGTCTAGTGTTGCCAAAACATTTTGATTAATGCAGGCTACTAACACCAGCTTAACCATCTGAAATTTAAATAAAAGAGACCATAAACACTTCACTGATGTATTTGATTCTGAAACATTTGGTCTTTGCAGAACATTTTACATTATAGTTAGATGGAATATCAAATCTTTTCAGAGTTCATGATAAAGGAGTAGAGAATGTCTAAACATCACCTTTTTGATGAAGACTGATAGATCTATTAAGGGATTGAAAACATACAAAAAAATGACTTGATAAGGAAAAATGTGGCACTCTATCAAATTTCAAACAGAGCAGTTGTTATGGAAATACATTTGAAAGATACAACAACAGAATACATGCTATTTTCCTAAAGCAAAGTCCTTTTCATTATGGCAACATATCATATGAAGATACTATATATATTTTAATAAAAAATAAACGGTCACACTTCAGAATTTCGAATTACTGAAATCTCAAATGCCATCAATTCAAGACCATGAGCCCTAAAACCAGAATGCCGAAAGTGCATAAGAGCAAATTTAAATATCTCGAATCCGGGCTTATGCATTTTCGATGTGTCACGTGTAGTGTTATGGTGCCTGAAATTGCAGGTGAGTGAGTGTTTGTGTGTGTTTTTGTATGTTGTATGTGTAGGTAATGGTAGGGAGGTGTAAGTGTGAGTGTGAGTGTTGGATTTGTTGATTTGTGTATGTGTGATGTGTATTTGTGTGCAAGCAAGTGGAGAATGGCATGGTGTGAGGTTTTTTTTTATGTTATGTGTGACCTCGGAGTTGATATGTATAAGTAAAGGGGGTGTGGGGGGTACAGGGAGGTTTGCCCCCCTTCTTATCTATAGTGTAGGTTTGTGTGGTTTGTGTGCTGTGGATGGAATGGTGTGTGCGTTATGTGGTGTATGGTGTATGTATGTTTGTGATTGTGTGATTTGGGATTGTAGGTTTCGGTTTCATGAATGGTTCGACTTTATAGTCTCGGGTTACTGAAATTTGGGATTTCAGTAATTCGAGATTATGAAGTGAAACCAAAATAACCATATAAAATGAGGAAAATAAGAAGAGTTGTTTGAAAGGACTGTGCAAACAGGAAAACAGCATAAAGAAATTTAGTGCAAAAAAGAGTGTAACATGAAGATGTACAAAATTATGGCCACTGCAAGTGATAATGTCATGCAAAATGGGAGAAGACAACTTAGGTGATTCTTATGACCTGATTCTTTGAATCCACAGTATGAATCAAGCTGAGTAAAACTGATTTTGGATCACTCTGGAAAGGTCAGGATGAAAACTTAAAATGAACAAGATGTGTATGCTTTGCCTAGGATTTCCAAATAAGAATATAAGGCATTACTTCCACACATATCAGCAATTATGCCAGATGTGTCATGGAGATTTGCACAGAGGAGAAAGATACTACAGTAAGCAAAATACTGTTTCTCTTGTACATGGTTAAATACAGAATTTGAATTTGTATTACCTGGCAAAAAGTTAATAAGAATTCAATTGAAGAGATACTCTGAAGCTACGAGTGGCAGACACAGGTAATACATCAGTTGCCCCTGATGAAAAGCTATCCAAGTTATTTGCAAGTGGCAGACATATTTTTGCAAAGCTAATTGGAATGTTAAACAATGAATATGCTAGACTGAAGTACAATAAAGTTAGGCTGGTGATCTCATTATGTTTTCACTTGTAGTGGAAATTTAACTACAGCAGGTACAGAATGGTGTTGTGTGACATAAGGCAAGCTGAAGTTAATTGGCTAAAATCCTAATACTACTGCTTAAAAGGGTAAGGCAGAAAAATGTGAGTATCTGCAGAGATTTCAAACTTACAATTAAAAATGTTAAAGACAGTCCCATATTCCTTCCAAAGTACTGATAATAACATCACGTCCCTGATATAGTGAAGCAGTCTACAAAATGACTTCACGCAGCAATGATTACAAATTGAAGTAGAAAAACATTCCAATAATGCTATAATGATAATATTTATAAAGGTTGCTCAGATAAGTGTCTGTTTCACAGCTTAATGTTTGAGTCAGTCATTTAACAGCAAGCAATGTAATATGAATTTCTTGAAATTTCTACAATAGAATGTTATTTGCATGCCACTCTGGTGATGGGAAGAAATATGATCTAATCAAGCTAGGAAGTCTGTTGTTAAGTATATGTGCTTTGCACCCAGGAAAAGTATGAATTTTGCAAAAATGTAACTTTATACTGTAGACATAAAAGTGTCATAAATATGCTATATATTTGAAAGGAAAAGATGGAAGTTGTACTAAAGGCATACAGACCTCACAATGTGTCACAACAGAAGCCATAGTTAGGAATGGGAAGCTACTTCTCCAAGTTTCTACCAGTCTTCCACTATTATTAAAAGAATGCGTGTGAGTGTATGAAAACGAAAGGAATACTCTTGGCATACCTTCAAGGACATACATGTAAAGATCTTGTTTCATTAAATTTCCTCTGACCTTGATCCATATTTTCTGATTAGGTTGGCATGTGGTGCTTCATCTTATGGAATAAGCATTGTTCTATCATAGGAGCTCTGGTATGTTAGAGACACCCACTATGACTGGTATACAATCACTGACTAATGCTGCTTGTAATTGCTTTTTAATTTATTTATTCAGAAATGTTTTGCTAAATAAGTATGCCGGCTGAACTCAAGACCATTTTCAGTCATAACCTGATTATGCTTAATTAGATAAGGATGTTCTTAGTACACAGAACTTTATCTAATTCTTACATGGAAAGAGGAACATGCTTGCTATTGGTCAGTAGCCACTGCTAGTGATAGTCAGCTTAGAAAGATAGCACTTAAAATGACTGCAAAGTGTTTAAAATATTCATTCCTATTCCTAGGGGAAACAGTTGAATGGTATTGAATGCAATGAAACAAAGTAATACAGTAATGTTGATGTATTGTCATGGCTACCATAAGGCAAGCTTGAGAAACTAAAAAACACAAAGCCAGTGGATGAGTATCATACATCAGATATTGGAGATATCACAAGTATATAGATTACTTTTAAAATGGTGACCAAGATCAGAAGCTGCTGTACCCTGCCTTTGCTAATGGAAATGACAACCGCATGTACACCAAGGAATGTTATTATGTAAGCAGGGGTACAAAACTTACAGAGTCCTGGATAGTATAAATGAGGTGTCACTAGGAGATGGGGTTAAAAATGAAGCTGCTTGCCTGGCATTTCATGTGGGAGCATGGCATCAATAAAGAGCTTGAAAAAATGCACTGGATGGCAGATGTTTGAATATGCACCCTCTCAGCACTTCTAAATTATCTGAAACACCATGTAATGTAAACTGAGGTCAGGTGGACAAAATCAACAAAGTCTGAAATGATATCACTATATAGGCAATGGTTTCAAGTATTGTTTTTGATAACAGTCAACACACAATGACCTTCTGAGGATATACAGGGATAAAGCCCTGACTATAGCTCAAGTGATATGGGTATGATTAATGGCACAGATAACAGCTACCATTAGCACAAGACGGACAGGAATAAAGAGGCTTAGAGTCAAACCTCCAATCAGGAAAGGGATACGATGCATGTGCTCATGGTGCTTCTCTGACACTGATCATTTGACAAAATCATTGCAGCATCAGTTGAAAAGGGGCAATGTCTATTGGACATCACTCATGAAGGCATACAGGATGTCTCATGCAGGGCTGTTGTGTATCCCCACCTGTTGAACAATGGACTGCATGCATAGGAATGGAGGGACCCACCACTTCCATCTTCCAAGCCATCATCTGCAAACAGTAGTGGTGACTGTCAGCTCTGCACTCATTCCAGGGTACCTACTTTACCAGAATGAAGAAAAATCGCAACCTTGGCCCATCAGGGTTAAGCTGAACCAATCTATCAGAATATATACAGCACTGAGGAGCACAGGGACGTAGAAGTGTTACATGGTCACAGAAGCATCTGATCAAGCCCACTAGTAACCTGCTGCAGAAAATAATGATATCTGTCCGTACTTCACATGAGATGGATTCAAAACATTTATGAAGCAAAACATTCAACTATTTGTTACTGCACCTTGCCATGTAACCAAGAATTCATGACTGAAATATCTATACACTGTTACTGAAGGAAATTAAAACTATAACCCACAAAGATAATTTCCTGCAATACACACACAAACACACTCTCACACACACACACACACACACACACACACACACACACACACACACACACACACACACACACACACACACACACACACACACACACACACACACACACACACACACACACACACACACACACAAACTAATTTTTTATTCATTTACCATATTGCCATGCACGAATCTACCAATATTACATGGCCATGCTGTCTTGAATGGAAATGAAAAACTTAAGTAGACTTAGTGAACCAGACATGCAGAAATGAATGCAAAAAACATACTGTGTGAACAGATCAGTGAAAGGTCATTTAGAAGATTTACTACAAGGCAACAAATTAACCTTAGGCTGTGTTAAAAGTGACTAATTTCAAATGGGTCACAATTTTTCAAGACCTGATTTTCTAATGTATATCACTGATGTAGGACACATGATATGAAAAAGTCATATAGATCAACTTGGTTACTAGGTACGTAGATTTAGTGAGCAAGATCTAGGCATTTGATGGCCCAGATGCCAACCTGTAGCATTTGATTCTGCATGCCTTTTGTGTATTAGTTCTTGAAGGTATGACTTGATGGTATAAGTTTGATTAAAATCTAGTGTCATTTTAATACGTCAGAAAGTCTTTGTGATATGAAATTGCAATAACAACTATATGGCCTATGCTCATTTGCTTGAGAACTATTTTCATTGAACAACTGAAGAAAAAAAGGAAATGCCATGAATGTGTTGACTGCCTACCACTCAGCCCTTGCTGGTTAAACTGTGACTATCACACTGTCAGAATGACAGATGGCAGTTACCATTACTGCAAAACAGATTTCCTCCCAAATCCTTTAACACATGAAGATGGATGACCAGAAGGAAATGAATTATCAGTACTTTACCTTGTACCACCTAAACAACTCCTGGACATGCAACTGCCTAGCACCTGGCTGACATATTCTAACTCCTTTCCCCTACCCACTATCCAACCTCTTTAAAACTCCCATAGATGCACTATATATTATCACATGCTACTTACCAACTCACTGCCGCCTACTCCCCACTGCCCCATCTATACCCACTAACTCTGCTCTAGACCAAGTTGAAAAGTTTTATTTTAAAATGTCAATGCACCTCATGTTTTCTTCTTCTTTCGGCTGCTCCCGTTAGGGGTCACCACAGCAGATCAATTGTTTCCATTTCTTCCTGTCCTCTGCATCTTGCTCTGTCACACCAACCACCTGCATGTCCTCTCTCACCACATCCATAAACCTTATCTTAGGCCTTCCTCTTTTCCTGTTACCTGGCAGCTTCATCCTTAGCATCTTTTTCCCAATATATTCTGCATCCCTCCTCAGCACATGTCCAAACCAACATAATCTTGCCTCTCTGGCTTTGTCTCCAAACCTTCCAACCTGGGCTGACCCTTTAATATACTTATTCCTAATCCTGTCCATCCTCATCACACCCAGTACAAATCTTAACATCTTCAACTCTGCCACGTCAAGCTCTGACTCCTGCCTTTTTGTCAATGCCACTGTCTCCAACCCATATAACATAGCTGGTCTCACTACCCTCTTGTAGACCTTTCCTTTCACTCTTACTGGTACTCGTCTGTCACAAATCACTCCTGACACTCTTCTCCCCCCACAACATCCTGCCTGTACTTTCTTCTTTACCTCTCTTCCACACTCACCATTACTCTGAACTGTTGATCCCAAGTACTTAAACTCATCCACCTTCACCACCTCTACTCCCTGCATCCTCACCATTCCTCTATCCTCCCTCTCATTCACACACATATATTCTGTCTCAGTCTTGCTGACCTTCATTCCTCTTCTCTCTAGAGCATATCTCTACCTCTCCAGGGTCTCCTCCACCTGTTCCCTACTCTCACTACAGATTACAATGTCATCTGCAAACATCATAGTCCACGGGGACTCCTGTCTGATCTTGTCTGTCAACCTGTCCATCACCATTGCAAATAAGAAAGGGCTCAAAGCTGATCCTTGATGTAATCCTACCTCCACCTTAAATGCATCTGTCTCTCCCACTGCAGACCTCACTGCTGTCACACTACCCTCGTACATATCCTGTACCACTTGTACATACTTCTCTGACACTCCCAACTTCCTCATACAATACCAAAACTCCTCTATAGGCACCCTGTCATATGCTTTCTTTAAATCCACAAAGACACAATGTAATTTCTTCTGACCTTCTCTGTACTTCTTCTTCAACACTCTCAGTGCAAACATCACATCTGTAGTGATCTTTCCTGGCATGAAACCATACTGCTGATCACTAATCATCACCTCCCTTCTTAACCTAGCTTCCACTACTCTTTTTCCATAACTTCATGCTGTGACTGATCAGTTTAATCCCTCTGTAGTTACTACTGCTCTGCACATCACCCTTATTCTTAAAAATCGGTACCAAAACACTTTTTCTCCATTCCTCAGGCATCCTCCCACTTTCCAAGATTTCATTAAACAATCTAATTAAAAACTCCACTGCCATTTCACCTAAGCACCTCCATGCTTCCACAGGTATGTCATCTGGACCAACAGCCTTTCCATTCTTCATCCTCTTCATAGCTATCCTTACTTCCTCCTTGCTAATCCATTGCACTTCATGATTCACTATCCGCACATCATCCAACCTTTTCTGCCTCTCATTCTCTTAGGTTCATAGGTTCATAGGTTTATACTAGGCTATCTGCCCTAAGGCATTTATAAGCCTAGCCCAAATTTTTGTGGCTTACGCCACCCCTTATATGAAAAAATACTGTGCCCATTAGTTTGTTGTGCCTCTGTCCAGCAGTGACACAGAGATGATTCAGGCCCGGTAAAACCTACGATCTCCCATCCACAGGTCTAGATTTCTCTTGAACAGAGTCAGCGAGGTGCTCTGCCTCACATGGACCGGGATTTTATTCCACAGCATAGGGAGTCTCTGAGTGATAAATCTATCCCTCCAGCACGCCCTATTTATATCCGTGCTAAGGTTTAAGTCGCTTGCTCTAGTGGTTTTGGTGGATTTGGATTTTTGAGGTGGAGCATGTCCATTAATTCCGGGTTGGACATGGCCTTGTATGTCAGGCACATGTTACCTCTGAGCAGACGGTATGCGACTGAATAGAGCTGGAGTTTCTTCAATCTGGCAGCATATGACAGATTTTGGAGTCCCTTTATCCTTTTGGTGAGGAACTTTTGGGGTCTCTCCAATTGCTGCAGATGTCGGGTGAGATACATCCCGAATGGGGCATTGTACTCGATCATTGGTCTGATAAGTGAAGAGTACAGGGAACAATAACCTCACTAGATCTGGATGTGAATCCTTCATGATCAGGTGGGCAATGTAGAAGGTCTTTCTAACCACTTTAGCAATGTGAGTGTCAAAAGAAAGGCCACTGTCAACCTGGGTCCCCAGGTCCCTGATAACCTCTTCTGTGCTTAGTGGATTGCCACCTATATGGTAGCTTGGGGTTACCTTGTTTTTCGAAGGGTATGACTATACATTTTGGTGTTTAACTTCAGGCCATGGCTCTGGCACCAGCTATCTGTTTCCGTGAGTCCCTTCTGAAGGATATCCGTGTCTGATGCACTTTCCACTATGGCGCCCAGTTTGCAGTCATCTGCAAACTTTGTCAGCCAAAGTCCTCCTATGTTGGCCTGTACTTCTGAAGTAGATGCCAAACAATAGGGGGCCAGGGACCGAGCCCTGGGACACCACTTGTGACCGGCTTGGAGTCTGACACAGCGCCAGCAACTCTAACCCTGTGGGTTCTGTCCTTAAGCCAGTTTGCAACCCATCTTGTGACATATGGGTTTACATTTAAGCTGGTAAGTTTTTCTACAATACCCGAGTGGGGTATTGTGAAGCCTTTGCAAGGTCAAGGTAGGCAGTATGGACTGCATTTCTCATCAATGGCCTTGGTGACTGTCTCGAAGAAGTCGACCAAGTTCAAAAGGCATGATCTCCCTTGACAAAGCCAAACTGGGACGGGTCCAATGTCTGCAAGTCGCCTATATCTCTGTTTATGAGCTCCATTATGATCCTCTCCATAGCTTTGCAGACTAGACTTGTTAAGCTTATGGGTAATTACCAGGGTCCGTGAGGCGCCTTTGTGGAGTGGGACAACAGTTGCCGACGCCACTCCTTGGGCACGTATCCTGTGGTAAGGCTGAGATTAAACAGCTGCCTTATGTGCGGGTTTAATTCCTCATTTAGCTCGTGTAGCACACAGCCGGGACACCATCCGGTCCCATTGATGCTGTGTTTTAGCTTAGAGAGAGCAGCTTTCACCTGCGCATTTGAGATGTCCGGGAGGCTACACTTGGCTGGGATAGTTATCTCTCCTTTAGGGGAGAGGGGTGAAGTTTGCACTGAACCTGTCTGCCAGTATGTTGGCAATGTCTGTGGGTTCAGTGATTTTTGTATAATTTTGGACTAATTCTGAGCATATCTGGGAGTTTCCACCCAGGTTCATAACATAGCTGAAAAGGCCTTATGATTGTCCTTTGAATCCATGGCAATTTTTCTCTCAAAATTGGCCTTAGTTGATTTTATGAGTGCTCGTATTTTTTACTAATAATGATCAGGGGTGACTTCCCTTTTATGGATTTTGTTCTATCATGTAATAGCTTTCTCCTCTTATTGTAAAGTTTGTTAATGGCTGGGGTCCACCAGACTGGACGCTTGCCCTTTGTGGAAAGAGTCTTGGTTTTATTTGGGATTGCCTGATCCATGCCGTCCTGGAGGTGTTCATAGAAGGCATTTGTAAGGGCTTCCGCAGCTTGGGTTGTGGTTTCCACTGGCTCAGGGGCCTTGAAGGATACCACACCAGTCTTGAGTAGTGTGAAGTTTGCTTTAGAGAAGTTCTTCACTATGGTCTTTTTTGTTTGGGGTGGGGGCGGGATGTGGATTTCCAGTGAGATTAGTTTATGATCAGATCTCACCAATGAGGGATATACTTCCGGTGTGGAGCATTTTGATCCCATGTTTGTGACAATGAGATCTAGTATATTTTCTCCTCTCGTGGGAACAGTGACTAGCTGTTCCATGGCATTTGAATTTATGAACTCCAGGAACCGTTGGGCTAGAAAGTTAGGGCTTGAGTAATGTTCCCAGTCTATATTCGGGTAGTTGAAGTCACCCAATATGATGGTGTTTGGAGATACATTTATACCCTCCAGTGTCTTCAGGAAGGCTGTGTGGGGTTCCTGAGTTTGAGAGGGTGGCCTGTAGCATGCTACAATTTGTAGAGCAGTTTTGCCTATGGTTAGTTGCACCTGGATGGTTTCCTGCGTTGCCACCAACCTGGAGGTGTGGGTATCCTTTATGAATATGGATACACCCCCTCCTTTTGTGGTGTGGTCCGGGTTTTGGGGCCAGAACGCATGATATGAGGTAAAACCTAATAGTGCCGGGGTGCTCTCAGGAGCCTTGAACCAGGTTTCAGTTACAGCACAGACATCGATGTTCTCCATACTGAGAAGGGCCTCGAGTGCATGCATTTTGAGATTTAGACTTCTGGCATTGAGCAGCATTACCCTCAGTTTCTTCCCATTTTTGTTTTCTAGGGTGGTAGGTTTAGAATTTGAGCTCAACCCCTCATGTGAACTTGCACCTCATGTGAACTTGTCTATATTCTCCTCCTTTTTTCAGTTTTTCCTTGCTTGTCTTATCTTCAGTACATCTTCAAGATTATCTCTACTAAACATACTGTATGAACAACCATAATATGTTACTACCTGCTATACTTTTAATTGTATGTCTAAATCTCTATGCTTATGTAAATATCTTATGCAATCATATGGTATTGTCTGCTATATTTTTATAATGGAATGTGTAAATATCTTATGTATAGTATGTTAGCAATTGATCTAGAGAGTTTCTCTCTGAGCCTCTGTTGAATACTGACAGCTCTGTCCAGTCGGACCTCCCTGGTAAACAAATGTAAAAATAAATTAATAAAATAAATAAGTGTACAATGTGTTACAGCATATCAGATGTGATATTGGTGCACAAAATATATGCAAATGAAATGTCCCATGTGGCTAAGGTTAATAATTCTATTCACAGTCAGGGAGACTGAGCAAAACCTGGTCACAGAGAGCAATACAGTGGAGACACACTGGCCTATGTAGTCATGCAGCTGACAAAAGCTCACACACAGACACATATACAGTGCTCAACACTAGCAACCTGTTGTTGAAGCGAATTATAGACAAACAACCACAGAAATATGTGCGCATAAATGCATGAGCAACATGGAAACATACAAACATACAAATGATAACAAACACACACATGCGCACACAGACAGACACACACACACACACACACACACACACACACACACACACACACACACACACACACACACCCATGACCACATATACCATCGGATTCAATAAGGGCTACTGCTAGTGACAAGCCCTAAAGTGGACAGTTTTCCACTAACAGTAGCCATTTTCAATTCAAAGACAGGTGTACCACAGTAAATTAATATAGTCTTTAGAAGCATCACAGTATGTTATTTCCATAGGCTACTGTAATGCTAATAAGACATTTTGGGGAGTGACATATGATAACTAGCCATGTACTGTCCCCCAGAAATCCCTAGAGTAAGTGATTTAGGGTTGGGAGGGTGGCCTAATGGTTAAGGTGTTTGCCTTACAAACACAAGGTGCAGGGTGGGAGTCTCACAAGGGATAATTGACTAGGCTTAAAATGGCTCACAAGGGCAGTTAGCCTAGTACTAATCTATGAACCTATGAACCTATTTATGCAGGGGACAGAAAGTGTAGCAGGTAAGTGTCAGGAAGTTTAGTCGATCACTAGTGTTGGGATGTGTTTGAGTGAGTGTGGAAGTATATGTGAATGTCTATAGAGGTATATGCAGACTCAGGTACGTGTATGCATTGGTGTGTGTGTGTGTGTGTGTGTGTGTGTGTGTGTGTGTGTGTGTGTGTGTGTGTGTGTGTGTGTGTGCATGTATGTGGGTTAGCTATTGGTAAGGTAGGTCTGCATTTAAGCAAATGGCTGAGCGTGTCTGTGTGTGATGTACAGTGAGAGAGTATGTACGTATGTGTGCACATGTGTGTGCATGTGAGTGCATGTATGTGTGCATGTATGTGTGTGTGTGTGAGTGTGTGCGTGTGTGTGTGCGTGTGTGTGTGTGTCTGTGTGCATGTGTGCATGTGTGTGTGCGTGCGTGTATGTGTGTGTGTGCGTGTGTGCATGTGTGCATGTATGTGTGTGTGTGTGCGTGTGCGTGTGCGTGTGTGCATGTGTGTGTGTGTGTGTGTGTGTGTGCGTGTGTGTGTGTGTGTGTGTGTGTGTGTGTGTGTGTGTGTGTGTGTGTGTGTGTGTGTGTGTGTGTGGCTTTAAATGAATAAGAAGTATGACCTCTGATACCTGACATTATTAACTTACTGTATTTGTCCACAACAGTGGCATGACAAGTATAAGAGGGAAAATCATGCACATTCTGTAAAATGGTTCTCCATCTACTAATCGGGTACAGTTATAATTTACCTGATTGAAATCTAGAGTCATTTTCATAAGTCTGGAAGTCTTTTTGATGTGAAGATGTTTGAAGATGTTTGTGTGTGTACAAGTGGTACAGCAGCCTACATATTTGACAGCTGCATGGCTACATAGGGCAGTGGCACCTGGTTGGGTGGTACATTAGGTTGTTTACAGTAAATCATCTCAAAATGGTACACACCACATAACTCAACATGGCCAAAGCTTTTGACACAATTGCCTACACAGGCATACCAGAAAAGATAAATAAACTGGGAATAAACACCTATGTCACCCACTGGATTGCCAAGTTGCTCACAGATGAGAATAGGATGCAGATAATCAAAAATGGGGGAAGTTACCTCCACAAAGAAACCAGTCACCAGTGGAGTCCCCCTTCATTGCTCACACTTCTCCTGTTTGGCATCTACTTCTCTGAAATAAAAGGTCTCTGGCTATGTTTTCAGATTAATGGAAGCTACAAGCAATCACAAAATCCCCAAATGACTTGTCCCAAATAAACAACTGTTGCCAAAATCATGGACTGAAACTAAATGTCAAAAAATACATTACTGCATCCATTGGGAAGTCATCTATCCCTGTTAACTACCACATTGACAATATGTCCGAAAAGAGCTGACCCAGTTGTTCAGGATTTGTGAACTTATTTGGACAGTGAACTAACATTTGACCAATATCTGTTCATTGTTGTAAGAAAGTCCTTCTGCATTGAAAAACGTATAAATAAGGGGATTGTGTCCAGATCTATGGATGTCTTGTCCCTCTTTACTCAGCCCTCATTAGGCCAATCATTGAAAATAATGCAACAACTGGAATGCCCAAAGAGATACCTTACTAAAAGAATATAAGGCTTAAACAATATGTCTTACATGACCTGACTCAAAGCCCAATCACTATATTCAATATCCTACAGATTGCTAACAGGTAGGCTGTGTCTTGCATACAAAGCATCATCCAACCCATTATGGATTTACTGCACAT